>NC_089512.1:52293176-52608603 GCF_036850995.1 Saccopteryx leptura
GATATCCAAGACCTTTGCAATGGAAGACATCTACAATAAGAGAAATGAAAGAAGCCTGAGATAAATGGAGTGATACACCAGACTCATAGATTAGAAGAGTCAAAATCGTTGAGATGACAGTGTCTCAAACTGATGTATAAATACAACACAATACCAATCAAAATCTCAGCAGGTGTTTTTGTGGAAATTGATGAGCTGATTCTAAAGTTTGTGTGCAAATGAGTCAAAAACAATTTTGGAAAAGCACAAAGTTGGAAAACTTGCCCTACCTGGTCTCAAGACTTACTATAAAATTATAATGACTGAGGCAGTATGGTATTGGCAAAGGATAGACATACAGATCAGTGGAACAGAAGAAAGTCCAAAATAGACTTACACACACAAGGTCAATTGATTTTCAACAAAGGTGCCAAAGCAATTCAGTGGGAAAAGTAAAGTCTTTGCATTCCATTGGCCAAAGCATGTCATAAATCTAGTCCAAATTCAAGGAATAGGGAAATAGACTCAACTTTTGATGGGGGGGAGGGCAGCAAAATTGCATTGCTAGGAGTGTGGATGGAGGCAGGAAGACACGGAGGAGTGGATTCATTTTGGAATCTACCACCCTGGGGAACCTGGATAAACCTTTGGGACCACTCATCTGACAACCTTGCTTGTTCGTCTAAGTCTCAGCTCAAAGGCCACCTCCTTTGAGGAGCCATCTGTGATGGCTCATTTACCATACTGGCCTGTTTAGCTCCTTCATAACTCTTCTATATATAATCTTGTTCATTCATTTCTTCTTTTGTTCATTGTCTGTCTTCTCTTTTAGGATATTATGATCATTTCAGATGGCTTTGAAATAAGTAAAAGGAAGTGAGACTGGGAACATAGCCAGAGGTCAGGCTGTGAAGGATGGGAATGCCCCAGTCAACTTAGACCAGGGGTAGTCAACCTTTTTATACCTACTGCCTACTTTCATATCTCTGTTTGTAGTAAAATTTTCTAACTGCCCACCGGTTCGACAGTAATGGTGATTTATAAAGTAGGGAAGTAACTTTATAAAATTTATAAAGCAGAGTTACAGCAAGTTAAAGCATATAATAATAATTACTTACCAAGTACTTTATGTCGAATTTTTGCTAAGTTTGGTAGAATAAATCTTCATAAAACAACTTACTATAGTTAAATCTTTTTATTTATACTTTGGTTGCTCTGCTACCGCCCACCATGAAAGATGGAACGCCCATTAGTGGGCGGTAGGAACCAGGTTGACCACCACTGATTTAGACATTCAGTTGTAGAGAAACAAGGAAATCAGAAGTTTAGAGCAAGGGAGCAAGGGGGTGAGCTAATAAAACTGATACTTTATAACAATATTTCTGTGGCTGAGGGCTCTGGTGTAGAATTTCTTGGGCGGCAGTGTGAAGGGAGAATTGGGAGTGAGAACAGGGCCACCTGGGGGTGGCTGTGATGGTCTGAGCAAGAGTGGGGGAAGGGTCAGTGGAGATGGGAAGGCAGGTCCCTCAAGGCTGATGTAGCCGGACCTTCTGGCTTCTCAACAGAGTATGGATATTTACATGTTCTAGGAGGAATGTCAACAATTTTTCATTGTTGGCAACTAACAAAAAACGTTTAAACTACATTGGCGGCAGGCTGTAGCCTGAACCCCACTGAATAGCCTCTCTGCCAAGAATAACATAATTATGAGTTCACAGGCGTAATGTAGCTTAACTTGAATGCCTGGAATCCAGGTTATTGCTCCGGATGGCTTGTGTGTGCAGCCCCAGATGCAGCGCCCAGGAGGCAGGGTCAGGAGGTGGGAGGGTGAGGAGAGGAAGGAACCGTGAGCCCCATGGGAGTGTGGGGGGGGGACAGAGGCCCGCTCCCGCCCTTCCTGGGAGCAACCTGGGATTCTGATACAGGACAAGGAGTAAGAAGGCAGCTGTCACTTCACTCTAGTGTCTTCCTCTGCAGAGTGGGACCCTCAATTCCTATTTCTCAGAGTGGGTGGGGGAAGGAAACGAGAACCTGTCATTACTTATGTGGTGGACACCGTGAACCACACACAGTCCTGTAGTCTTTGCCTAAACAAATTCACTCAGCACTCACAGCAACCCTGTGAGGTCATTATTGTGTATTCCTTTTTCCGATGGGGAAACTGAAGTACAGAGACGTTCAATGCTGTGTCCAAGTCTATGTAGATGGGAAGTGACAGAATAGGCTTCAAACCAGGCTTCGGAATCCATGGCCCCGCCCCACTGTGCTCCACTCCACATGTGAAAGCACCTGGCACTTAGTAGGCCTTCTGGAAAGTATTAATCTACTCTACTGGGACTTAGTCTGCACCTTGAGTAGAGACACAGCGCCTGCCTTCATTTGATCTCTGTTGGGTGTCTGCTGAATGCAAGGCTCTTTGTACAGGGGAAGGAGACTGAATTAAAATGTAGGTTTTACTGCTATTCATGTACAATGAGGCCAACAGACTAGGAGAAGCCTGCCATTGAAAAGACAGCTTGAGCCTGACCTGTTGTGGTGTAGTGGATAAAGTGTCAACCTGGGAAACTGAGGTTGCCGGTTCAAAACCCTAGGTGGCACATATGGGAGTTGATGCTTCCTGTTCCTCCCCCTTCTCTTTCTCTCTCTCTCTCTCTCTACACACACACACACACACACACACACACACACACACACACACACACACACACATTATATATCCTCTCTAAAATGAATAGTCTTAAAACATTTTAAGAAAAGATAGCGTGTTACTCAGTTCCCAGCAGGAGCGGCATGCCCCCCATGGGGGCGCCTGCAGAAGTACAGGGGTGGGCCGAGAGGTAGAAGGAGTGAGGGAAAAGCAAGGGCAGGAGTCTTTATTGTGGTTTTCCTGGGATGGGATGTATGAGGCAGTAAGCAGGCTGAGGATTTTAGAAGTGGAGAGTTTGAATAATTTGGGGGCTTTGGGCTATAGGGGTGGTCCCTGGTTGTCCAATACTTGATGGTCCATAGGCTTATTTAGGGCAGGGAGATAGTAAAGGGAAGTACAGGAGCCTGATGGGAGGGGTTAGGGCACGGACCCACCTTGTTGTTTGCATGTCAAAGGCTGCTCCAGGCAGGCTGCTCAGTATCTGTAAGAGGTGACTAGCCCTGGGAGGGGCAGCCCCTCCTTCGTGGTCAGTGAGGTCCAGTGCCAGAGCATCAGGAATATAGAAAAACAAGAATAGAAGGTTAATACAGGGACAGTCTCCCACATGAGACAGACATGGTTCTGCTCTAGAGAAATTTACAGGTCAGGATGGGAGCACCGCCATGCAGGTAATGAACAGTGGCAAACTCAAACACAGGGATTCTTCTTCCTTCCTTTATCAAACGTTATTCAGTCACTCAGTCTTAAGTATTGAGTGCCTGCTATGTGCCAGGTACTGTTCAGAACACTGGGGAATAAAGCATAGACAAAGGCCCAGCCCCAGAGAAATACATTAACAAGAAACAAACAGATACCCTCCTGTTGGGATATGTTGTGCCAAGAAAAGCATAGGGATTATTAAATAATAAGAAAGACATACATTGGTTTCTGTCCCTCCCCAAACTCTTAAGAATGGGGGTTCTAGGAGCATCTTTTGTTCGGATGAGTTGACTCTGGGTAGGCTCTGGGATGGGGACTGGCCATTAGAAAGACCAGGCCATGATTAGAAGCTTGGAATGTTGAGCTCCCCTTTCCATTCTGCAGAGGGGGAGAGGGGCTGGAGAGACTTCATAAACATTCCTAAGGAATGGAGTTCAGAGAGCCTCCTGGGAGGTGAACACCACGTGCTGGGAAGGTAGTGCACCCCAACTCCACGGGGACCCTTCCAGACCTCACCCTAGGTGGCTGTTCATCTATATCCTTTGTGAGCTTTATAGTAAACCAGTGAGTGTAAGTGTTCACCTGAGTTCAGTGAGTCATTTTAGCAATTTATCAAACCCAAGGAGGAGGTCACGAGAACCCTGGTTTGGTCAGGGTGGGTTGATCAAAAGCATGGGTGACAACCTAGGATGTGTGATCGGCAGCTGAAGTGGGTGCAGTCTTGTGGGACTGAGTCCTTACCCTGGGGGTCTGCACCAACTCCAGACAGTGTTAGAACTGAGTTAGACTGTAGGATAGCTAGCTGGTGTCAGAGATTTGGTTGTGTGAGAATAAAGCCACAGTGACAAGGTATTCTGTGAGTAGTAGGTATACTGAATAGGAAACAACAGAGTTTTCCTTTGGCTGATACAGAGTTCTTCCTAACAGCAATATAAGATGGAATGAGTGGGATGGGCCTTTCATAGGTGGTTGGGGATGGCCTCTCTGAAGAGGTGACATCTGAGTTGATGCTGGAGTTAGCCATGGGATGATCTGGGGAAGCAGGGAGCATTCCTTTGCAGAGCAAATGCAAAGGTCCTGCGGCTAGAACAGGCTTTGTGTGTTATATCTTAGGCATCATGAAAAGTATAGCTGGAACATGGTAAGTGAGGGAGGGAGAGGTGGTAGCTGACGTCAGAGAGGTTGACATCCACCATGTTATGCTACAGACTAGATTTTATTATATGGGACAACATCACAGGTGGTAAATAGGAAGTGACATGAGCTGATGCATGTCAAAAATCAGCTTGTAGGGAGTGGGTCATAGGGGACAAGACTGGAGAACAGCTGGGAGGCAATTGAAGCCTACCTGGTGAGTGTTGATGAGTGCCTACTGAGCGCCAGGCCCTGCGCCTGGTATTGGAGGTCCTACTGTTTAGTCCTCAGGGTCTCACAGTATAGAGAGCAGACTGTGAGGGACCAGACCCTTATAAACCTGGAACAAGCATGAGCAGCTACCCCCGCCCACCTGCCCTTTGGCCTGGGGCCGCTTTTGTGAACCTCATCGCCCTCACCAGGCCCTAGTCTTTTCAAAGTGCCCAGCTTTCTCTCCAGAATCACTCTCCTCCTGGGAACTCAGCAAAGCCCCTGAAGGACCTGCAAAGCCCAGCTCTTCCTTGGGGTGCTAGGGCCACTTCTCCCTGAGCTCATGAGGAAGTGTTCTGGGTCCTAAGCTTCCCCCTCCATCGCCATCTGGGTGAGCTGTGACCAGGGCTCCAGGACGCTCGCCATGTAAACTGAGTCTAGGTGGCTCTGCTCAGCCGTCGGCAGTTTTTGTTTCTCCTATTATGCATTCTCGTAGCATATGGCTCAGAAATATTTCCCCGGCTAGTCAGTATTTTTAGTGCAGATTCTGTGAGAACAAAGGTTACATTCGTCTCCCTGGTTCTTGGAACCACAGTCACAGTCTGGCTAACACAGGGGTCCCATCAATCTGCAGGGACCAGGCTCAGTGTAGATGAAACTAATTGGGATGGTGGGATGTCTGTTGGTTCTTAAACAGAACAAATGACCAAATTGCATTGCAAGCAGAGTCTAAGTGAAGAATTAGGATAAAACAACAAAAATAAATTTTGTTAAGGATCATTTCTACCCTACCCAATTAAATTCTCTGGACTTTGGTCAAAAAGTGATAAGAAAAACAACAAATATAGTGACATCATCAATAATTGTTACTTATTTCACAGTTAGCTTCCACCATTCTTTATTTAAAAAAAAAATTTATTGAGATGTAATTGACACATCACATTTTGTAAGTTTGTGCAACATGTTGCTTTGATACCTTTCTATATTGCAATACCTCACCACTGTAGCATTAGCTGGCATCTCTGTTATGTCACATAATTACCGTTCCTTTTCTGTCTGAGAACAGTATGGCTGTAGCTTCTCCTGCATCGGCTGGTTCTCAATGGCCTTTAGCTCAAAATAACAAACAGGTATTCATTCTGGTATTCTTCATTAGTTTATGTTTAAATTCTTAAGCCACCTTTCTTCCACCCTCTGGAATGTAAAGCTCTTTTTAATTAAAATATAGCTGACATACAATATTATATTAGTTTCAGGTGTACATCATAGTGATTTGACATTTATATACATTATATACATTATGAAGTGATCCCTATGAGAAGTCCAGTAGCCACCTGTCACTGTACAAAGTTATGGAGGTGTTGTCTATGGTGTACTTTACATACTCGTGACTTATTTGTATTGTAACTATAAGTTTGTACCTCTTAATTTCTTCACCTTTTTGCCCCTCCCCCGACCACCCAACCCTCTGGCAGCTATTAGTTTGGTCTTTGTATCTATGAGTCTGTTTGCTATGCTTTGTTTTTTTATTTGGTTTTTAGATTCCACATATAAATGAGATGATGCAGTATTTGTCTTTCTACAACTTATTTCACTTAGCCTAATACTGTCTAGATCCATGCATATTGTCGCAAATGGCAAGATTTCATTCTTTTTCATGGCTGGGTAATATTCTATATTGTGTGTGTGTGTGTGTGTGTGTGTGTGTGTGTGTATGTATTACATTTTCTTTATCCATTTATCATCTATCCATAGACAACTTGGAGGCTTCCATATTGTGGCTATTGTAAATAATGCTGCAGTAAACATAGGGGTGCATATATCATTTTGAATGAGTTTTTTTGTTTTCCTTGGATAAATGCCCAGAATTAAAATTGCTGAATTGTATGATAGTTCTATTTTTCACTTTTTGCTGAACCTCCATACTGTTTTCCATAGTGACTGCACCAGTTTACAATCCTACCAACAGTGCCCGAGAGTTCTCTTTTCTCCACATCCTCTCCTTGTTTCTTTTCTTTTTTATAATAGCCATCCTGACAGGTGTGAGGTCATATCTTATTGTGGTTTTTATGTGTACTTCCTTGATGATTAGTGATGTTCAGCATCTTTTCAAGTGTCTGTTTACTATCTATATGTCCTCTTTGAAGAAATGTCTGTTCAGGTCTTCTGCTCATTTTTTAATTGTCTTACTTGTTTTCATGATGTTGAGTTTTATAAGTTCTTACATATTTTGGATATTAACCCCTCATTAGATATATCTATCATTCACAAATATCTTCTCCTATTCAATAGGTTTCTTTCTCATTTTGTTGATGGTTTCCATCACTCTGCAAAAGTGTTTTGGTTAAATGTAGTCCTATTTGTTTATTTTTATTTTGTTGCCCTTGTCTGAGGAAACACATTCAAAAATATATTTCTAAGACCAATGTTAGAGTTTATTGCCTATGTTTTCTTCTAGGAATTTAATGGTTTCAGGTCTTATGTTTAAGTCCTTAACCCATTTTGAATTTATTTTTGTGTATGGTATAAGAAAGTGGTCCAGTTTTATATTTTTGCACATAGCTGTCCAGTATTCAATGTGCATTATTAATTGAAGACCTTTCCCAAATGTATATTCTTGCCTCTTTTGTCATAAATTTAATTGATTAAACATGAGTTTATTTCTGGTCTCTCAATTCTGTTCCAATGACCTATGTGTCTGTTTTTGTGCCAGTACCATGCTATTTTGATTACTGTAGCATTGTAGTATAGTTTTAAATCAGGGAGAGTGAGATCTCCAACTTTAATTTCATTTATTTCTGTCCTGTCTGTTCTGGTCTTTATTACTTCTTTCCTTCTGCTAGCTTTGGGCTTTGTTCTTCTTTCTCTATTTACTTTTGGGACAAGGTTAGATTACTTGAGTTTGTTTTTTTTTAGGGACTGTATTGCTATAAACTTCCCCCTTAGGATGGCTTTTGCTGCATCCCATAATTTTGCTGTTATTTCTATATTTGTTTCTCTCAAGGTATTTCTTTTTTTATTTCTTCCTTGATTTCTTCATTGACCATTGATTGTTTGACTGCATATTGTTCAGCCTCCATGTGTGTTCCTTTCAGTTTTCCTCTCTTTTTTTTCTTTGGGGGTGGGGAGGAGAAGCATCAACTTGTGGTTGCATCACTTTAGTTGTGCATTGATTGCTTCTCATATGTGCCTTGACCAGGGATCAGAAGGGCTCAAGCTGAGTGAGTGTCCCCTTGCTCAAGCCAGCGGCCTTAGGCTTTTTTATGCCAGTTACCTTTGGGCTCAAGCTGGCAACCTTTGGGATCACGTGGATGACTCCTCACTCAAGCAGTGACCCCTTACTCAAGCTGACAAGCCCGTGCTCAATCTGGTGACCTCAGGGTTTTGAAGTGGCATACTCAGCATTCTGGGTTGACACTTTATCCACTGCACCACCACCTGTCAGACTCCAGTTTTTCTCTTATAATTAATTGATTTCTAGTTTCATACCAGTGTGGTCAGAAAAGATGCTTGATATGATTTTACTCTTAAATTTATTGATTTGTTTTGTGGACTCACATGTGATCTATCCTGAGGAATGTTCATGTACTTAAAAAGAATGTATTTTACTGTTTGGGAATGGAATGTTCTGTACATATCAATTAAGTCCATCTGGTGTAATGTGTCACTTAAAACCAATGTTTCCTTGTTGATTCTGGATGATTCATCCATTGATGAGGTATAAGTGGAGTGTTTAAGTGCCCTACTATTATTACGTTACTGTCAATCTCTTCCTTTATGTCTGTTACTATTTGCTTTCTGTATTTAGATGCTCCTATGTTGGGATACATAGATGATTACAAGTGTTAGAGCCTATTGTTGAATTGATGGCTTTATCATTATCCCATACCCTTGTGGCTTGTTATAGTCTTTGTTTTAAAGTCTATTTGGTATAAGTATTGCTACCCAAGCATTTTTCTTTTCATTCCCATTTGCATGGAATATCTTTTCCCATCCATTCACTTTCAGTCTTTGTGTGTTTTAGGCTTGAAGTGAGTCTCTTCTAGGCAGCCTAAGTGTGTGTGTCTTATCATTTTACTCATTGAGCAATCCTATGTCTTTTGAATGGAGCACTTACTGAATTTACATTTAAAGTATCAATATTATTGATAGGCATATACTTATTACCATTTTTAATTGTTTTCATACTAACTTTATAAGTGGTTGGTCTACCTTTACTATATGTTTGCCTTTATTAGTGAGATTCTTTTTTCTTTAATATATTTTCTTATTTCTAGTTTTGGCTTACAGGATTCTGCTTAGTGTTTATTGTAATGCTGGTTTGGTGGTGATGAACTCCTTTAGTTAAGACACCATTCTTACAGAATAGTAAGATCTCCTGATCGGGAACCAGGAAAACTGGGTTTTAGCCTCAGATCTGGTATCTCCTCGCCATGTGGTCTTGATCAAGTCCTATATCTTTAGGACCTCAGTCTCCTGCAACATGTTTTACCATCTGTGAAATGCAGTGACACCTGTCCTGGTTTGCCAGCCAGTAGCCAAGTGGCCCTGTGTTTCTCTCATAACTTTCCAGAGCCAGAGTTTCCTCATTTGCCAAAAGGAGATTATAACCCCTACGTTCATGTAGAGAAAACACAGGCCCATGGTAGGGTCCCTGGGAATGTGTTTTCTTGGCTGTGTTACTGATAGTAACTCAGCTTACTCCAACTGTCCTGACAGTCCCCCAACCTAATTTTCCTCTGCTCCATGCTCGATATCTAGTGATTTATAATGATGTGGTCAAGGAAACAACACAGTTGTTTTTGAGCTTTTTCTCCCCCGAAAATGCTATGGTATCTGTTCAGTTTTAGTGGGGGAAACAGGACTGAGCAAGTACTCACCTGTGACATGAGGTCACAAGTTGTGACCGTTTCATGGATAGAAGCTGTGCCTCCTGATGTCAGGCAGAAGGAGCCACCCCTGGGTAAGCGTCAGGCCCCTGGTTGAACTCTGGTTCCCTTCCTGTCACCAGCATCCTAGGAAGGGGAGTGGCCCCTGTCTCCTTCCTGGAAGATCCTGAGTTCTGGTCCAGCAACCCGAGCTCCAGGGCCAAAATGCTGCTCCAACAGGGTGGTTAGTTAAGTAAAACAAATGTGGAATGATTTCCCTTCTCTTTTTATTCATCACCACAGGGGCTGCTCGGACAGAGTCTAGGTGATGGCTTTCACTTATAGGATGTGCGATGCAAGTCTGGGCTAGCTGGGACTTGAGGGGGAATTACAGCTGAAGCCTTTACCACCTTGCCCAGCTTTCCAGCCTCATCTCCAGCCACTGGACGTTTCGCAGTCCTCTCCCCAGGACGCCTCTTTTCTTGCACCTCTGTCTTGTGCCATGAAGTCAAACTGTCTCTGGGTCTCCTTTTTAAAGATCTAGCAGAGGAGATGGCTGGGCAGCCTGAAAGAACACAGGACTTTCTGCCCCCGTCTCTCCTGCAGTCGCTAGCCAGGGATAAGCCTCAGTTTCCCCTTCAGTTCCCTGGAGCCTGGCATCTGTGAGGAGATCTCAGCTATTGCCATCATGTGGGGGGCATAAGCTGGTTGGGTGTCTCTGTAGCTGCCTTCCTCTTGCTGTTCCTTGCACTGCTACTTTATCTTATATACAAGGAAACTATAAAATTGTGTTGACATGAACAGTTCAGAAAACGTTGGGACTTGCCTGAGTTAGCCTATCAGGTGCTGCTGAAAGAACGTTTATCTCAAGGCAAAATGAGAGAAAGCCATTATTTCTTCTGGGAATAGCAAGTAAGCAGGCTGTGTGTAAATAGGGCTCATTCTCATTTACACAAGCCTTTCCTCTCTGCTCTCCATTTCATCTGCAGCCACCTGAGAGGCGGGCAGGATGGATGGCATCTCCCTCTTACACAGGTGACTGTTGAGGTTAGAGAAGTTTCCTGACTTGCCCATGGCTGGAAGGCTCAGATCTGAGCTAGGCTTTCTGCCTTCCAGGCCAGTGCTCCTGTTTAGTCCACAAAAGATATCCAGCCTAGAGAAAAGTTGTGTAAGAATTTATTTAAACCAAAAATTTGAGGACATGCCCCAAAGCAAAATCTCAACAGATTGAGTACATGCTCCTGAGAATGGCAGTAATGTAGCTTGTTTTATATGTTAGAGTCAAAGGAGAAGATGTAGGGAGGGTTATATAAAATCCATCAGTGGTAGATAAACATGGCCAGAGAAAGCAAAACAAGAAAACCTCTGGGGTTGGATAAGAGGCGGGATAGAGAAGCACATGCTCCTTTCACATTGGTGGCTACGGGATGGTTAATAATTAACACTGACAGCACATAAAGATGGTTTGCAGGGAACAAGATTAACAAGGAGAGCGTTCCACAGTCTCATGCTCTGTAGCGGTGCCTTTGAGGGGTCTAGAAAAGAAAATTTTGCTGAAATTTCTAAAATATGTTATCCTACATGTGTAAAAACAACTGACAGAGCTCACTTATGGTGAAGAATGACCTTTGTTAAGGAAGCGACAGGTCCGGGATGAGGATACCCCTCACGGCCTGCCCAGGGAGGAATCTATGATCAGACCATCCTGTGTGGTTACTTTTTTTAAGGCCTGCTGTGTGGGCCCTGCCTGAGCTTGTCAAGTTTCATATATGGCCCCCTTTCATTCATAGTTTTATATCTAGAACCCCTAAGAAGAATAGGGGAGCCCTGGAAGGCTGAAACAGGACCCTGGCTAGAAAAAGTCTAAGCTACTGAAAGATGCCAGAATACACGACCCCCAAATGAACCAAAGGCCATTGGGAACCAGCAGATGCAAGAAAAGCTGTCAAACAGGGCCCAAAAGGAAGTTCACATTTAAAAGGAAATTTCTATTGATAAAGGTGTCTTGGAGTGACGTCACAGAAATGGCGGCATGAGCAGCATAGCCAACAGATCTCCCCAAAATTTCAACAAATTCATCAACCAGAGACAGAAAAATCTATCCTTGGAGCATCTGGGAGTTCCACACACTGAAGACAAAGGAGCTGCTTTCACTTGGAACTGAGAGTCGGGAGGGAGCTGAGGGTGTGGAAGAAGCTAACTGCAGCACGGACGTTTGTTCAAGCCGAGGAGAGAGTGTACCTGTGGGCTATCAACAAGATCACCCTCAGATGCCATTAAGAAAAAGGAAATCGAATATCATGGGTACAAAAGATAGAGAAGTAACACAGATAGATGTGGAAAAATCTATGGAGAAAAAATTTAATATATTGGAAACCTTGGAGCTAAATGACAGAGAATTTAAAATAGAAATCCTAAAAATACTCAGAGATATACAAGAATACACAGAAAGGCAATTTAGGGAGCTCAGAAAACAACTCAACGAACACAAAGAATATATTACCAAAGAAATTGAAACTATAAAAACAAATCAAACAGAGATGAAAAACTCAATTCACGAGCTGAAAAATGAGGTAACAAACTTAGCTAATAGAACAGGCCAGATAGAAGGTAGGATTAGTGAAATAGAAGACAAGCAACTTGAGGCACAGCAGAGAGAAGAAGAAAGAGACTCAAAAAAAAAAAAAAAAAAAAGCGAAAGCCCTATAGGAATTGTCTGACTCCATCAAAAAGAATAACATAAGAATAATAGGTATATCAGAGGGAGAAAAGAGAGAAAATGGAATGGAGAATATATTCAAACAAATAATAGATGAGAACTTCCAGAGACTGTGGAAAGAACTAAAGCCTCAAACTCAAGAAGCAAACAGAACATTGAACTTTCTTAACCACAACAAACCTACTCCAAGGCACATTATAATGAAGATGGCACAAACCAACGGCAAAGAAAAAATTCTCAAGGCAGCCAGGGAAAAGAAGAATACAACATATAAAGGAAGGCCTATTAGATTATCATCAGATTTCCCAGCAGAAACTCTACAAGCTAGAAGAGAGTGGACCCCAATATTTAAAGCCCTGAAAGAGAGGAACTTTCAGCCAAGAATACTATACCCATCAAAGCTATCCTTCAAGTATGAAGGAGAAATAAAAACATTCACAAATACAGAAAAGATGAGGGAATTTATCATCAGAAAGCCCCCACTCCAGGAAATACTAAAGGGGGTTTTCCAACCAGATTCAAAGAACAAAACAAAACCAAACCACAAGTAACAGCTCCACCAAGAACACAATAAAACCAAATTTAAACTGTGACAACAAAAACAAAAAAAAGGGGAGAGGATGGAGATTAATAGTAGCAAAGGACAATGAAGCGCAGAAACACTCATAAGATATGGTACTACAATGAATATGGTAGGTACCCTTCTCATTACTTAATGGTAACCACACTTAGAAAAAAACCACCACAGAAGCACATAAATTTAAAAAGGTAGCAACAGAAGAAACAAGTATGGAATACAAACAAACAAAAACAAATGATAGAAAAACAAAAGAGAAGAATCAAACAAGATACAAAACTAACAGAAAGCAATTTATAAAATGGCAATAGGGAACCCACAAGTGTCAATAATTACACTAAATGTAAATGGATTAAACTTACCAATAAAAAGACACAGAGTAGCAGAATGGATTAAAAAAAAATCCAACTGTATGCTGCCTAAAAGAAACACATCTAAGCAACAAGGATAAAAACAAATTCAAAGTGAAAGGCTGGAAAACAATATTCAAAGCAAATACCATCCAAAAAAAAAGCAGGCGTAGCAATACTCATATCTAATAATGCTGACTACAAGACAGAAAAAGTACTCAGAGATAAAAATGGTCATTTCATAATGATTAAGGGGACACTGTATCAAGAAGACATAACAATCCTTAATATATATGCACCAAACCAAGGAGCACCAAAATATATAAGACAGCTACTTGTTGACCTAAAAACAAAAACTGACAAAAATACAATCATACTTGGAGACCTCAATACATTGCTGACGGCTCTAGATCGGTCATCCAAACAGAGAATCACTAAAGATATATTGGCCTTAAACGAAACACTGGAGCACCTGGATATGATAGACATTTACAGGACACTTCATCCCAAAGTGACAGAGTATACATTTTTCTCTAGTATACATGGAACATTTTCAAGAACTGACCATATGTTAGGCCACAAAGATAACATCAGCAAATTCAGAAAAATTGAAATTATACCAAGCATATTTTCTGATCATAAAGCCTTGAAACTAGAATTCAACTGCAAAATAAAGGAAAAAACCCCCACATAAATGTGGAAACTAAACAACAGACTTTTAAAAAATGAATGGGTCAAAGAAGAAATAAGCACAGAGATCAAAAGATATATAAAGACAAATGAAAATGACAATACGATATATCAGAATCTCTGGGATGCAGCAAAAGCAGTAATAAGAGGGAAATTCATATCACTACAGGCCTATATGAACAAACAAGAGAGAGCCCAAGTGAACCACTTAACTTCACACCTTAAGGAACTAGAAAAAGAAGAACAAAGACAACCCAAAACCAGCCGAAGAAAGGAAATAATAAAAATCAGAGCAGAAATAAATGAAATAGAGAACAGAAAAACTACAGAAAAAATTAATAAAACAAGGAGCTGGTTCTTTGAAAAGATCAACAAAATTGACAAACCCTTGGCAAGACTCACCAAGGAAAAAAGAGAAAGGACTCATATAAACAAAATCCAAAATAAAAGAGGAGAAATCACCACGGATATCATAGATATACAAAGAACTATTGTAGAATACTATAAAAAAACTATATGCCACCAAATTCAACAATCTAGAAGAAATGGATAAATTCCTAGAACAATACTAACTTCCTAGAATGAGTCATGAAGAAGCAGAAAGCCTAAACAGACCAATTAGCAGGGAGGAAATAGAAAAAACTATTAAAAACCTCCCCAAAAATAAAAGTCCAGGCCCAGACAGTTATACTAGTGAATTCTATCAAACATTCAAAGAAGACATGGTTCTTATTCTACTCAAAGTCTTCCTAAAAATTGAAGAAGAACTAATACTTCCAAACATATTTTATGAGGCCAACATAACCCTCATACCGAAACCTGGCAAGGACAGCACAAAAAAAAAGAAAACTACAGACTAATATCTCTAATGAATACAGATGCTAAAATACTAAACAAAATACTGGCAAATCAAATACAACAACATATTAAAAAAATAATACATCATGATCAAGTGGGATTCATCCCAGACTCTCAAGGATGGTTCAACATACACAAAATGGTTAACGTAATACACCATATCAACAAAACAAAGAACAAAAATCACATGATCTTATCAATAGATGCAGAAAAGGCATTCGATAAAATACAACACAACTTTATGTTTAAGACACTCAACAAAATGGGTATATAAGGAAAATATCTCAACATGATAAAGGCCATATATGATAAACCATTAGCCAACATCATATTAAATGGCATAAAACTGAGGACTTGCCTGACCTGTGGTGGCACAGTGGATAACGAATTGACCTGGAAATGCTGAGGTCGCCGGTTCGAAACCCTGGGCTTGCCTGGTCAAGGCACATATGGGAGTTGATGCTTCCAGCTCCCCCCCCCCCCTTCTCTCTCTCTGTCTCTCCCTCTCCTCTCTAAAATGAATAACAATAAAAAAAAATGAATAAAGAATAAAAGAAAAAAAAAAGATTAAAAAAAACCCCCAAAAAACCCTGAGGACTTTCCACCTTAAATCAGGAGCAAAACAGGGTTGTCCACTCTCTCCACTCTTATTTAACATGGTGCTAGAAGTTCTGGCCAGAGCAATCAGACAAGAGAAAGAAATAGAAGGCATCCATATCAGAAAAGAAGAAGTAAAGGTACCACTTTTTGCAGATGATATGATCCTATACATCGAAAACCCCAAAGACTCCACAAAAAGATTACTAGAAACAATAAGCCAATACAGTAAGGTCGCAGGATACAAAATTAACATACAAAAGTCCATAGCCTTTCTATATGCCAACAATGAAATATTAGAAAACAAACTCAAAAAAATAATCCCCTTCACAATTGCAACAAAAATAAAATAAAATACCTAGGAATAAACATAACAAAGAATGTAAAGGACCTATATAACGAAAACTACAAAGCATTGTTAAGAGAAATCGAAAAAGACACAATGAGATGGAAAAATATTTCTTGTTCTTGGATAGAAAGAATAAATATAATCAAAATGGCCATATTACCCAAAGCAATTTATAAATTTAATGCAATTCCCATCAAAATCCTATGACATTTCTTAAAGAAATGGAACAAAAAATCATCAGATTTATATGGAACTATAAAAAACCCTGAATAGCCAAAGCAATCCTAAGGAAAAAGAATGAAGCTGGGGGCATTACAATACCTGACTTCAAACTATATTATAGGGCCATGACAATCAAAACAGCATGGTATTGGCAGAAAATAGACACTCAGACCAATGGAACAGAATAGAAAGTCCAGAAATAAAACCACATATATATGGTCAAATAATTTTTGATAAAGGGGCCAACAACACACAACGGAGAAAAGAAAGCCTCTTCAACAAATGGTGCTGGGAAAACTGGAAAGCCACATGCAAAAGAATGAAACTCGACTACAGCTTGTCCCCGTGTACTAAAATTAATTCAAAATGGATCAAAGACCTAAATATAAGACCTGAAACAATTAAGTACATAGAAGAAGACATAGGTACTAAACTCATGGACCTGGGTTTTAAAGAGCATTTTATGCATTTGACTCCAAAGGCAAGAGAAGTGAAGGCAAAGATAAATGAATGGGACTACATCAGACTAAGAAGCTTTTGCTCAGCAAGAGAAACTGACAACAAAATAAACAGACAGCCAACTAAATGGGAAATGTTATTTTCAAACAACAGCTCAGATAAGGGCCTAATATCCAAAATTTACAAAGAACTCATAAAACTCAACAACAAACAAACAAACAATCCAATAAAAAGATGGGAAGAGGACATGAACAGACACTTCTCCCAGGAAGAAATACAAATGTCCAACAGATATATGAAAAGATGCTTATCTTCATTAGTTATTAGAGAAATGCAAATCAAAACTACAATGAGATACCACCTCACACCTGTTAGATTAGCTATTATCAACAAGACAGGTAATAGCAAGTGTTGGAGAGGCTGTGGAGAAAAAGGAACCCTCATTCACTGTTGGTGGGAATGTAAAGTAGTACAACTATTATGGAAGAAAGTATGGTGGTTCCTCAAAAAACTGAAAATAGAACTACCTTATGACCCTGCAATCCCTCTACTGGGTATATACCCCCAAACTCAGATACATTGATACGTAAAGACACATGTAGCCCCATGTTCATTGCAGCATTTTTCACAGTGGCCAAGACATGGAAACAACCAAAAAGCCCTTCAATAGAAGACTGGATAAAGAAGACGTGGCACATATACACTATGGAATACTACTCAGCCATAAGAAATGATGACATTGGATCATTTACAACAAAATGGTGGGATCTTGATAACATTATACGGAGTGAAATATGTAAATCAGAAAAAACCAAGAACTACATGATTCCATACATTGGTGGGACATAAAAATGAGACTAAGAGACATGGACAAGAGTGTGGTGGTTAAGGGGGGGGAAGAGGGGGGGGAGAGCATGGGAGGGAAGGAGGGAGAGGGGAAGGGGAGGGGGAGTGACACAAAGAAAACTAGATAGAGGGTTACGGAGGACAATCTGACTCTGGACGACGGATATGCAACATAATTGAATGACAAGATAACATGGACATGTTTTCCTTGAATATATGTACCCTGATTTATTGATGTCACCCCATTAACATTAATAAAAATTTATTTAAAAAAAAATAAAGATGTCTCCCTGACTGGTAGTAGGAAGAAGAGGACTCAATAACACTGATCTGTGAAGAAAGCTCAAACTTGAACTTACATAACAAATCTACTAAACAACCCTTGTTTACTTTACTTTTCCTGGTCAGCTTTCCATAACTTTGCCTCCAGGTCCAGAAGCCCCCAAACCCATTTTCCTGTGTTTAGACTAAGATGGTCTATAAGCCTCATTCACCTAGCTACCTCCTGGAGGTGAACTGCTTTGTGAACTGCCAATCACACAATAGGCATAAAATTACAACTGTTTTTCTCCCTCTTTTTAAATCCATCTTTTATCAGCAGGTGGGTGCAGTGTGCAGAACGTGATGCTGGTGTCCCGGTCTTCAGGACCTTCCAAAAGTGCTTCTCTCTAAGTGGTACCTGGGGTTGCCTCCTTTGATGGATCCCTGGTGCTGTCCTCCATTTCTAGAAACTCATAGACAGCATTACTGACCCAGAAAGACACAGTGGCAGTCTTAAAATATTATTTTATAAGTCACAGTTTGTACAAATAGAGACAATTTCTCCCCTCACACCCTGTAGTTTGTCTAATTAGCTAAGGCAAGAGTTGGCAAACTATGGCCCACTGGCTGGACCAGACCCATTTTCTAATTTTGTTAATAAAGTTTTATTGGAACCCAGGCATGCTTGTCTCTTTCTGTATTTTCTGTGGCTGCTTTCCCTCTACAACAGCAGAGCTGAGTAGTTGCAACCGAGGCATGTGGCCTGCAAAGCCTAAAATAGTTACTATCTGGCTCTTTACAGAAAATGTTTGCTGAATCCTAGTCTAGGCTATTAGAGATGCAGTCTGGCCACTGCAGACCATCAGAACTATAGGTACAGTTTGCTGATGTAGAAAGTGAAGAACAAGCAGACATACAGTCGGCTTGGCCCCTGCAGTTGGCACCTGGCTAGCTTCATCCATTGATCTCACTGCCTGGATCTTGGCAATGGAATTCCATCCCTGGTTAGCAGATCAGGAGGGATGTTGGCTTAGAAGTTGGGAGAGCTGGGTTGTGGTCTGGCTCTACCTTGAACTTGCTGTATGACCTTGATTAAGCTACTCTACTCTGACCTCAGTTTCCCTACTTCTCAGGCAAGGGGTTGAATGCCTGGGAAAGAGAGAGAGAAGGGAAGGGGGGTGGAGAAGCAGATGGTTATTTCTCCTGTGTGCTCTGACCAGTAATCAAACCTGGGACATTAACCTGCTGGGCTGACGCTCTACCACTGAGCCAGCTGACCAGGGCCACATGAGCTAGATGAACAGGACAAAATGACCAAATTTTTTATATATGTAGATATGGCGGTTCCCCAAGAATATGGGACCTGAGGATATGTTGAGCAGTTGAATCTTATATGTCATTGTGGACTTCAGGAGTTTGGGAATTCAAAGAGGAAGCAGGCAGTTCACAGGTAGGTGAGAAAAAGCAAACATGATGAATTAATTCTTGCTTGGCAACCCAGAAACAATGGGACACAGAGGGGAGTCTAACAGATGGACTTGCTTGGATCCTCCCTGTCTGTCACACTTAAACCACATATGCTAAGCTGAATATGTTAAGATTTCCTTCCTGAAGCAGGTTTTTCTATCGGAATTCCATTAGGCAGGTAAAGGTGAAGGTTAAAAAAAACAAAACAAAACAAACAAAAATACCTGTTTTGAATTTGTTAAATCTTGAAATAATCTGCATGCCAGTGGTTGCACATTTACAACTGTGTGTGTGAGAGAGAGTGTGTGTGTCTGTATCATATCAGAAAGTTGAAATGTCTCTCAGTGGGCAGGTCATATCTGAGCGTTTGTAAGAAAGTCTCAGAGATTAGAAATAAGGAAAGGAAATTCGCTGATGGACTTAAAAAAACACACAAATATTTTAAAACCACTGTTTCTAAGAGTAAAGAATATCGTGCCTGACCAGTGGTGGCACAGTGGATAGAGCAGTAACCTAGTACACTGAGGTCCCAGGTCTGAAACTCTAAGGTCACTGGCTTGAGCTTGGGCAAATCCAGTTTGAGTGCAAGCTCACCAGCTTGGCTTGAGCCCAAGGGGTCACTGGCTTGAGAAAGAGGTCACTGGCTTAGTTGTAGTATCCCCCCCCCCCCAGGTCAAGGCACATATAAGAAGCAATCAATGAACAACTAAAGTGATGCAACAATGAGTTGATGCTTCTTATCTCTCTCTCTCTCTCTTAAAAAAAAAGAGTAGAGGATATTGCAGTTGAGCCTTCTCCTTCCGTTGTCTACTGTTGGGTAATACAAACAACAACAATAATAATAAAGGCTGGTACTATTGAATGTTTACTATGTGCCAGGAGCTGTTCTAAATCTTCAAACATGCATAAACCCATTTAATCCTCAGAACAACCCTGTAAGGGAAATAGTATTACTATCCCCATTTTATAATGGAGAAACCTGGGGACGAAGTTAAAAGGCTCATCTGAGGTGACATAGTAGAGTCAGGATTAGAGTTGAGGCGTCTGGCTCCAAAGCCCACACTGTCCGTGGCAGGGCTGCACTGCTGGGCACGTGGATCTGTCTGGTGAGTGAGTGGGAAAGATCAGGACTGCTGGGAGCCTGACATGGAAGCACAGTCTTGTCTTCCATGAGACGTTCTCAGATTTGGAGGAGGCTGGGGGTGTCTTGGGAAGGAGCACAAGCTGTGATTCTGCTGGGATTCAGGCGGGTCTGAGTAGGTAGTCATCTGTTGTTTCTTGCTTTTCTCTGATAGGCTGTAACTCCTCTAGGACAGGGACCATGTTTCCTTTGTCCACTGTTGTATTTCCAATGCCCTGTACAGTACTTGAGCATCATATGTCCTGAGTAAATGCATGGTGAATGAATGAATAAAAGAATGAACTAGTGTGTGAGTGAGTTGCCTGTTGGTCAAAAAACAAACTACAGAGTCTGACATGGTACAGTCTGGTCAAGGACAAGTCAGTCATATAGTAAGTTGCAATTGAGCATCTGAAGAAATCAGCAGGGCTTCCTGGAGGAGGTGGCAGAAGAATGGACTTTTAGGTGGGAACATGTGCCAAAGGCTCATTGTTTGCAGCTCTGGCCCAAGTAATCACAGACACCTCCCCTGCAGAGGGGGACCACACAGGCAATGCACTGAGCTGACAAACACCTTCCTACTTGGCCTGGGACTTTGGCTGGAGCATGTTCTTCCATCCAGCTTTGGCACCACATGGTCCCTCGTGTCGGCCAAGGATGCCTGCCCGTCTGCTCCTGCTTCCTCTCCCCTTATCAGCTGAAGATGAACTCCACAGAGCTCCCTGTCAACCGAAGCACAAGCCATTCCCTTGTAGGGCAAAGGCTGGTGATCTTTTGCAACAATATTTCATAATTTATATATTTGATTAAAATGCAGAACCTGTGCCAGCAGCCTGCATAATCTAACATATTGGGATCATTTGCTGCTTGTGTCACTCTTCTATTTTAAAACTTTCCATATTTGAACTGGTGGAAGTACATACTTCACATTTATTAAACTTTTCCCATCAAAACAGTTTAGTAAGTCTCCATCATCTTCCATAGAATTAAACAGAAAAGGCCACAGTAGAACCTCTGAGACATTTCCTTTAGGGAATACCATTTTATTTAGGCCTTTGAAAACATTTGTGTTTTCATGCCAGTAATTAAAAAAATATCAAGACAAATGAGATATTTAGTGGCATGGTAATTACTTCAAGATGAGCTTTGCAACTTGGCTTCTAGCCTTGCTCTTCACAGCAGCTCTTTCCCGGCCTCTCAGGAGCCTCCAGCCCTCAGTCCTGGGATGGTCTTAGTCCCTTAGGCTCCCTGGTTAACTCTCTTCCAGTTTCTCTGATGCTGCCTTCTGTGCTTTGGTCCCATGTTTTATCCATTCCCCTCTTTGGAGAACTGAGCCAGCTCATCTTTGCCTTTCTTTGCCACCTCCAGCTCTAACCAGCCTCTCCTTTTCACAAGGGGCCTGTTTCATGTGAACTGGGGGTGGCTGTTTTTTGAATCCTTCCTCCATTGGCTGACTGGCATGGTGATCAAGGCCAATCACAGTACCCCAGCTGTCTATGCATAGTAATTGGTCCAAAGAGAGGCACATAATCCACATTGGGCCAATCAGAGTCATTTCCAGAAAGCCCAGATGGAGATCCTTCCTTTTCATTGTGTTCATTGGCTCCAAGGGCAAAAGTGACCCTAGCTGCTGCTGGCAGCATGTCTGCTACCACTTGGGTGAATCTGCCTAAGGGTGAGGCTGACATGGAGAAAAAGGCAAGAGATGGAGAAAGGAAATAGGTCCTTCCTTCCTTCCTTCCTTCCTTCCTTCCTTCCTTCCTTCCTTCCTTCCTTCCTTCCTTCCTTCCTCCCTCCCTCCCTCTCTCCCTTTCTTCCTTCCTTCCTTTTTCTTTTCTTTTTCTTTTTTTTTTTTTGACAGAGACAGAGAAAGAAACAGATAGGGACAGACAGAAAGGGAGAGAGACGAGAAGCATCAATTCTTCGTGCGGCTTCTTAGTTTCCTTAGTTGTTCATTGATTTCTTTCTCATATGTGCCTTGACTCCAGCTGAGCCCAGTGACCCCTTGCTCATGCCAGCAACCTTGAGCTTCAAGCCAGTGACCTTTGGGCTTAGGCCTATGATTTTGCACTCAAGCCAGCAACCTCGTGCTCAAACTGGATGAGCCAGCGCTCTAGCCAGTGACCCTGGGGTTTTGAACCTGAATCCTCTGTGTCCCAGTCTGACACTCTATCCACCGTGCCACCTCTTGGTCAGGCAGGAAACAGGTTCTTAACATCATAATTTAAACTACTGGATCTAGTTGTTCCTGAAGTTGGCCCTTCCTTTGAATTTTCTGACTAGAAACTAAATTCTAGAATGTAGATTCCCTCTAATTTGGAGGGGGTGTTGGGGAGTTTAAATAGTTTGAATTGGATTTCCCTCACTTGCAACAAGAGAGGCCTAGATAATATTTCTTCTGTCTGCAAGTCTACATCCTTTCTTTTATAAGAAAACAAAATTGTCCCAGGCTCAGAACAAAGAAACACTTTATGCTGAGGGCCTGCAGGTGTTGCTATCCTAGAATGGATGGACTCAAACAAGGAGCTCATTTTCCTGGATAGAACTTGACTGAATGCAAACCACAGGTGTAATGAAAGAGCAGGCACACAACTTCCTTCCACAGAACGTCTCCAGTCTGGGCTTTTCAAAGGCAGAGGCGTGGAATGGTACCCATGCCAATGCACAGTCTTGTCTTTCAATATTTGTCTTTTGCATATTTGAAGCCAAACATTTGGAGCCAAAGTCTGATAACCCAGTGAGTCAAGTACTCTTGTCACTATCATTCGAGTCCCCATGGGACAGATTCGATTAAAAACCCAAATGAACTAGGGAGAGTAAATGGCTTCAGAAATGTGTGAGTCACTCAAGCTGAAATGTGAAACTTCTGGGTATCAGTCACATAGGTTTTGACTACCATTAACAAGGTCCCCACTAAGGAGAAACCATCTGATGAGGATATATATTCTAGTTTGTGCAAATGCATCACCCTGCTTAAAGAATAAGGAAATAGTTGTCATTGTAACAACAAGCCGAGTGGTGACATAACCAAGGATTCAAGCTCTGTTTAACTCTCAGCTCCATAATCCTCAGTTATTGGCTTGGTTCACGCATCTCCTCAAGGTTCTAAGATGGCACCAGGAGTTTCAACTCAACAGCACCCAGCTTAAGAAGAGGCTGATTCCAAAATATAAAATTATATTTGTGAATCATAGGGGCATGTCAAAGGAACATAGCCAGTTTGAAGGGCTTTCTTTGGCCAAATCGGGAATAATTTTAGCATCAAAATAAATAATGATAGTAATAGATAATAAACAATTTGATAAAATAGAAATCTATAACTCCAAACTGATTAAGTAAATAGGGAGAAAATAGAGCTTTTCCTTATATTAGAATGCTAAGTAATAAACTTGAAGGAACGATTGAATTAAATAAATCAACATTTGGCAATTATCATGGTAATCATTAATTCAGTCAAAAAACACCAATGTATGTTTAAGAACCAATGGGTGGAATTTTCACGAGGAGTGAGGTATTTACATAGTCTCAAAGTACCTTCCCCAAAATGCTTATTAAATACAAAGAGAAAAAGAGTAACTTGACACTGGAAAAATCTAGCACAATCAGGTATTTAAAACTAATATCGATACTAATAAAATAAAAATAATCTTATTTTCTGATAGGGTGTAATGAAAACAGCACCACTTTTATGGCATTCCTGCCAAAAATGTATAACCTGAATCTAATTATGAGAGACTATCAGACAAACCCAATTTGATGGACATTCTACTCAATAAGTGTGGCCTTTAATATTCTAAGATGTCAAGATCATAAATGTCAAAGAAAGAATGAGGAGCAACTCCAAATTACAGGAGACTAAAGAGACAAGATAACTAAATGAAACATATAATCCTGGACTGGATCTTTTGGTTATAAAAACCTTATTGGACAATTGGTAAAACTTGAGTTATATCTGAGGACTAGATGATAGAATGTTAATTTTTTATTTTGTGTGTGGTATGTGGGAGAATGTTCTTGTTTGTAGGAATTGCACACTAAACTATTCAGGAGTGACTGGGCATTGTGTCAGACACACCCTCAAATGGTTCAAGAGGAAAAGTTCTTTGTTCTCGTAAGGTTTGGTAAGTTTAAAATATCAAAAGAAAAGGAAAGCAGAGCTGTTTCCTCCAGAGCATCTCTTTTCATTAAGGAAGAAAACTTTTTTAAGCAACTGCTGATGGAGAAGCCCCCATGGCCAGGATTGGGTTACATGTCCTTTCTCCAGCTGAAAAGGAGTCTGGGAAAGTGACTTTATATAATGGGAAGCAGACTCTTCCCACTGGGACAGGAAGTGGGGGTGGAGAATAGCAACATGTCAGCGGCCAACAGTGTCTGGCTTACTTTGAAGTTTTTATATTTGGTGAAGGCCACTTTGGAATACAGGGCGACACTGACTCATCCAAGAGCCCTAGGCTATTTGTTCTTTCATTTCGTTGCTAGGTGTTGTACTAAGGGCTGGAGAGGCAAAGATGTGCCTATATATTCTCAAGAAGTTCATAAGGGAGCCTTCCACGATCTAATAATTATAGCACAGTAGAATCAGCACAATGATCAGGGTAAGCCTGGGGTATTGTGACAGCACAGGTGAACCTAAAATACCTAGAGGGGAGGGTAAGGCCAGGGAAATGTTACTCGAGATGCAAGTGATGGGAATGATGACTGCTCCTCTTGCTGACAAAGAGGATGAATCAGGTACCAGTTAACACTGTAATGTTTTAAAGCACTTGTCTTCCCAACTCTAGTACAGAGTCCCACTCAGCTGTGGTGCAAGAGGCAGCAATTGAGCACAGTGTGGGGAGCTCCTAAGGAAACTGTGTGAGTGATGGTGCAGACAGGGAAGGCCTGGGGTGCATTCAGGGACCTGCAGGCTGTTCATTTACTTCCTAAGAGGGGAGCAGGAAGCAAGGTGGGTGGAGGCAGGAAATTTAAGAAACTTGATTACAAGGCTAAGAAATTTCATCTTGTGTGTGTGCGGTAGGGAGCCACTGAGTGTTCTGCAAATAAGTGGATGATTAGGCTGTTTCTGAGCAGTTCACCGGAGAGGTATGTGCGGAGGGTGAGTTTGTGGCAGGAAGACTCACTAGGAAACTGTTGTCAGGCTGGAAAGAAGATGTTCAAGGTGAAATATGACTTGGGGATGGAGGCAAAGAGATAGTGGGAAACAGAGGACTGTACCAAGTGGCCCATCAGGGGAGCAGAGGGTAGTGTGAGGACTCAGGTGTTCCAAATGCAAGGATGGGGTGTCATTAGTAGACATGGGAAGGCAGGACCATGCTCTGGGTGGGGTCCATGGGGTCTGTTGAGGGTCATCACTCCCACCCATAATGGTGTGACAAAATCAAGTAGGCATCATGCTGGGGTTTCAGCAGAGGAGAGATCATGTATTTGATAAACTTGTCTAGCTGTCACCAACCCCTGCTTAAAACTCTTAAGACTCCCCATTGCTTCTAGAACAGAGACCAGTCCTTTCTGTCCCTCACAAAACTGGAGTACTGCTAAGGCCTCAGTGCGAATCTAATGCCCACCACTATTTGTGCTCTTGCTATACCAGTCTTCTCTCAGTCCCATGCACAGGCCATGGTCACCATTGTATCTCTAACACCAGTATCAAATGAACTGGTGCTGCTTTAGCCCCAAGGCCTTGGCACATGCCATTCTCATATCTGTCTTTAACCACTGTCCTTTTCCTCTTTGCCTACTTAGGTATACTTACTCTTTTATATCAGTTCTAAATGTCACTTTCTTAGGAGCACAGCTTTGACATCCCCGACTAGGTCCAATATCTTTTGTGTGTGTGTGTGTGTGTGTGTGTGTGTGTGTGTGACAGAGACATAAAGACAGATAGAGACAGACAGGCTGGAAGGGAGAGAGATGAGAAGCATCAATTCTTCAATGTGGCTCTTTAGTCTCCTTGGTTGTTCATTGACTGCTTTCTCATATGTGCCTTGACTGGGAGGCTATAGCAGAGTGAGTGACCCCTTGCTCAAGACATTGACCTTGGGCTCAAGCCAGTGACCATGGGGTCATGTCTATGATCCCATGCTCAAGCCAGCAACCTCATGCTCAAGCTGGTGAGTCCCCACTCAAGCTGGATGAGCCCGCACTCAAGCCAGTGACTTTGGGGCTTTGAACCTGGGTCCTTTGTGCCCCAGTCCAATGCTCTATCCACTGTGCCACTGCCTGGTCAGGCTCTAATATCTTTTATATACTGTATTTTATAGCAACATGTGCCTCTATAGCATCCACAGTAGCTGTAACTTTATATTGACTATGGGAATATTTACCTAAGGCTCATCTCCCTCGGATTGTAAAATCTAGGGGGAAGTGTTCTTTTTTTGAGTGATATACTTCTGTAGTCAGCATGGGAATTTGAACTCCGTAGTATTCAGTGAAGATTTGCAGAATGAATGAATGAATGAGTGAATGAATGACTATTCCATTGATGTTTCTGGGAAGGGACCGAGAAGCAGTTTATGCTCGAGAAGCACTTTCTAGGACAGATAGAATTTTAACAGAAGAAGTTGGTCTTCAAGTAACTGGCTCAGAACTAGCAAAAGCATGGTGGAGTGTGCTTGATCAAAGGGAGTTTCTGAATATCTAGGAGAAATAGGCAAATAGAAATCGAGAGAAACTAGGGGTCATAAGACCAGAAAGGCAGTTAAGCCATTTTAGATGGATTTAAACATCAGGGTTAGAGCTTGGTTCTTAGCTAGAGAGACAATGGGGAGCCATGGAGGGTGGGTGAGGAGATGACACACTCACAGCTTCGCTTTGAGAAGGCAGACAGTACAGAGAATCTAAGTGTGGCTGCAGAGGAGGTGGAAGCAGAAAGCCACCCTAGAAGGGTACTGCAGTAGCTTTGGTCAAACTTGCAAAGCACATGGATGAGTCTATTGCAGATAAAAGATTTTGAGAGTGAAATTTGGGTGATAAAATTCAAGAGAGTTGGCAACAGAGAGTAAGTTTAAGAAAGAAACGAGACTGTGAGTCCCTAGGACTCATGTCTTTTTATTTTTATTTTTTTGGTCTTTATAGCTACAGTAGAAAAAGATGTCTTTCTTAGAAATTGTGAAAAGGAAATGAACTTGGGGCTGCAAATGCTCAGAGAGGCCGTAGAAAGAGAAAAAATCTTGCCCTAAGACCTATTCTAGTTGGCTCATTTGATGTTCAGTTGGCAACATTTAAAAATGGAGAGATATCTCATAAAAATTTAGTATTTTTTAAGGTCTGTTCAACCAAATCACCATGGCTCATGTGGCCCTGTTTGGCAGCTCCCCAACACTACCTGGAGAGGGGCTCACTTATTACCTGTTACCTGCTTGGGCTCTGAGGGCCGCTGAGTCCGGTCCCTTCTCTTTAAGTGGCACATCGGTTTCCAGGAGGCTGCTTTTTGGTATACCATAAAATACAACATGCACGTTTCCATCAGTGATTGGGGGGATCCTGAACTGGGGATGAGGATTCTGCTCCAAGCCCCTACATTCTCCAAAGAAATCTGACGAGATACATTGATGAAGGGGTGCACCAGCATTTACAGTGCCTTTTGCCAGTATCAGCATTCAGGGTGAAGGGGCCAAATGGATACTACAACATCACTTCATCAGTGTAAATATCAATAATTAGATGAGGGTGTACATGGACTGCATAAAATGTTTATTGATACTTATCATGCCAAAAAAAGAGTTTTTATTTAACATTCAAATTCCATTTGAAAGGAGGCAAGGCAACAAACGATCGTTAGGATCCCAGCCGGTTCCTGGAGGAGCTCCCAGGCTCACAAAAAAGCACGCACATTCTACAGCTATGTGATTAGATCACTCAGAACTGCATTCTGGGAAACTCCTCCTAGAGAGCCCTTGCAGGATGCCCACTGTGTCTTTAGTTGGTAGATGGGAAACAACAGCAACAAAAACAAAGTAACTCCATCCTCAGACTTCTTGGAACATTTCTGGCTTTGCAACTATTGACCCTCAAGGATCCACCACCACCCAACCTAGAATATATGTGCATATATATTCTCACTGAAAAAAAAAATCACTGATTTTGTTGCTTGCTGGCTGTCACATCAGACAGAGCCTTAGGATGGCCTCAGCGCACCTGGCTTTTCTTCTCAGTGGGCGCCTGTGGATTCTGGCCAAGGACAGGCAGCCCTTCAGGAGCGTTTGGACTTGCTGCAGGTTGGGCACAGAAGCTGACCCTTGGTGACAATGTACGCCCGGCCACTCAGCTGCTGCTCGCAGCCCTCACACACAAAGTGCTTCCGGTGCCACGCCAGGTCCTCCACACGCTGGTAGTCCTCCGAGAATATTATCTGGGGAGGAGAGCAGGAGACATGAGTGTAGTAGAGACTGTATAGAGGGCAACTTGCAGGATGCTGGTTTATCCTTTCCTATTCTTGTTTTGACCTTTAAGTGCCTCAGTGAAGAAATCTTACATCAATCTGTGGTATTTGGTGAAGATCACGGTTGCATCTTAGCTTCTTGATGGAAAGAAAAGTTCTTCACCATCAGGAGGCTTTACTTACCTAGGCTCTGGGATACTCTCTGGGTTCACTCCAAAGCCCAGCTGTGTTCAGAGACAATATTAAATACCTTGGTGAGTTTAACAATAGAGGTCAGTCTTAAGAGCAAGAGCACACAGGTTCACTAGAGCTCAGGATAAAGTAACACTTTGGAATACATCTATGGTGAGGAACCCTGAGGCTCAGAAAGAGCAAATAACATCCTGGTTAAATGTGCCTTTGGATGTTGGGGTCAAACAGGAACCAGGTGTAAAGTTTCACTTAAAACACTTCACTCTGTGATTTGAGGAAAATTCCCCGTGTCTCAGTTTCCACATCTGTAGAATGGGGATTTTATGAGAGCTGCATGGGCACACGAAGTGCCTGGAATCCTGAGGGTACAAAGTCAGTGCTGCGACGGTCACTGAGCTCTGTGAGCTGCACTTTTCTCACATGTAAAATGGAGATGAGATGAGAACTGTCTCTCCCTAAAGGTTGTAGCCACACATAAAGTATGTAGCCAATTACTGAGCCACTGTAAGCCCTTAACGAACGGTAGTGTTGTTACAGTGAATATACTATTGTCCCCACAAAAATGAGGCTGTGGTGTAGGTCTGCAGACAATCCTCTTCCCTTTTTAGGGTCGCCCCACTGCCCAGCCCCCCTGGCCCTCACCTCGTCGCAGCCGGAGCACCGGGGCCGGACGCTCTCGCAGTAATGACGGCCGCACCAGGGCGCCCCGTTCTTCCAGAAGTAGATGAGGTCCACCAGCGGCTCAGAGCACTTGACGCACACAAAGCAGGCAGGATGCCACTGCTTGCTGTAGCCGGCTCTGTCCGAGTAGACCACGGGGCTGTCGCCAGGGGCCACTCCCTTGCAGAGCTCACAGACCTAGAAGGGACAAGGCAATCAGGAGAGTGAGACACAGGCTAGAATTTCAACTCCGGTCTCTTTACTTCCTGGGTGACTTTGAGCAAGCTACTATATCTCTCTGTTCCTCAGTTTTCTCATCTGAGAAGTGGGATAACATTGCCTACCTATTGAAGACTAAAGTACTTGTTTAAAACAGTGATTCTCAAACTTTTTTTCTCAGGATGCTTTATACTCTAAAACACAATATAAAGACTTTTTTTTTTCATATGGGTAATCAAAATTTACCAGGAAAAAAATTAAAACTGAAAAAAAATTATATAATAATTCATTAAAAAAATAAACCAATATGTTACTATAAATATTTATAATTAAAAAATAATTCTATTTTCCCAAACAGAAAAATTTAGTGAGCAGAGTGGCACTGTTTTACATTTTTGCAAATCTCTTTAATGGCCGGCTCAACTGAGGACTTCTGGGTTCTTGTAACTGTTTTCACTTTTCATCTTTTGCATAATGTTGTTTTCTTTGAAATATATGAAGAAAATCTGGCCTCACACTGATATAAAGCTGGAAAAGGGAGGAGTATTTTCATTGACTCTCCAGAAAAATGTGTCTAGTTTTCTTTGATTCTATATCAAATTTCAAGTGGCAGTTTTCCAAAAGTTAGTTAATTTGAAATTTGAGACCACATCAATCAACCTTTCATCCTTGTTACTTGAAAACCCACTGGTCCACCTTGCACTTTGAATAGATTTTTTACCCATGTATGATTATTTTGAAATAAACTTTAAATTTTAGACCAGTTTAGACTTACAGAAAAATTGTGAAGATGGTAGAGAAAGCTATCATATACCCACACTCAGTTTTCTTTGTTCTTAACATCTTACGTTAATATGGTCACGTATATTGGTCACAGTAATAATGGTATATTATTATTAACTAAAGTCCAAACTTTATTCATATAATCTTAGTTTTTGCCTAATGCCCTTTTATTGTCCCAAGGCCCCATCCAGGAGCCATATTACATTTAGTTGTCATGTCTCCTTACGCTCTTCCTGGCTGTGACAGTTCGCTGACTTTCCTTGTTTGTAATGACCTCGACAGGTTAGAGGAGTACTTCTCAGACATTTTATAGAGTAAACCTCAACTGGGTTTTGTCTGAGGTTGTCATCATTAAATTTGGAGGAAAAGCACAGAGGTAAATAGTCAACCTCATCACATCCTACCCGGGTAATGGGTTCATTAAATCCTTTGAGTCATTTTGGAGTTATCACCTGCTCCTCAGAACTCTGATGATGGTGATGATGGCTATCATTTCCTTAGGGCAGGTCTGTATCCAGCACTGTGCTCAGAATCTTGCAGTCATTACTAATACCCCTTAGAGAAACCCAAGAGAGTTATTTCCCTTTCTAGAGTTCTCTCCCTTTTAGGGAGGTTATTATTTCCCCCCAGATATGGCAAAACTGAGGTTCAGAGAGACTCGGCCACTGTTTAGTAACATACAACTGATAGGAGGCGAAGCTGGGATTTGAACACTGCCCCCAAAGCTAAGGTTTATTCTGCTACCCTATATTGATCAGGTGTTGGCAAACCATGGCTGTGGCTAACCTGACCATGGCCTGTTCTTATAGGACCCACCAGAGAAGAATGGCTTTTATGTTTGAACGCCAATTCAGTGAAATGTTTTTTTGAAAACTAAGTGCATTTTTCTCATTAGCAGACCTGTGTTATGCACTAAATTATGTCTCCGCCAAATTTCCATGTTGAATTCATCTATTGAAGCCCTAACTCCAATGTGACTACATTTGGAAAAAGGACCTTTCAGGAAGTAACTAAGGTTAAATGAGGTCATAAACCTGAGACCCTAATCAGGACTGGTGTCCTTACAAGAGGAGAAACCAGAGATCAAGCTACTTCTCTCTTTTTCTTTCTCTTCCTGGATATTCACAGGAAAGGCGGAGTGAGGACACAATGAGAAGGCAGCCATCTGAAATCCAGGAAAAGAGGTCTCACCAGAAACCAACCCTGCCAGCATCTTGATCTTGAACTTTCAGCCTTCAGAACTGTGAGAAAATACATTTCTGTTGTTTAATGGTCCATGGGCCATTTGGTACCGGTCCGCAAAGAATAAATAACTTACATTATTTCCATTTTATTTATATTTAAGTCTGAACGATGTTTTATTTTTAAAAAATGACCAGATTCTCTCTGTTACATCTGTCTAAGACTCACTCTTGACGCTTGTCTCGGTCACGTGATACATTTATTCATCCCACCTTAAAGGCCGGTCCGTGAAAATATTTTCGGACATTAAACTGGTCTGTGGCCCAAAAAAGGTTGGGGGCCACAGCTTTAAGGTACCTGGTCTGTGGTATTCCCAGTTCCCAGTAATAATGCCCAAACTTACTAATACAACATGCACTACATAGACAAACTTGGGCTCAATTATATTATACAGTTGACCCTTGAATGACATGGGGGTTGAGGGCACCAATCCTCTGTGAAATAGAAAACTGGCATATAACTGAAAATGAGTCTCTGCATATTCAGATTCCCAACTGAGGACTGAAAATACAGTTGATCCTTGAATAACACAGGTTCAACTGCATGGTACCCAAATATTACACCTGTGTTGTTGAAGAGGCACCTGTATTTTAAATTTTAAAAAAACTGTGGAAATTTGTTTTCTCCCTTTTACATAAAGTACCTACATGATATCATAGATTTGGAGCTGGGCCAACAAGTCCTGAAATGTTTACTACTAGGCCTTTACAGAAGATATTTGCTGATCTTGGCTTTGGATGCAAACTGTGTGTTACTAAGCAGGAATTACATGTCAGCCCCCATCAAAGTAGTGATTGTTTTGCCATGTAATGATGAGTAGGCATATGTTCAGAGCCTAAACAGTTACTATGCTTAACTTAAATATTTTAATTATAGACTTAATATATTCCTGTATATGAAGAGGAAATAAAAATTGAAATGGCGAAAGCTGGGGAAAGAAAACCAAATGACCAGGAATGTCCATGTGCCTGCAGAGAGCGGTCCCTAGGCACAGTGCTTGTTGAATGAATGTCTGGAGAAGGAATATGTCTGGTTAACTGATCCTGCCTGCCTGCTGATGTTCCTTAGAACATGCTAGATTTGTGGTGTCAGTTGTGCCCACAAGAATGAACGGTGTGAAACCCTGTGCCTCTGCACACGACTGAGTCCTAGCCTGCCTGGAGCTCATCAGAGGGTTCAAACCAAAAGCAAGCGATGAATCAACATTCACTTATTATCACCATCTCTTCAGCATAGCGGGGAAATGTAAACTATTTGGCAAGGCTGCTTGAGTACCCAGTGAGTTTTCTGTCGACCTGGCTTTCTAAATTTCATGTAATGAAATTTACAGCCCTTCCCTCCCACACAGAGGGACTTACTGTCCGTCCACAACACTGTTTTGGGTATTACCGTGAAACATCAGTGGGGCTCCCAACTGCACATTTCCAGAAGTGGGGGAGGGGAGAGGGTCACAGATGCCCCTATGGGTCTAGGGGCATCAGCAGGCACCCGTGACCCAAAGCAGGAAGTGGGGACTATGAGGTCAAAGGCAGTGTGGAGGTGACCATGGTTGGTTATGAACCGAGCTTATGGGTTGGGATTCACTCTGGAGGCAACAGGGAGCCATTACTGGTTTGAGGAGAGGAGTGCTGGGTTCTGGTTTGTAGTAGAAGGAGGTAATTCTGGCAGCAGCATGGAGGCAGGAAGAGAGGTCTGTGTTCGTGAACTGGGCTCAGCTCCTCAGCATCTGAACTCCTTTGTCAAGGGCCCCTCAGGGGCGTGCCTCTCGCCCCATTGTTTCCCCAGCGTCCCTGGCTCTTGGCCTCATTACTACCAGCCCTTCTAAGTAAACAGCGGCACTGCCATTTTATGAAAGTAAGATGTCTGGATAATGAGCCCTGTCAACATGAGTCAGGAACCAATTTTCTCCTCCTGCCTGTGAGCTGTTTCCTATGCCCCTTTCCTTGTCATCTCAAAGAATGATAGATCTGACATTGTCCTGGCTCTATCACCAGGGGCAGACTAGCAATCAAGAGTCAGAATGCCTAGCTAGCTTGGGTCCTATGATCCCGACCCCACCTTTCTCTGTACAAACTTATGCTTCTACAATCTTTGGTACCAAGATTTACAATTTCTAAATGGCAGGAAATGGTTGAGAGAGAGACTAACTGTGTGACCTTGAACAAGTTACCCACCCTCTCTGTGCCTGAGTTTTTTCACTTGTCAAATGGGAATACTTATAATAATACTAACAACACCACAGGGTTGTTGCAATATATATATATTTTTGTATTTTTCTGAAGTGAAAAGTGGGAAGGCAGAGAGACAGACTCCCGCATGCACCCAACCAGGATCCACCCAGCAAGCCCACTAGGGGGCAATGCTATGCCCATCTGGGGCATTGTTCCATTGCAACAGAGACATTCTACCACCTGAGGCAGAGGCCATGGAGCCATCCTCAGCATCCGAGCCAACTTTGCTCCAATGGAGCCTTGGCTGTGGGAGGGGAAGAGAGAGACAGAGAGAAAGGAGAAGGGGAAGGGTGGAGAAGCAGATGGGTGCTTCTCCTGTGAGCCCTGGCCAGGAATAAAACCTGGGACTTCCACACGCCGGGCTGATGCTCTGCTGCTGAGCCAGATGGCCAGGGCTGGTTGTTGCAATTTTAATGAGATAAGAGAGATAATGGACTTTATAAGGGTTCAATAATAAGTAGCTAAAATCTCCAATTATTCTCTATCCCAGCCCTCTTTATAGATAAGAAAGCCGAGGCTCAGAGAGTTAAATCACTTTCCCAAGATGACAAAATCTGAAAAAGGCGGGATCTGCGTTTGGTTTGGAGGCGTGGGGCTCCTTCCCATAATGCTGCTAGCATGAGTTGCATGAGTTTCATTGTCTGGTCACTACTCCAGATTCCACTACAATCAGTGCCTGGCTTGGCAGGCTTGTTCTGATCCTTCTCCAACCTCTAAGATAGTAATTCTCAGACTGGAGTCTGCCCCAGCATCCCCCAGAGGGCTTGTTAAAACAGACTGCTGGGCCCCACCCCTGGGGTGTCTGATTCAGTAGGTCTGAGATGGGGCATAGGAATTTCCAAGTTCCCAGGGGACTCTAATGTGGTCAAGAGAGCTTACTTTGAGAACCACTGTCGTAGAGTGCTTAAAAATGACCTTATAAATAAACTCAGCAAAAATGACATCACCAATTCGATTCGGTTACAGCAAAAGCCAATTCAAATTCCTGGCATGCTTAAATTTTAGCTTATTTTAAAGAAAGCCCAATGCGGTCATTCTTAGGCTGCTTAGCTGGTGAAGGGGGTAGTGCAGTCAAGCAGAAGTCCTTTGGGACGATGTTAAAAGGCACAGAGAAGAATATTTGTCATTAGCACATCAGTTGGTTCTTACTCATACTCCCAACTATCTAAAATCAGAGCTCGCTCATGAGAATCTTTCCAACATCGCTTATTTTGCAGACTACCCTCCCCCACGCCATGACCCGGAGGGGATGTCGAGTGGCACAAACCTGTCACAGGTAGAATCAATATGACGTATCTCCCTGTGCCATTGAAGGTTTGCCTTGTCCCAGTTCAAGTGGCGAGATTCTTAACGAAAAGGGTCTACATGAAAGAATTCTCTGGGACTTTGTAATCTGTTAAGATACCTGCTTTGAGAAAGACGGGAACCTTTCGGATTTGGCTGCCTCAGATGGCAAGACTTGGCAGGGCTGAGGTACCCTCAGTGTGTGAAAATGAGGTTGCAAATTCTTGGACCCCCCTTCAACCAGTGGGCTAAGTCCCTTCCTTTGAATGTGGTCCTGCCTTCTTGGCTTGCTCCTGTCGAATGGAAGGGATGCTATAGATCCCAGAGGAAGGTCATAAAAGGCAACACCGCTTCCACAGGGCTCCCTCTCTCACTACACATACTCTGGCCCTGGGCAGGCAGAAAAGAAGTCTGGAGGCCTCCATGCTAGGGCGACCATGAGGAGAAGACACTGAAGTGACTGCTGGCCCAGCCCCAGCTATTTGGGTCTTCCCAGCATCCAGGCCAGACGTGTGAGTGAAGGAGCCCAGAAGACTCTGGCCCCCAGCCTGCGAGCTGCTCCAGATGACACCACATGGACAGAGACAAGACCCCCACTGAACCCTGTCCAAATTGCTGATTTGTGAGCAAGACTGAGGTTACTGTTTTAAGCCTCTATATCTTGGGGTGGTTTGATAGGCAGCATTAGGTGATGGGGACATCAAATGCGGGTACTTGGAATTTTTAAGACTTCGGCAATAGAAGTAATCAAGACACAAAGTGTTCTAGACAACAGCAGATTAAGAAAGACAGTGGCCAAGGGTTTCATGGCCAAAGAACTGTCTCCAAGGACTGAGCCATGTGGGCCTTCAGGAGGAATCAGTAGATACGGAGAACCCTCTAAACCAGCAATAATCTCTCTGTCATGGTTGCCAGAAGGTCTGTCCCGATCCTGCCGTCTCTTCTGGAAGGCGCTTATCCAAAGGCCTAACCAGTCTAAACCCAGAGTGCCTTGTGAAAATCTCACCATCACAATATAGTAAATATTAACACAAGGGCCTTGAATTCAGGCGCTGGGTCCTCTCCAATACAAACACTCAACAATTTATTTATAAACAGCATCTCTTCATTTCCTCTTATGGTGATTATTCACCATCTTTGTCTTGCAGCCTTACATACCCCAGAGTCGTTTTTTTCTTTTCTTTCTTTTCTGACTCAGGGACATTTCTGGCATCCTCAGCCTGTTGTGTTCTGTTCACCCAAAACTGTCATCTTCCTGAGGCTCTTGCGGTGCAGGCTGGGCAGGCTGGGGTGCCATGCTTAGGGTCATGGCTTTTGGAAGGAGGCTTCATCACTGGTCAGCCCTTGGACAAGTCACCCACCTTGCTGGGCCTCACTTGCCTCATCTGAAACATGTAGCAGCCCTGGCTTGTCGGAAATACTCTACACGTGGAGGTCACTGTGGCTGCCAACCGCTTTGCCTCCTGCCTCCCCGTGGAGCACGGTACCGAATACGGGGCTCTCTGTCACACAAGGTAAAACGTTAGGCCTGTCTATGTGAATCTCCCCCACTGGGGATCTGGAGAAGAGGGAAGGTGGAGCCAGGAAGGCTTCGAAATGCTACACTTGTAAAGGAGCCCGGGGGTTCTCGAACCCAGCTTCGTGTAGCGTGTGGACAACGGACACTGCCACGGGGCTGCCGGGTAGGGAAAAGCTTTCAACGCACACATCACAGGGCCACAGCCTCGCACGGTGCCTGCGGCTCAGGGCTCTGGCCACAGGCGTTCCTAGACTTTGGAGTCTGTGTTGGGCTTGGGGTGAGGCAGGCCCGAGCTCCAGCTCTGGTTGAACCGCTCACTAGCTAGGTGACTAGACGATTTCCTCAACCCTATGTTCTCTCCAGGGCCGGAAATATATTTTATGGCCTCGGGTAGTACAGAAACACAAGTACATGTATACACCCCTGAGACAAAAGGTTCCCAGAAAATTATTTGCTACTCAAAGCACTTAAAAAATAATTTAAAAAATATTCTGATTGAATTCACTGAACTGATTTACTGTCCACTGATAGGTTGTGATCTGAAGTTTAAAAGCACTGATGTAGCCTGACCTGTGGTGGTGCAGTGGATAAAGCGTCGACCTGGAAATGCTGAGGTTGCCGGTTCGAAATCCTGGGCTTGCCTGGTCAAGGCACATGTGGGAGTTGATGCTTCCAGCTCCTCCCCCCCTTCTCTTTCTCTGTCTCTCCTCTCTCTCTCTCTGTCTCTCCCTCTCTGCTCTAAAATGAATAAAAAAAAAAAAACCTAAAAAAACAAAACAAAAAACAAACAAATCTTAAAAAAAAATAAATAAAAACACTGATGAACTTGATGATAAACTTGTCTTAATGGTTTAGTCTTTGAAAGGGGGGGTAATATATCTTGTAGGATCATTCTTAGGGTTAAATATAGTGAGTGACACTGTGAAGCCTCTGGCTCAGTGCCTGGCACAACCTAGGTGGTCACTGAGTGTTAATCATCATCATTGCCATCATCCATTAACCCAGTGGTCCCCAACCTTTTTTGGGCCACGGACCGCTTTAATGTCAGAAAATATTTTCACAGACCAGCCTTTAGGGTGGGACGGATAAATGTATCACGTGACTGAGACAAGCGTCAAGAGTGAGTCTTAGACGGATGTAATAGAGGGAATCTGGTCATTTTAAAAAATAAAACATCGTTCAGACTTAAATATAAGTAAAATGGAAATAATGTAAGTTATTTATTCTTTCTCTGCGGACTGGTACCAAATGGCCCATGGAGTGGTACTGGTCCACAGTCCGGGGGTTGGGGACCACTGCATTAACCCATAATAACAAAATAAAATTGGATCAAACCAAAGTAATTCATAAAAACCTAAAAGTATTTTTTATGGTTCTTCTGGTTCCAGGGTCAGCAAACTACCTCCTCGGGCCAAATCCTGCCCACTGCCTGTGTCTGCAAATAAAGCTTTACTGGAACACAGCCACGGTCATCTGTTTAGATATTATCTATGGCTGCACGAGTGCTACAAGGACAGAGGCGAGCAACTGTGACCAAGACTGTGTGGCTGCAAAGTCTTAAAATATCCACTTTCTTCCTTTGACAGGAAAAGTTTGCCAACCCCTGCTTTAGTCAATGGAATATTATGTGGTCCACTTCAGGGAAAAAAAAAAAAGATGCCTGTGAGGCCTATGTGGCAACATGGAAAAGTATTTATAAGTATAAAAAGTGGGATAAAGGAACTTTCTGTGAAACAAACCTCCTTCAATGTTACTGAGACATTTCTGCCATAAAGGAGGGAGGCAGATGTGGAGAAGCCTGGTAACCATGGTGATTTTTAGGGGCTGCTTTTCTGGGCCCCTTACCCTCCTGTCCTCCAGCCCAGACGGGCACGGGATGGGGGGTGGGGTGGTGGTTTCAAATTCCCAGAGAGGGGCTGGCAGGCAAGCCAGCCAGCCAAGCCCACAAGCCAAACATCTGCTTGGACAAAGATTTGGAAGTCCCTTTGCCACAAATATGTCCCTTGTTGGGGCTGGAGTCTGCCAGCTTCTGAGTTCCTGTCTGAGAGGCAGACCTCGGTGGAAGGGCGGGGACCCGGGCCCCTAGTCCCTCCTCTGTGCATTCTTGTGAGAAGATTGGGGCGGGGCCACCCTGTCATTTGGACCAAATTAATAAATCTTCACAAGTTCAAGGATGGTCTTTACTTCTCTCAACCTATTCCTCACCCCTTAGTCACTTTCTCTGGCATGGCTTGGCCTGCAAGAGGGGTGGTGTCGGGGAGGGCGGGGGGCAGGGACAGTAAGAGCTAGAGGGTGGGGACTGCATTAATGTTATGTTCTGGCTTCCTTGCCCTTCTTCAGTTACATGTTTGAGGTGTAGGAAGGGCGGAAATGCCTGGGCAGAATGACCGTGCCCAGGAAATCTGTATATTCAATTTCTGAGAGGACATCCAGTAAGCATTCTGAACGCAGGGAAATGGTTGGGTGGAGATGCTGACAATCAGAGCAGTAAGGTCATTGCCTGCTGGGTGTGCAGGCACCCATAGGCTCCATCCAGGTGGGAGAGGTGGGGGGCGGGCAGGGAAGTGAGTCTGGGGCTTCACTGTTCTGGTATGAAAGGGTCCAGGTTGCTGGAATTGGCAGCTCTGTGGCCACGGAACCCTTTGAAGCCCCCATGACCCATGGTGGGTGGTAGTAGGATGGGGCAGGCAAGTCCTTCTGTTGTTCTTGGCATGCAGACAAGAGGCCCCCAAATTCTCCACTGGGCAGCTGTGAGTTACTCCAAACATGGCCATTCACCCCAGCAAACCTCAATGCATACTCCTCGTGTTGTACCCACACTGCTGGGCCCCGCCCAGTACTTCCCAGACTACACTGGTCTGTGATGCAGCAAGACTAAGGATGAAATCCCAGCCCCACCTCTTATCAGCAGGCTGGTATGCCTCAGGCTCCACATCTGTGAAATGGGTATAACAATCCCAACCTCTCTCGCTGGTTATTAAGGGATGCAAATCGTTTACTACACTGTGTAGTAAACGATTCCCTCCTGTCCACACACACACAGTGGGGCCAGTGAAGGCAAGAGAGGGAGGCTAAATATGATATTTCTGGGTTTTTAATTGGCCTCACTGATGTAAAGGGCATGCTTTGGGAGGGACAGGGGATGAGTTAGTATCTGGCATATTTCTGCCTTGGTGTGCCCTCATGAAGAGGAATACTCTGAAGGCATTGCCCATGGTGTCCCGCCTCTCCTAAACTCAGGGTAATAACAACACTCTCAGAGGACTGCTTAACAGTCCACGTGGGCAGCCACAGCCCTTGGGTTCATTCTCAGAGGGGCCACGGCTAATTTTAGGTTTCCCTGTCCTGTCAGGGGGCCCTGTCTGAAGGCCTGGGGGCTGAACGCTGGGGGTCGGGTGCAGATCTGCAAAATATGCTCAGATTCGTATAGCTGGACAGCTCTGGCCAGTGGGGAAGGTCGGGCTCAGATGGCATCGTCCCCGCCACCCGGCTACTCCTCCGTTACCTGGCTTCACTCAGAACTCAGCCTGCGGGTGGGATTCCACACAGGCGAGTTGGGAAAAGTTTTTGGCAATAGGGCCCCTCTGGGCTGGATAACCTTTTCCTCTGAGGACACTTTGGTGGACGGGCTGTGAGGAAGGACTCAACAGCTTGACCCTGCTCGCTGAAGTCTGAGTCCCTTCTAAGGTCTCTGAAGGTCATGACTGTGACAGGCGGAGCTGAAGCATGATGGAGCCAAGTGAGCTCACAGGAGAACTGGCCCCCAGGGCCAGCGCACACAGCAGAGAGAAAAGTGGGAGCTCATGGCCTCAGACTACAGTGTAGTGTATGATCAAAAACAAGGATACAAAGCAGTGTGTCAGATTCTGTGCCTGTGTTTCCAGATCTCCCCACGGACAACTCAAAGAACACGAGTGGTATATAGTGTTCTCCAAGCTGGACTCCCTGAGCTAGGAGGCCAAAGAAATCTGAAATATGCCAGGTTTTCATCTCCTGTACCCTCACCAGAGACCAAATTGCAGATATCATATTGCTGAGCTTATATATTAGGTCATTTTAACAGTGGTTTTCAAAGTGTGGCCCCCAGATCAGCGTCAGCATTGACCTGGGACTCATTACAAATGCAGATTCTCAGGCCATGCCTGTGCCTACTAAATAGGAAACTCTGGCATGGGTCCCAGCCCTCTGAATTTGAACAGACCTTCTTGGCAATTTTAGTTTGAGAACCACTGCTTTCGCCTGTAAAGACTCTGAGAAGTTCTGCTGTAAAGAAACCCATTTAGTTTTGTTCACTCCAATGTCTCCCAAACTTACAAGGCCAATGACCCTTTGATGGCACAATATCCATTAGCTTTCTGAGGACTAAGCCTTGGGAAGCAGGAAAGATGAACTTGGGGTCTGTCAGAGGTTGGTTTGAATCCCACAGCCTTTCTCACATCCCTGGGTGGTCAGGAGCTTTCAATCGGACCCTGCAGGGCTTAGCACTGCCCTTGGTTCATAGCAACACCCACTAAACTGAAGCTGCTAGCAACAGCAACAATGACCACGGTTAGGATGATAAACAGTGATATGTTACCAAGATAGTTCTAGTATAATAATTCCACACGTCCCTCTATTTTCCTCCATTGTTTTTCTCTGTAAAACTCTGTTTGGATTTGAGATGTCAGATTGAGTCCTAAAATTTTCTCCCCACACCCGGGTTCTTTAGTTGAATGCCCTGACCACTGCGAGTGAGGTTTGTGGCCCTCATCAGGGAAGCAAAAATCAGAACTTGTGCCTGATTCTTGGCTTTGGTAACTGTCCCACACTGCCCTTTCATGAGAAAGAAAAGGAGCACGGCACCCTGGATGGATGGATGGATGGTCACTTAATGTGACCACTCACTGGGATAAGGCAGAGCAGTTCAGGGAGTGCAGCCCACATCCACACCTACACGTGGCATTGCTGGGCACACACAGTCTACGGCCTCGCGGGCTATCTCGCTGCCTTTATCGGATTTGCTCCCTGGCTTCAAGGAGACAACGAGGAAGTTAAACAGTCTGGAACAGGTAACAAGCACGGTTACAACTTTAGAAATACTACTGGATCCTTGTTCTTCTGCTTAGTAACTAGACAACCTTGGAAAAGTTACCTATCCTCGCTGAATCTCTGATTCCTCATCTATAAAATGGGGTCGGTGACATTCACCCCACCAGGCAACTGTGCAAATTAAACAAAGACCCTGAAAGAGTGAGCATAGCATTTGGCACGGAGCAGGTGCTTAATAAATATGACCTTGAGAGCTCACCGTACTCCAGGACAAAATGGCCATCCAAATTGTCCCCACCTTCCCAGGCTCAATTTAGTTTGAATGTTCATTTATTCATTCATTTTTTTTATTCTTTCATGGATCACATTTTTACTGAGCACCTACTGTCTCTATTGAAGGCACTTGTTACAGATACAGTGATGAACAAGACAAGACCTTGACCTCTAGAGGCAGTGACAGACCTGAAGCCACTAATTACATAAGTAGTTACTGAAGTTAGATTAGGATTAGGGTAAAGAAGGAGAACCCTGTCTTCCCCAGTCAGCCCAGGTCAATCAATAATGGCTTCCTTTGGAGTCCCTGTCTTATTTTCTGACTGTGGAATCTGCCATTTATTTTCTGGTCTTGTTTAAATGCTTCCTAAGTGTCCAAACTGCTTCCTACAGTTGATTTAGGCAGGTACCTGGGATCTCAAGCCACCTTTGCCTCGCTTCCACACTGAACAAAATGTGGGGGCTGAGTCAAAGGTAAACTACATGTTTACATCAGCATCTCTCTCGGGAATGGCAACTGGGAAATGTCACAATGACTTAAAGTCTTCTTCCAACTTGGAATCGCACAGTATTTACTCTTAAGGACAAATGACTATTTGAGGGTGCACAGAAGGCAGAGTTGGGGAGGAGATTAGTTTATAAAACATGATCACTTAATCTAATTTTTAAAAAAGTCCCAGAACATGTATTCTTCCTGAGAAATGGGTCAACATCATGGCCAAAGGTGTGGTAGAGAAAATACATGTTGTTCTTTTGTCTTACACTTGTGAGATAAATAGTTAATCGGACAGTAATCCCAAATAAACGTGCCGACAACATGTGGGGTGGAGATGCAGGACTTGAGTGTGAGATGACAAGTTTGAGGCACCGCAGCAGGGAAGAAAGAGGCTAGCCCTCTCTGGATGTGGCATTGTCTGGGCTGGTGTTCCCCTGGGATGTCTGGCTCAGACAGGTCACTGCCATCCTGTTCCCAGCCAGTCGGGCAATTTACTTGAGGATCCTGTGTGCTTTTATCTCCAAATGTCAAACAGGAGTATGAAGCCCCTTGACTGATGAGGGGGTTGGGGGTGTGTGTGCAAAGGGAGCTGGCAGCAGTGAAGCCTAGCACACGGCAGCCCCAGTGACCACAGTCTCAAGCTGTCCTTTCATGTCTTGGGAAATAAAACAAGGCAAACCCACCCCTGAGGCTTTCACCGCCCAGGCCCTGGCTCCCCTTTGCGTGTTCTCAAACTGCCTCCCGCGGCTCCCCACACCCCAGCACAGCGCCCACACTCGAGGGAAACCTTTCCCTACCAGGGAAAACGGCTCAGATCCCATGGAACCTCCCCCGGGAAGCCGGCCACAGCTCCCATGGCCCTCAGAGTAAAGCCAGGAGACCACAGCTTTCTCCAGTGTGGGGACAGTGTCCTCTGCTCGTCTGACAGTACAGGCTGACCCGTACTTAGTGACGGATGGCTGGATGGCCCACTCTTCAGGAAGCGTGCCCCTGCTGACCTGGCCAGCCTTGTGTCCTGCCTCCCCCCAGCTCACCAAGCTTTCAGTCACATGGGACTTCACCCAATCTTCTCACTCCACTGCGCTCTCTGGAACTTTTGCGGCACATGCTCTCACCTCTTTAGGGACGCACAGGTATTCCCCTGAAAGCCCAAAGGCCTGGGTGGCTAACACGTCTTCTGAGACCAGCATGGGCCTCAGCTCCTAATCCAAACCAACCTTCACCCCAAGCAAGATCAGATGCCCTCTCTCTAGGCTGTGGCAGTTTGTGACTGCCACTGGACAGTGAGACCCTGGAGGGCAGTGACCTTGTATTATGTTCCACAGGACAGTGCCAGGCACAGGGTATGAGTGCTGAATAGCTGCTGGAGGCATGACTGTATGAATGAGGGCCCAAATGAGCAGAAGGAGCCGGGAGCTGGGCCTTGACCATGCAGTCCTGGCCCGGGCGGGTGCAGCAGCCCAGAGACCTGGGAGCAACTTACGTATTCTTTGGTTGGGTCACCGATGCTGCCGTTGGTGGTCGGGGCGGCGGGCTCTGTGCCCTCTGGCTTTTCCTGCTGCTTGCTCTCCTCCTTGGGCAAACCACCCTGCCCAGGGAGGGCCACTTCTCCCACGCCGAGGGCCTCGCTCTTATACTGCTTGACAAACTCTTCCATTAGTTTCAGCTCATTCTCCAAAAGTCCGCGGCAGCGAGAGGGGTCCTGGTCGTAGATGGGGAGCTGGTGCATGAGCTGGCGGCGGCGGTAGTAGGCACCCTCGGTGCCTGTCACTGGCTGCTTCTCCTTGGGGATGAGCTCCATGTACTGCAGGCCCTGGGCGGGGGGAGAGAAACCCACCGTCATCCTCACGCCCCCAGGCAGAGACCTGAGAACTGGCCACATCTGCAATTGGTGAGCAATTTCCAGCTTCTTCAGGTTTTCAGGGAACCCAGGGATTCTTTTTATTTTATTTAATTAATTTATTTCTTTACAGGGACAGAGAGAGAGTCAGAGAGAGGGACAGATAGGGACAGACAGACAGGAACGGAAATATGAGAAACATCAATCATCAGTTTTTTGTTGCGACACCTTAGTTGTTCATTGATTGCTTTCTCATATGTGCCTTGACCGCGGGCCTTCAGCAGACTGAGGAACCCCTTGCTGGAGCCAGCGACCTTGGGTCCAAGCTGGTGAGCTTTGCTCAAACCAGAGGAGACTGCGCTCAAGCTGGCGCGACCTCGGGGTCTCGAACCTGAGTCCTTCCGCATCCCAGTCCGACGCTCTATCCATTGCGCCACCGCCTGGTTAGGGGGAACCCAGGGATTCTTAAGGAAGGAATGTTGAGAATTTTGGTGACAATCATAAGAGGCCTAAATAAGCTTTCACTCTCCCCCATGTGGTAGCCTCAGGTCACTTTCTTGATGAGAATGATGTGATTTAAGTAGATGTTCATTTTGGATTTGCTGGCTGTGTAACAGGGATTTTGTTTCCTTCAAAATGGAATATTTTTACTTTACTTACCTCACATCGATGTTCCCAATTAAAAACAAAGTTTAAAATCGCTTTTCTTAGAAAAAGTATAACTAAATCATTATGGACATAAGGTTTTTCATGGTTTATTAATTAAAAAATATGCAAAAAGACACCTTTAATAGTAGAATCAACAAGGTCTCAAGTCAATAACATTTCCTCGTTGATAAGAATGGTAACCATCTGAATATTAATATGTTCAGAGATAACTGTCCAATTTGGCCTTTTAAACCCCCACCCCCTGAAATCTTTTAGTTGGGTGGGTCCCAGGGATAGGGAGATAGGAGGCAATAAAGGTCACGGTGATACAGCATGAGGAACTGTGAAGGGCAAAGTGTTTATCCTTGACGACTGTTCTCCCCTTCTGTGCCTGACCTTGACCACGACCTTGACACCCCCTACCATGTTGCCCGACTTCCACTGCTCAAGAGTCGGCTGCCCTATTGACTCCTTCAGATGGCGCATGAGCCATCTACGACCTCCCCATCTACGACCAGGACCCCTCTCGCTGCCTGCCTCCTACCACGCCACTGGGCTGGACTCCTCTTGGAACTGTGTGAATCAACTGGGAAACTCATCCTGCATTTATAATGAGCAGTCCAGTTGTTTGCTTTTAGGAAGCAGGGGGAAGGAACCTGGGGTGGGTACTAGTCTAGAGCCTGGTATTTGCTGAGTTTCATTGTACATAAATTCTGGATAAGAGTGTTTTTAGAAAAGGGAGAGTAGGTGACCCTGGATACTGTGGGACTCATCAATGGAAGGGCGCCGATGGACGTTCCCTCGGGACTCTGCCCTACATCCGGGATACCTGGCTGAGATGCCTTCCGGCACTGTGGACGCACAGCACACCCTGTTAATCCCTGATCATTGGTACAGTCCCTGATAATTTTGGGGGTGCTTTCCCAGATGTGGAAGATGGCCTGGCTTGTGAACAGAGCCCTGGGGTGTTAGGAAATTTGGGTTTCTAGCTCCAGCCCTCCCGCTGTTCTCCGTGTAAGACCGAGAGAGTACCCAACCCCTCTGGGCCTGTTTCCTCATCTGCAAAGTTCAGGGTAGACTGCATAGTCGTGTGCTCCTGACGATCATGAGAAGCCTCCCTTGATCTTCACTACAACTAAAAGAGAGATGAGCAGTAGCACTAACCTGGGCTTGCAACCCATGCAAGGGGCTGAGGTGGTAATGGATTTTTGTTGGCCAAAGAGGCCAAGATGCTTCACCTAACATGCAGAAGAACAAGAATCTCCATGGAGCCGCACAGCTGACTACACATCTAGAAAGTGCTTATTCTTGAACCTGTCTTGGGAAGGCCAGGCTGCCCTATGCCTTTTCTTTTGATCAGTGTGAAAGTGCAGGGGCTTCCAGCACAAACATGCCTGACCTGCTCGGCTGAGGACGCCAGTCTCCAACTTTATGCTGCATAAGAACCACTTGGAGACTTAGCGCAGTTTCCTGGGCCCACCCAAAGACTCTGACTTAGGAGTCTGGGGGGAGGGGGCTGGAAGTGAGACCTTTTACAGGTCTTCCTGGGGGGTCAGAAGCAGGACATCTGAGGGTCAGGGCCTCTCTGGGGACAGTGGATCGAGGGAGTGAATGTGACCATCTCGAGCACAGGGGAAGCATCAGTCCCATAACCAGTCGACAGAGGCAAGGTTTAGGGCCTTGGGGGATGGTTAGGGGACAGTCCCTGGGGGGAAAACACCCACACCAGCTCTTCCCATTTACTGCCTGGGGCCTGCCCTGCTCCCAGGATCTGAGGAAGGATTTTGGAGAAGTGGAAGTGGGGGTTTTGCTCACTCTGCGGGAATGTGTTGAACAGTCTGTCACACAGTGGACTCAGCCCAGGGGGAGAGTCACCTTTTTAATGAAGGATACCCACTGCCTAAGGGTAGTTTAAGAAATGATAGGATGACCTGTGATGGTGCAGTGGATAAAGTGTCAACCTGGAATCGCTGAGGTTACCGGTTCAAAACCCTGGGCTTGCCTGGTCAAGGCACATATGGGAGTTGATGCTTCTTGCTCCTCCCCCTTCTCTCTCTCTCTCTCTCTCTCTCTCCCCCCTTTCTCTCTCTCTCTCTCTCTCCCCTCTCGATAATAAATAAATTTAAAAAAAAATCTTAAAAAAAAAGAAATGATAGGAATAGCTAACATGTGGCACTTACCACATTCTAGAAATTCTCTAGGTGCTTTATATATGTGAACCCATTTAATTCTGACAATACCTCTAGGAGGAAGGTACTCATATGACCTCTTGGGAAACTGAGGCACAGAGAAGTTAAGTAAGTCCCCAGGGTCACACAGTTAGTATGTGGTAGAGACAGCTCTGAGCTTGGCAGCTTGGGTCTCAACCCCTTCTATAGAAGACAGATGATTTACGAAGAGAAAACTCTGTCCCCCGACCCCGGGGGGAGTTTCCCTTTGTCGCCATGTCAGGGTGGGGGGACTGGGTACATATTGCCTGGTACCGGGATTGCCCAGGGCAGAGTCATATGCCTGAGATATGCCTGTGGCTCTGGCCTTAAAGGGCCTGCACCCCTTCCTGCTCAGCTGTACAAATCCACTCTGTGGTTGAAGTCCCAGAGCAGCGGCCTTGCCGGCCAGCCTCTTATTGATCTCTGCGTTCACAGTGTCCTTTCATGGCTCTGTCCTGATTGTGTGTATCTGTGGCTTACAGAACTCATGGGTTCTTGGATGGGGCCCAGGAGACGGGCAGTTTCCCTTCTCAGGGATGCAATGATCCTGTTGCAGCTTCAAGCCCCAGCTGGGTACCAGCTCTTAGCCTTTCCACTGTTACGGGCATGACATCCAGCTGCCACTGTGTGTTTTGTGATGGCTGGCCTGGCCCGGCTGGCCTGACACTCTTGCCTACGCTTCCTAGTCACACACCCAGGACAGTCATTACTAATCACCCTGACGAGGGTCTCAGAGTCCGTCTCACCCAGCTCTTCAGGAAATCTCTGTAGACTGCACAGACCTGGGACAGGAATGATGGGGTGAGAGCACTGGGCCTGGGTCAGCTGCCTGTGCCACTCAGAGCCTGTAAGAGAACGTCCCAGGTCTCCAGGAAGCTGACCAAGGTCATGTGTCCAAAGTCTTTCGCAAGATGCCTTTTCTCAGCCCAGCTGGAAGGGCTGGTTTAGGTTTTAAGTTTTTCATGAGGATCTTTCTGAATCCCTTGGTGCTCTGTGTCTGGCTGGGATGTCGTGGGTGAAGAGATTCCCAGAATCAGGTTTAATCAGGAGAGAAATCAAAAGCACAGAGAAAAGTGGAAGGGCAGGGAGTTCTACCCTCAGGACTTGGCTGGAGTCAGTCCCCATGGATTCCGGGACTGGAAGACCCCGCCCTGACTCTGCCCATCCTGACTCTGCCTGTCCTGACTCTGCTCCAGCTCTCAAACAAGGACAGAAATGGGCTTCATTGTAGGAGGGGTCAGTTTTGGTCAATAGTGGTCACCTGGAGTGCTGCGTTGAGAAGGATTCTGAGGACGGTGAAGCTCAAGGGGAGACAGTGCTGACTCATCAGCACTGCTTGTCTTGGATGTGGGAGGGGAGGTGACGTATGAGTAAGTGCTGCCTCTGCGTAAACTGCTCACAAGCCTGTCCCTATAAAATGGGGCAGTAATGGCCCAGCACAGAGGGAGTGCTGAGGTGTGGATATCACAGGCAAGATGCTCACTAGATGCTGGTTCCCTTCATCTTCTCCATCTCGCCTCCTCCCAAATCCTGACTAGCTTTTAAAGACCCATTTGACCCCTCCCCCTGTTCTTGGAAGCCTTCCCTAGAAATGCTAATCCAAGATACCTGTCTCCCCTTCCACCTGCCCAGTTCACCTGGCCTGGCTGGTAGGGAGACAGCCCAAGCTTTGGACTCAGGACCTGACTCTAAGACCTGTCTCTGCCATTTAAATCAGCGGTGGGACATCTGGCTCGCAGTGCCTCCTCTCTGAGCCTCAGTTTCCCCTTCTGTAGATGAGGGTAGAAAGAGTACATCCCCAACACTGCTGGAAAATTAGGTGAGATGGTGCATGGATGGCTCTTAGCATAGTGTCTGGCTCATAATATAAATATACATACTTGATAAATATTATCAATTAGGTTTACTATGACCAGTTTTTAAAGGCTTAAGAATTTCTCCGGCTTTCACTTGGGTCAGAAAGATGACAGCAAGATTGAGCCCCATTTCCAAAATATAATCAGTCCTGATCACTTGGGAATTAAAAATAAGGCTGGGAAGGTGAGTAGGAATGGGGAGTTGTCCAATCTCAGAAATGTGGCTTGCTCGGCAGGCCAGACGCAGGGCAGACAGAGGGTGCTTTATATTGTGTGGTTTTATGAGCCAGCGTTAATCATGGCTGACGATGTCGTCCTCTGATTAGTTCGGGGGCCCAACATTTGGGGTTCTCACCAGCCAGGTCCTGATGGCCACAGCCAGCTCTTTTATGAGCTGCTTGCTTTAGTTTCCACTTACATCTCAGAGACCCACTTGATGGCTTCCCCAGACCTGTGCACTGGAGGCAGACCCGCCTTCGGAACCAGCCGGTACGTTACGGCACTGCTGTTGTTTGGTGCCACCCTCTGTGGCCTGGAATCTGCCCTTGCCTTGCCCCTCAAACTGGCCAAGGCCAATGAACCATTCCGAGCTTCCTGAAATGTAAAATAATTCCTACCTCACAGGGTGGCTGAGCTCACAATTGCTATTAGTGTTCTTTTAAAATATGCTTTTCTTTTCTTTTTTTCTTCTTTTTCCAAGTGAGAGGAAGGGAGATAGACAGACTCCTGCATACGCCCCTACTGGGATCCACCCAGCGACCTGCATCTGGGGCTGATGCTCTGCCTATCTGGGGCCATTTTCGCACCCAAGCTTATTTTAGTGCCTGAGGCAGATGCACTCAGACCAATTGAGCCATGGCTGCAGGAGAAGAAGAAAGAGAGAGAGAGAGAAGGGGGAGGGGAGGGGGAGGAAGGAGAAGCAGATGGTTGCTTCTCCTGTGTGCCCTGACCAGGAATTGAACCCGGGACATCCACAGGCTGGGCCAACAATCAACCACTGAGCCACTGGCCAGAGCTAAAATATGCTTTTCAAAAAGTACAGCTTTAAAAAAAAAAATCAATCTTTGCATCTGTTCTCTTTATCTAGAGGACATTTGCCCCCCTTACACTATGGATTGGAACTGTGCTGCTCCAACTCTCTATGGTGAAGCATAAAGGTTGTTGGGGCGGTTTTTCTTCCTATTGCAGAGGGACTTGCGGGCTCCCTGCATGGGATGAGGAGGTGGCACATGCCACGCGAGACCTTCACATGAGTCTGACCACAGGGAAAGAGGGTTCTCTGATCACACGTTTGATGTCAATTGCTACAAAAATTTCCCCACATTTTTACTCAGTTTCTGTACCTCTCGTTGTGGGCCAATCGCAAGGATTTTGTAAAATAGCAACAGACCACACGTGGTATGTCACTGGCCAGGAGGGTGACGTAGCACCGATCCTCAAGCCCACCACATGCCCTGCGCGGTAGAAGGGGCTGAAGAGATATGACAGTGCACAGGGCAGGATGGTGTCTGCCCTCATGGGCCTTGCTTCACTCACGAGACAACTATAGTTTGCTTCTAAAAGCTTCTAAATAAACAATGGAGAACCAAAAGAGAGAAAAAGAGCAGGAGGGTGGGTGGCACCTACTGTTGTTTGGATAGTTAGAGATTTTACTGTCCGAAGGACCCAGCCAGGAAAGAACAGGGAAAGGACATTTCAAGTAAGGGAACAGCAAGTACAAAGTCCCTGAGGAGGATGAGAGCTTAGAGCATTCTGTACAGGAAGGAGGAAGGTCAGTGTGCTGTAACATACTGAGTGACAGAGGTGTCGCAGGAGCCATGGGAGGAGCCTGTGGGGATGGAAACACACCTGACTCCAAAGGTTCTCCTTTTTCCCACAAGAAATGTCACTCAGTGTCAGGCTTGTGTCTCTAAAACTGTAGAACCTCTTTTAGCTTGTTAACTTGTAGAAATCATACAGGCCCTTGCTACGCCAGGTGTGGCCTGGGGACCAGCGGCATCAGCGTCGCCTGGGAGCTTGTCAGGAGTGTAGAATCTCAGGACCCGCCCACGCCTATCGGATGTATTTCAGCAAGCTCTCAGAGATTCATATATATGCTTATTAAAATCTGAGTGGTCCGCTGAGAATTGGGCAGTCCACTGGGTTTTAAAGATGGCTGCATGTGGCATTGCCTGGGGCATCATTTAAATGCTCACCTCTGCTAATTCTGATTCTATAGTGTGTCCATAAAGTCATGGTGCACTTTTGACCGGTCACAGGAAAGCAACAAAACACGACAGAAATGTGAAATCTGCACCAAATAAAAGGAAAACTCTCCCAGTTTCATACCTATTCAGTGCAGTTCGATGTGGACTCACGCATAGATTTTTTAGGGCTCCTTAGGTAGCTATCCCGTATTTCCCTCTACAGACTCGTCACTGACTAACAAATGGCCTACCAGAACGGGGTTTCTCCACCAAACTGCCGGTTTCCTTCAACTGCTTATCCCACCGAGTCATGTTATTCCTATGTGGTGGCACTTCGTTATAAATGCGCCGATATTCATGTTGCACTTTGGTCACGGATTTGAATTTAACAAGCCACAGAACACACTGAACTTTCCTCTGTACCGTCCACATCTCGACTGGCATGGCCGTGGGCTGCTCCGCTGTCTGTATACACGGTGTTACGTCATCATCTGCGCATGCCACATCATCCTACAGACACTGGGAGGGTTTTCCTTTTATTTGGTGCAGATTTCACATTTCTGTCATCTTTTGTTGCTTTCCTGTGACCGGTCAAAAGTGCACCACGACTTTACGGACATACTGTACAATCTGGAGCTTGTAAATTAATGGTCTGGGGCAGGGCTTGTGCTTGAGGACTTTTTACAGGTGCCCAGGAAATTCCAGCAGGTAGCCAGGGTGTGACTTTGTGCACATCACCTGTTCTCTGTGAGCCTTATTCTTTCTACCTTCCTCAGGGCTTCACCAACCATTCCCCCAGGCCTTCTCTGGGTGCCTCGTCCCTGCAGTAGTGGAAAGCCAGTATGGCTCTCCCTTCTAAGCCCACGAGACTTCAGCTGTTAGGAGACGCAAGGGCTGCTTCTCTGCTCTCCTGGTGCAAATGGCACATCCTAACCACTTGAAGGGGAAATGAACATTGCATGTAGATGAAGATAGCACGTAGAAAGTTCTAGATGATAAGCCATCCTCTGTTTAGAAGCGAGGAGCCCACCCACAGGGAGCTATGTTCAACCCGGTACTAGAGTAGGACAGGCCTTTAGAGTTCATATGGGCACCTCTACCCATTTAATGAATGAGGAAAACTGAAGCCCGGAGAGTCTTCACTTCAAGATTACATTGTGAAATAGGAACAGAATGAAACCATAGTCATTCCTACTATTTCTGTAAACTTCCCCTCTTCTTACCTTGTCCTTGAAACTCGGGAGCCTGTGGCAGGGCTAACATTTGCAAGGGCATGTGGCATGGCTAACCACTTGGATGGAGGAGGCTGTCTTACCAGTTTCTGGTTTACTCCGGGGGGAGCCCACTCATAGGTGATGGTGTCAAAGGTGGGATCTTTCCCAGTGGCAATGGGATTGGTCATGATCATCCGGTTCCTCTTGTAAATCCGGATGCCGTCCCCACCTTTCACCCGGGCCGTGAGGGTGGAATACTTGGAGTCCATCAGCAAGCGGCCAATCTTCCGATCATCTTCCAGGTCGGAGCTCAGGCAGTGGTCCTCTTGGCTGCATTTGCATGACTTGCATATTTTCCTGGTGCGGGCAGAGAAGGGGACAAGTCAGATCAGCCTCCAGAAAAGGGAGGCAGAGCCTCCCACTGGCAGGAGCTACCCTTTTGAAAGCAAGCACAAAGTTTAACTTGAATAACTTGGAAAGGTTAGCAGCAGGCACATGGTGCCCTGAGACCAATGGGCCTTTGTGGTTGGGTGCATCTGGGGGACTCTGTCTTTCTATCTGTCTGTCTGCCTGGGGGGATTGTGGAACATGACTGTTGCTGGAAAAACAGAAACACATTTTCCCTCATGGTGGTTGTCGTAGCAAATGCTGGTTCATTCATTAGAGATGCTTTAAAGCAGGAGTCTTCACAGTCATGGGCTGAGCCCAGCCCATAACCTATTCAATATAAATAAAGTTTTATTGGAACAACGTCATGAACATTCACTTGCATATCTTCTGTAGCTGGCTACAGTGCCAGACTTGTGTAGCTGCAGCAGAGACTATCTGGCCCTAAAGTCTAAAATATCTACTATCTGGCCCTTAATAAAAATAGTTGCGGAACGCTTGCTTTAAGGAATTTAAAATCGTCTCCCAGGGTTCGTAAGCCTCATAGCTTCAATGACTTTTAAACTTTTGAGCACTCATTCTAAAGTTAGAATAGAGCTGAATATTTTCTTTAAAGAAACTGATAGACAGGACTCAGTGGGAAGGGAATGAGCTTAGGAAGCCCCTTGGAGTGGAGAGATTGCCCTTTATGGGCAAGTCTTGGGTCTTGAGGCTAGGAGAAGGAAAACGCATCTTAGGGAAGCTTCCAATTCATGGGGAAGCTTGACACTTTTCTCTGACAAAAACAGAAGTGATTGGCTGCTTTGTGTCATACTGTTAAGGTTTAGAAATGCAGAGATCTATGGCCTGAGAGGAAAATTTTGCCCCTCCCTTTCTGGCCTGTCACCGTAGGCATGCTGTATCCCAGATGCTCTATGCATGCGATTTAAGAACTTGTTAAGTCAAGTGACCTCTATCAAGACCCACTGCAGTGATGGGGCAGCCTAAGCAAGAGCGATGTTACTGTAGCCGTATGAGCACTTCCCAGCCAGACATGTCTGAAGAAACCCTCCTGTGCTCGTCTAAACTCGGGAGTTTGATATGTTAATCCTAGACCACACATGTTGACTTGGGGCTAGCTGGAGCGTGCCTTGATAGTCTACATCAGTGGTTCCCAACCAAGGTCCATTCTGTCCCCCACGGAGATTTGGCAATTTCTGGAGACACATTTCATTGTCACAATGGGGTGCTGCTGGCTTCTGTAGGGTAGAGGCTAAGGAAGCTGCTAAACATGCCACAGTTCTCAACTTCCCCTTCACAGCAGTTGTCCGGTTCCAAAATGTCCATAGTGCTGGGGCTGAGAAACCCTTGCATAACGTCAAGAGGAGGTCCCCTCGCATAACGTCAAGAGGAGGTCCCCTCGCAACCTTCAAAGACCTTACAGTTGGGGTGGGAGAGGAGAGAATCAGATGTAAAGTAGAAGCAGGTTGGAGTATATGAGAGTTGCATGGTGCTGTGTGGTCATTCTGCTGGACTGAACCAGTACTCCAGGATGTTCATATGTGGCATGTGGACAAGGGCTCAGTGACGATGAGTTTGGAAAACAGAAGGTGAGATACATTTTTTAGTGTAAGGCTGCTTCTTGTCTTTAATGTGCCGATGTGCAACATGCTTTAAGTGGGGGACAAATGCAGCATGGCCAATATTATGTAAGGAGAAGTTTGCAGTCCAAGTTCTCATTCAGTGGGCTGCAATTTGAGAAAAGTTAAATTGACAATCTCATGGATAGTTCTAGCACTACAAAAGAGGATATGACCTTAAAGGTGATGCCGGGCAAAGAGAGGTCTTTTTGTTCTCATAAGAAGGGGTGGCTTGTTTTGTGGAATTGGGGCGTTTTATTCATGATGAATAATATTCTCTTGCCTCTCTCTTTTACAAGGCATGGAGGAGACTGCTTCTCCTGGAAGAGAGGTGACAGCACCACTGGTTTAACGTGGGCAGGGGCAGTAGGAAGTGGAAGGAGGATAAAGAGGATGAAGTGAAGGAAAGCCGGTCTCCCATCGGTCAGTCCTCCGACCCCTCCCATACTTTCTGTCCATGGAACTGGGTGAGGAGGCTGCCATTGCGTAGTTAACATAGACTCTCAGGGTGCTGGCAGAGATGCTGGGAATGCAAACGCTTTGAAATGAAAAATGTTGATGAATATGAGATGTTCTCTGAGGTTGTGTCCACATTATTTCTCTTTCATTCATGCTTTTCACGTTGCCAGGCACATGGGTGGGACTTTATAGAAGTCTACCCTACTCTTTCTAGGCACCCAGGTTGTAGAGGACACAGACACATTAGAAAGGTCCACAGTAATATTAAAAGGGCCATTTCTGCAATCTGTCAGAGGCAACCTTTAATTGTGAAAAAGGCACAGCCTTGGACTCTAATCCTTGTCTAAACATTATTAGCCCACCATAGGTCCCTGGTCAAGTTTCTTACCTATCAAATTAGAGGGCTGGTCTACACCAGGGTTTGCAAACCATAGCTTATAGGCCAAAATCTTATTTTTGCATGGCCCGTGAACTAAGAATAGTTTTTACATTTTTAAATGGGTTAACAACTTTGAATTTCCAGGTCCTTAAATAAACCAATGCTTTCATGCTAGCAGGACGAAGGTAAATAGGTGTGACAGAGACCACATGACCTGCAAAGCCTAAAATGACTGCTATCTGACTCTTTACAGAGAGTTTGCTGACCTCTGGTCTAGTTGATGACTTTCAAACTTTGCTGCATATCCAAGTCACCTGGGGAGCTGGGCAAACCTGGCCCCACCCTGCCGAGGACACCACTATTGAGGTTCATGGTCTGGAGTGGGATCCGGGCCTAGGCATTGTGATCCTGTTCCTGAGGTGATGCTGACGCACATCAAAATGTGACAGTCACTACTGAGTCCCTTTCAGGAATTTAAGCAGCTCAGGCTGACTTTCTCTAGACCGTCCCTCTAAAAGCAGAGGAAGCACATTTATTATGTTACTGCAGAATTACTTATGAAGATCCCCTGCACCTGTGAGAAGAGGCAGAATTAACACTACAATTCCCGGGGCAGATGCTGAAGCTGGCCTAGAGGCCAGAGCCGGGACCTCATGAGAAGGGGTGCCATCATGAGGAGTTTGGGAGAGTCTATTCAAAGTGACCCATATAGAACGCAAACTTTTGTAATTTGAAACCGGTGGTCTCTCTTCATTTTTCATATTGTGTCTCCTGTTTTCCTTAAATCAGGTTTTTTTTCCCTCTCTACCCACTGAAGTCAGTGTATATTGAAAAAAAAAAAGCTAATTAAAAGAACACTATAAAAAAAAGTCTTTGAATGCTGGGAAGAAACCTGGCTTTGGGCTCTTTGAACCATTAAGAGTCCTGAAGGTGTGTTCTCTGCCTCCTTGAGAAAATTCAGCATCCTGTGACATTTGCCAGATGGGCAAGGAGCCGGGTGGCTATGGGGAGAGAGGGAGGCTAAAGGCTGCTGGGGGACTTGTCCTTGTTTTTATAATACGTTTGTTCTGAAAGTCTGCTCTTGTACCCTCCTCTCTAAGTAATGCTATTCTTCTGTGCTTCTGATACAAAATCCATTCTAAGTCTGCTAACCATGTGAATCATTCCTTTGACTGTAACCAATTTGCCTTGCCTGAAACTATGGAATTATAAAGCCAAAACAGGACCCCAGAGCCCGTTGGCTCCAGCGTCCCTATTTCTCAGACAGAAGGTCAGGTTTAGAGAAGGGAAGTGTCTTGTTCGGGCAGTGTCAGCATATGTATTCTGTCCTGTGATTATTAGTGGAGGGCCTTTCCCACTAAACCAGGCGACCACTTGGATCTTTACATATGTTTCAAATATGGAGAGTATGGGAACGGGAGATGAGAGTGGTTGGTCATGGTTTCTCCACTAAGGGTGGGGCCTCACTGTTCCAGTATGGATGAATTAGCCCCTTGCCCCAATAACTCTAAAAAGGGGGCCTCCTAAGCTATCTTAAGGGTCCTAAGTTGATGATTCTAAACATTGTTCTATGACACCCTGGTGGCAAGATTCAGGACCAATGGGGTGGGTGACATGATAGGGAACCTAGCTCTCCTCTTGGCCAGATAGAGCTCAAGAGGCCAAAACAAGTGCATGGTAGTGGGGGTTCCCCCACTCCTGGGAGAGTTAATTTTTTTATATTTCTTTTTTTATCTTATTTTTATTAATTTTAATGCAGTGACATTGATAAATCAGGGTATATATGTTCCGAGAAAACATCTCCAGATTATTTTGATATTTGATTATGTTGCATACCCCTCACCCAAAGTCAAATTGTCTTCCATCACCTTCTATCTGGTTTCTTTGTGCCATCCCCTCCCCCCACCCCTCTCTCTCCTTCCTTCCCCTCTCCCACCCCCATCCTACCCCCTGTTACCATCACATTCTTGCCCATGTCTCTGAATCTCATTTTTATGTCTCATCTATGTATGGATTCATATAGTTCTTAGTTTTTTTCTGATTTACTTATTTCACTCCGTATAATGTTATCAAGGTCCATAAATGTTATTGTAAATGATCCAATATCATCATTTCTTATGGCTGAGTAGTATTCCATAATATATATGTACCAAAGCTTTTTAATCCACTCGTCCACAGATAGACACTTGGGCTGTTTCCAGATCTTCGCTATTGTGAACAATGCTGCCATAAACATGGGGGTGCATTTCTCTTTTGGAACAGTTCTATGGTGTTCTTAGGGTATATTCTTAAAAGTGGGATAGTAGGGTCAAAAGGCAGTTCGATTTTTAATTTTTTAAGGAATCTCCATACTGTTTTCCACAGAGGCTGCATCAGTCTGCATTCCCACCAGCAATGCAGGAGGGTTCCCTTTTCTCCACATCCTTGCCAGCACTTATTCTGTGTTGTTTTGTGACTGGTGTGAGGTGATATCTCATTGTGGTTTTAATTTGCATTTCTCTAATGATTAGTGATGTTGAGCATTTTTTCATATGCCTATTGGCCATCTGTATGTCCTCTTTGGAGAAATGTCTATTCATTTCTTTTTCCCATTTTTTGATTGGATTGTTTGTCTTCCTGGTGTTGAGATTTACAAGTTCTTTATAAATTTTGGTTATTAACCCCTTATCAGACGTATTGTCAAATATGTTTTCCCATTGTATAGTTTGTCTTTTTTTTCTGTTCTTGTTGTCTTTGGCTGTGCAAAAGCTTTTTAGTTTGATATAGTCCCATTTGTTTATCCTGTCTTTTATTTCACTTCCCCGTGGAGATAAATCATCCAATATATCGTTGCGAGAGATGTCGGAGAGCTTACTGCCTATGTTCTCTTCTAAGATGCTTATGGTTTCACGCCTTACATTTAAGTCTTTTATCCATTTTGAGTTTATTTTTGTGAATGGTGTAAGTTGGTGGTCTAGTTTCATTTTTTTACAGGTAGCTGTCCAATTTTCCCAACACCATTTATTAAAGAGGCTGTCTTTACTCCATTGTATGCCCTTACCTCCTTAGTCAAATATCAGTTGTCCATAGAGCTGTGGGTTTATTTCTGGGTTCTCTGTTCTGTTCCATTGATCTAAATGCCTGTTCTTATGCCAGAACCAGGCTGTTTTGAGTACAATGGCCTTGTAGTATAACTTGATATCAGGAAGTGTGATATCTCCCACTTTATTCTTCTTTTTTAAGATTGCTGAGGCTACTTGTGTTGGTTCCATATAAATTTTTGGAATATGTGATCTATATCTTTAAAGTATGTCATTGGTATTTTAATTGGTATTGCATTGAATTTATAAATTGCTTTGGGTAATATAGACATATTTATTTATGATGTTTATTCTTCCTAACCATGAGCACAGTATATGCTTCCACTTGTTTGTATCTTCCTTGATTTCTTTTATCAATGTTTTATAATTTTCCCAGTACAATTCTTTAGTCTCTTTGGTTAAATTTATTCCTAGATACTTTATTTTTTTGGTTGTAATAGTGAAGGGGATTGTTTCCTTAATTTCTCTTTCTGACTGTTCATTGTTGGTGTATAAAAATGCCTCTGATTTCTGAGTATTAATTTTATATCCTGCCACTTTGCTGAATTCATTTATCAGGGCCAGTAGTTTTTTGACTGAGATTTTAGGGTTTTCTATATACAATATCATATCATCTGCAAATAATGATAGTTTTACTTCTTTTCCAACTTGAATGCCTTTTATTTCTTCTTCTTGTCTGATTGCTGTGGCTAGGACTTCCAGGACTATGTTGAATAAGAGTGGTGAAAGGGGGCACTACTGCCTTGTTCCTGATCTTAAGGGGGTTGCTTTTCATTTTTGCCCATTGAGTATGATGTTGGCTGTGGGTTTGTCATAGATGGCTTTTATCATGTTGAGGTATGTTCCCTGTATTCCCACTTTGCTGAGAGTTTTGATAATGAATGGGTGCTGAATTTTATCAAATGCTTTTTCTGCATCTATTGAAATTATCATGTGGTTTTTCTACTTCCTTTTGTTTATGTGATGAATCATATTGATCGATTTGCAAATATTGTACCAGCCTTGCCTCCCCAGAATAAATCCCACTTGATCATGGTGTATGATTTTTTCCATATATTGTTAGATCTTGTTTGCTAATATTTTGTTGAGGATTTTAGCATCAATATTCATCAGGGATATTGGCCTATAATTTTCTTTCTTTGTGTTGTCTTTGCCTGGTTTTGGAATCAGAATTATGCTCGCCTCATAAAAGGAGCTTGGAAGTCTTTCTTCCGCTTGAATTTTTTGAAATAGCTTGAGGAGGATAGGAGTTAGTTCTTCTTTGAGCATTTGGTAGAATTCACTTGTGAAGCCATCAGGCCCAGGACTTTTCTTTGTTGGGAGTTTTTTGATAACTGTTTCGATCGCATTCGGTGTAATCAATCTGTTTAGGTTTTCTGATTCTTCCAGATTGGAAGATTGTATGTTTCAAGGAATTTGTCCATTTCATTTAGGTTGTCTAGTTTTTTTGGCATACAGTTCTTCATAGTATTTTCTTACAATATTTTGTATTTCTGTTGTGTCAGTTGTTATTTCTCCACTCTCATTTCTAATTTTATTTATTTGAGTCCTCTCTCTTTTTTCCTTGGTAAGTCTAGTTAAAGGTTCATCAATCTTGTTTACCTTTTCAAAGAACCAACTCCTAGTTTCATTGATCCCCTGTATTGTTTCTTTAGCCTCTATGTCATTTATTTCGGCCCTGATCTTTATTATTTCCTTCCTTCTACTACATTTGGGCTTTAATTGCTGTTCTTTTTCTAGTTCTTTTAGATGCAGGGTTAAATTGTTTATTTGAGCTTTTTCTAGCTTCTTAAAGTGTGCCTGTAGTGCTATGAACTTCCCTCTCAGTACTGCTTTTGCTGTGTCCCATAAATTTTGAGTTGTTGTATGCTCATTATCATTCGTTTCTAGGAATTTTTAAATTTCTTCTTTGATCTTATTCTTAATCCATTCTTTATTTAACAATCTGCTATTTAGTTTCCATGTGTTTGAGAATTTTTGAGTTTTTCTGTTGTGGTTCATTTCTAGTTTCATGCCATTGTGATCAGAGAAAGTGCTTGAGATGATTTCAATCTTCTTAAATTTGTTGAGACCACTTTTGTGCCCTAACATGTGGTCTATCCTAGAGAATGTACCATGAGCACTTGAAAAGAATGTATATTCTGCTGCTTTAGGATGAAAGGTTCTGAAGATATCTATTAAATCGAGTTGATCTAGTATGTCCTTTAAGTCTGCTGTTTCTTTGTTAATTTTCTTTCTTGAGGATCTATCTAGTGATGTTAGTGGGGTATTGAAATCTCCTACTATTATTGTATTGCTGTTGATCTCACCCTTTATATCTATCAAAGTCTGCTTTATATATTTAGGTGCTCCTATATTAGGTGCGTAGATATTTATAATAGTTATATCTTCCTGTTGGATTGCTCCCTTTATCATTATGTAGTGGCCTTCTTTATCTCTTACTGTATCCTTTGCTTTAAAGTCCATTTTGTCTGATATAAGTATTGCTACCCCAGCTTTTTTTATTTCCGTTTGCATGAAATGTTTTTTTGCATCCTTTTACCTTCAGTCTATGTGCATCTTTTGTTTTAAGCTGTGTCTCTTGTAGACAGCATATGTATGGGTTCTGTTTTCCTATCCATGTAGCTCTCTTATGTCTTTTGATTGGATCATTTAATCCATTTACATTTAAGGTTATTATTGATATGTAGTTGTTTATTGCCAGTTTATTCTTTAAAGCTGTATTCCTCTTTTGCTATATTTTTTTCCCACTTTGATCTGTTTACAACAGGCCCCTTAACATTTCTTGCAGCATTGGTTTGGTTGTAATGAATTCCTTGAATTGTTTTTTGTCTGGGAAGCTTTTTATTTCTCCTTCAATTTTAAATGATAGCCTTGCTGGATAAAGTAGTCTTGGTTGTAGGTTCTGCACTACTTTGAATATTTCTTGCCATTCCCTTCTGGCCTCAAGTGTTTCTGTTGAGAAGTCTGATGTCAACCTTATGGGGGCTCCTTTGTAGGTGATAGCCTTTTTTTCTCTGGCAGCTTTTAATATTTTCTCTTTATTACTTAGCTTTGTATTTTAATTATGATGTGTCTTGGTGTAGGTTTCTCTTTAATGGAGTTCTCTGTGCTTCTTGAACTTGTGAGAGTTTCTCCTGCATTAATTTAGGGACGTTTTCAGCTATGATATGATTGAACAAAGTCTCTATCCCTTGTTCTTTTTCTTCTTCAGGAACCCCCTATGAAGCAGATGTTATTTATCTTCATTTTGTCACAGAGCTCTCTGAGAGTTTCCTCAGACTTTTTGAGTCTCTTTTCTTTTTTCTTCTCTGCTTTCATGCCTTCATTCCACTTGTTTTCCAACTTGCTGATTCGATCCTCAGCTTCATCCATCCTGTTTTTAATTCCTGCCATTGTGGTCATTTCTGATATTGTATTTGAAATCTCTGACTATTCTTTTTTAATATTTCAATATCCTTTTTTATACTTGCTATTTCTTTATTTAGGTGTTTGTAATGACTATCCATTATTGTTCTAAGATCTCTAAGAATCCTTACAATCATTATTTTGGACTCCACATCCGGAAGTTTGGTTATTTCCATATCACTTAGTTCATTTCCTGGATGTTTATCTTGTGGTTTCATTAGGATTGCACTTCTCTGTCTTCTCATTATGTCTGTGTGTTTGGGTGTTTTGTTTGTAGACCTGGCTGAGTCTAGGCTTGGTGTTGTCTGCCTCCAGTTTTCAATTGTGTTATTTCTAGGTCTTCTTGTGTTGGCATCAGCTATTATTTGTAATTCACTTTCGGATTTGGGCCCCTTTGAAGTCTTGATTTGTTTGTTTTCTTAACAGGTGATAGTCTTGTTTACTGATCTCAGCAGGGGGCTTATTTGAAATTGAATCTAGGAATGCGGTGGCTATAACCTGAGACTCTGAAGGCCTCTTCTGCTAGTTACTCTCTCTGGGGGCAGGGTGTTCTCTCAGCTTCAGTAGGGGTAGGTGTATCTCAGATCTCCATGGAGACCTGAGTTACTGCCCCTCTTCCCCACTTCTTGTTTTCAGCTGTGTCTTTTTGCACTGATTGGAGCTGGAGAGGTGTTCAGAGATCTGTGACCTGGAAGCACTTTAGTCTTTTGTTTTGTGGAAGGATCAGCCCCTCCCCCAGCTATGGCCGCCTCCAGCACTGGATGAGTCAGCTTCTCAGGTTGTTCCCTGCAATCCTCTGCTCTTCTCCGTCTGTCTCTCTCTCTCTCTCCCCTTTCTTTTTGGAAGACAAGCTGGCCCTTTCAACACACCTCATTCCCTGGTCACCAGGCAAGTGGCTGTGAGCAGTATTTTCTGCTCTTTTCCTTGGAGTGAGAGCCCTTCTGGGCTCTCAGCCTCACCCCTCCTTTGTTCCTGTAAGCAGGGGAGATTCAGGTGCTCTCTACCAGGTTTGTTGTGGCTTCTTCTTTGCTCCTAGGTTTTTGAGAGCTGTTCTTGTAGTCCAGAGTTGGTTTTTCATGCTGATTGTTCATAAATTAGTTTGTAATCCAGTTTGGTGGTGTGAGCTGGGAGTCTGTGCATCTGCCTACTCCACTGCCATCTTTAGGTCTCTCTCCTGGGAGAGTTTTAGCCATGAGAAAAAGTTGTGCAGGGGATAGCAATTGGGACTAGATGACCTTGAAGGTCCAGAGGACTGTCAGGGAATGGAGTCAGAGGGAATGGAGTGCCCAGAAGCTCATGGCACACCATATGGCAAAACGGTCAAGAGCATGAGATAGGGTGCCCACAGGCCCAGGTTTGAACCCTGCCATGTTGTAGCCATCTCCTCATTACCTAGCCTCAGTTTCCTGATCTGCAAAAAATATACTAATACCTACTGCTCAGGGTATTTCAACATTTAAATATAAAAGATTTACCTCGGTTCAATAAATATTTTTGTAATTGCCTTCCAACAGTGGAAGTCAATATCTCTGAGGTGAACACCTCCCAAATTTTGCTACCCCACTGAGTGCTCAAGGCAATGCTTGCTAGGTATGCTGGGCAGTGGAGGCAAAAGCATCTTCTTTGTTATTGTGCCCCGCAGAGTCTCATAGGGCCTCAGGGACAGTCACGCAGCCTGTGCCCTACACAACACCTGGGGGAGCTGTCCACATAGATGCTGATGTGAATAGTGTCAGGATTGTGCCATGTGGCAGCCCTACCTCTAGTTTTCAGAGTTCTCTTTTTTGTGTGTGTCAGAGATAGAGAAAGGGACAGACAGGAAGGAGAGAGATGAGAAGCATCAATTCTTCGTTGCAGCTCCTTAGTCTCCTTAGCTCTTCATTGATTGCTTTCTCACATGTGCCTTGACTGGGGGGCTGCAGCAAAGCGAGTGGCCCCTTGCTCAAGCCAGCAACCTTGGGTTCAAGCCAGCGACCTTAGGCTTCAAGCCAGCAACCTTTGGGCTCAAGCCAGCAGCCATGGGGTCACGTCTATGATCCCACGCTCAAGCCAGTGACCCTACACTCAAGCTAGTGAGCCTGTGCTCAAGCCAGATGAGCCTGCGTTCAAGCCGTGGACCTCGGGGTTTTGAACCTGGGTCCTCTGCATCCCAGTCTGATGCTCTATCTATCCACTGTGCCACCACCTGGTAAGGCCAGAGTTCTTCATTTAAAAAAAGGAAAGAAAAGTCTGGCTTATCATATGGTCCTCCCACATGGATATGAATACGAGGTCTTAGCTTTTAAGTATATGCCTACAATGACTTATTTCTGTCCCAGGCGTATCCTCAGATTAGAACTCAGCATTGGGGATGATGGTGCAGTAGGAGAAAATCAAGCCCTACACCAGACCTCAGGACAGACAGCTCTACCCAGAGTGGACCAGGCACCAGCTAACAATGGCCCACACCTTCCCGGTACAGCCCTTGCTGGGCTGAGCCTCCACCCTGAAATGGCTAATGGAGCGCTGAACTCCTTCTTCATCTGGACTCCCCAAGGGTTTTTCTAACATTTCTGAGTTAGGCCAAGGGCTCCAGAGCCACTCCTCCCCACAACGTGCATCCTAAGCAGCCCCGCAGAGAAGGACCAGGGTTCCCTGAAAGGACAGCCAAGAAGTGAACGCAGGCAGAGCCTCCCCTGACAAACTCTGTTACCTCCACGGATGTGGCTCGAAGCCTGAACATGTCCCCTTGCATCTCAAACAAGGCACACCTCTTGCTGACTGCTGCTGGCCCAGGGACATCTGGAAAAGAAGCAGAAAAGAGGGTGTTTTCCTTCCAAACATCTTGGACCAGTGATACTTGACCTCTCAAAGACTTGGCATGCCAGCAAAGGAATTGTGCGGGGTTCAGAGGCCTTGAGATGAATAGCCGGCACTAACTGTTTACCGTCACTTACTGTTTACCAGAAGGCCAGCTGGGAAAGTGGCCGCAGGCCGGGCAAGTGGAAGGGTGGGGCACATCCCAGTAAAAATGCAATGAAGGCTCAATCCCAGCCTGCAGTGCTGTCATTAGCCATTAAGGCTGCTGCGAGGGGCCATCTGCTCTCTCTTCCACACTCCCTTACTCCCGTCATCCACTTGTCACTGGAATGCAGTCTTCCAGCAAATGTCCTCTCTCCCTCATTTATTGTTAATATATTGATAGGGTGTGATTAAACCAAATGCAAACCAATGTTCATGTTGCCTAATGTTTATGGCCCATAACTTAAATATTTTGTTAAAACAGAAAATCAGGAGCATTTGAAGTCTGGTCATACGTTGGTAGGTGAACCTGCAAGAGTTAGGTTTTATTTTTCGTTACCAGAAAAAGCTAACAGAATGCATGGCGGCTGCTGCTGATGTGTTTAGACCCAAATGGCTCTCAGGTGACGTCTTGAAGCCAGCAGCATCACTGGAAGCTTGCCAGAAAGGCAGACCCGCAGGCCCCACCCCAGCCCCTTTAAATTAGAATCTTTGATTGAACAAAATTTAGAAGACTCATCATATTAGAACTAGAGGAGCAGAGGGTTTGTATATGGACCTACTGGTCTAGAAACTTATCTGACTTTCCACTGGGAGTGGGGTGTGTATGGGTGATTTTGTACAGGTATGACATGTGTTACAGTTTTATCATGAGCCAGACTTCATCAGCTAGTAATATAAAGGGATAAGCTCATCATTCAACAAACTCTTGAAGCACTTAACCATTTATTTAGCATCTACTATGTGCCAGGCACAGGAATATATCAGTCATAAGGCTCAAGTGTGCCCCAGGGTAAGTCACAGTCTGGGGGGAGATGGAGAAGGAAAAACAGTTATCACCTGCTCCTGGAAGGGGTAATTTTGAGGCAAGGAAGCTGCCTGTTGTGTAGCAGAAGGCATGGGCTCTGAAGCCTGAGGGACTTGAATTCCAAGTCTAGTTTATCGGCCACGTTGACCTTGGATCAACTGAGCCAGGTTTTCTTACCTGTCAAATGAGTACAGACATAATGTATTTAAAATGTCTGACTGCATTAGGCACTAAAAATGGTAACCACTGTTATTTTCATGAAGACTTTAGAAGCACAGAATAAGGTCAATAAACCCCTATGGGAAATCTAGGGAGGCTTCCTAAAGTAGGTGACTGTGGATGGGGGCAGTGCAAAATGAGCTGGCAGGAAAGGAAAAAGAGATTCCTGGCAGAAGGAAGAGAATGTGTAAGGGCGAAAAGGTACAAAAGGGCTTGATGGGTAAGGTGTCTCCAACTGAGCATGCTCTTTGGGACACAACATTCTCAGTTCTAGGCACATTCACAGCTTTGGCGAGTACGGGGCATGCTGCACCTATTTGAAGGAAAGCATGTTCATATTTGTACCTGTTCAGTGTTACATCTGTGTTAAAATTGAAAAACAAGATGGTGCACACCACTACTTCCTCGTTCTAAGGTGGGAGCTTTCACTCACAGGCAGAACTTTGCTCCCTATAGCCACAGATGTATGAAACCTTGCAAACATCTGCCTCTTATTCTTGACACCTTGGATTCTACTAGTTGAAATACGGTGATCCTTTCACACTTCATAGTTGAGTGATTCAAAGGCTACTTTGGGAGGTATACAATTTATGAATAAGGCTTCATCGTTAGATTGTTTTAAATAGACCCAGCGGCGGTGAGGCCTGGAAACAGAAGGGCTGGGTGGAAGCATTTCATAAAGGGCCAAGCACCCTGCACGCTGAGCATTATTGTTCTTCTAATGAGTGCCTGGTTTAACAGACATCCTATAAGGGGATTAGTTCTGATGCTTGGCCCGGAGAGCTGAGCTGCTGGCTCCGGGTTTGGTTTAGAAACAGTGATGTGAGGCTACACAGCACAGCCGCGGCTGGCCTGCAGGGGGGTGGGTGGAGGTAGGTGGCTGGCCAGCAGTGCCAACTCTGACATTTATTAGCTGTGCAGCTAGAGGTGATTCATTTCCTCGCCCAGCCTAAATTGCTCCTCTGTAAAATGAGAAAACTGGCCGGACTTGGGGTTGCCCAAATCCTGTTCTACAGAATCCTTGTTCTGGGAGATGTTACAAAGCGGTTGAAGGCCCCAGCAGGAAGGCTTACATGATTACATTAAAATGGCAGACACAGGATGCGGAGCGGCTTCCAGAGCCTTTGAAGTGTGAGCCTTCCTTGGAAGTGAGGAGAGAGGCTGGGAACTGGCAGCTATTTCTGTTAGAGGTCCAGGCTTTGCAGTCAGACGGTTGGGTTTTAGTCCCAATTTTATGCCTTTCTTCTGCTGGACTTGAGCAAGAGACTGGACTTGTGGACTCCCAGTTTCTTTGTTGGTGGCATGGGGATGATAAGAACCAACCTGCCTCATGCAGTTACTGTGGGGTTAGATGGGCTGCCGCATGGGTAAGGCTTAGACTGTACCGAGTGTTTGCGGCTGTCATATCGTGTGTAAACAGTCTGAGAGACTCTGAATCTGATCTCCAAAAAAATTACCTGCCCAACAGCTGGAGAATTCTAGGGAACTTCAGAGGAACCACTTTTCTAACAGCACCCTCCAGATACTTTCTCATCCTTGCTTTGTTTCATGTATATGTGTTGCCTCTGACGTGTAGGAAGCAGAGGGTTGGCCCTAGTCTCTAGCCTGCTACTGGGACAGTCTCTAGGGCAACAGAATCAGGGAGAGAAAAATAAATGGCCTTCGAGAAAGAAATAGATTTGGGCCATCGGGCCACTCTCGCGGCCAGTTTCCTGGCAGATTGTTTAACACAATAAATGGCCACTGGGCCACTGCATTCTGTTTATCCAGGGGCCAGCCAGACCAGCTATCTCCGACCCAGAAAATGACCCTGCTTATTGGGGAGGGGACAATGTCAACCAGAAATAAATATGTTGCAAATGAGATATTCCGGATTATACACAGTGGATCTGTCTGACGTGGACAGTGTCCTTCATGAAAGATGGCACAGGGGCCCACAGTAGCTAAGAAGAGAAGAGCTTAAAAGGACCTGTCACTTAAAAAAGATGGGTTCTTGGAATCTTGGAATGAAGCATCTATTCTGTCCCCCCCTTTTTTTGAAGGGAGGATAAAATGTTTTAACAATTTTCTTTGGCTCAGGATATTAGGATATGGTTCATCCGACATTGTGGGCCCGAATTGTGTGAGGGGCTGTAAGGACCAGGAGTCCCCCAGGGATGAGAGATACAGGGGCAATAGGGACTTCTCCCTCCTTTGAGCATTTGGCTTCAGGTGAACCCCAAGGGGAGTTTTAATGGGAGAAACAGTCACCAAGGACAATGAAGAACTTGATGAAGAGGAGCCAAAAATGGGAAATGCAACACGGAATTTTGGGGTGAGCGTGGGTCCTGGGATTAGAAGTGGGGGTTCTCCGCCCAGCTCAGCATCTCTCTCCTTGTGCCACTCAATTTCCTCCTCTGATAATTGGGTTTTCCTTGCCCTTTCTGTCTCAACAAGGCTGTTGTAATGGTTGTTTGTAAAGTGAAATGATTATTTAGCATTATTAAAAAATTATCCAAAACTTAGAAATAAAGCAGAAAAAGGGGTGGCACATCCTTTCAATATCATGTGGTGGCAATATGACATTGCCCTCTGTGCCCAATCCCCCAAGGGTTATCTAAAGAAATTTATTTTGCTCTACTCCAAGACTTGGTGTTACATGTTAATTTGTAGCTTTTTCTCCAGTAGAGATACAAATGAATTTTTGTCCTTTTGAAAAATATAACCCAAAAGTTATGGTTTATTGTTTTATAGGACATGAATTTGTTATGTACCTAATCCATCAATTTTGTTCTAATATTAAATTGACTATAAATACCTAACTCCTTAAATGGTTTTTGAACTGATCTAAGTCTCTTACTGGGTCCTTCATTAATGAGTGAGTGGACTAAAATCTTTGCTAAGTTCTATTTTATATATCTAAGTTATATTTTATATAAGAGTCATGATGTTACCTTTTTGAAAATTATGTCTTAGCACCATCACATGCCCCCTGACTGTCCACGGGTTTGTTTCTGAGCTGGGGTGTTCTGAATTGACATTGCATTCTATTCCAGGTCCGCTACTCTGTGTGTCTTTTACAAGTCAACTCCATAAGCATTGGTGTTATTAAAGATTACTGGTCAACATGCTTTGTTACATAAAAACAAACCCTCCCTTAGGGCTTCCCAGGAGAGAGGGTGGAGATGGTTGTTGGGGTGGGGCGAAATTATGACAAGGTCCAGAAAAGAACTGAGATCATATACAGAAAAATGATCCCAGAAACTACCCTGCTACTGTCAACAACCCCAATGTAATGACATCTTGGCAGTCCACAGAGTGATTTTACTTAAGCATTCTCTTCTCTAGCAACTGTGACAACCCTGTGAGGTATAATCGTTATCCTCGTCAGCTGGTGATGCATGACAGTGAGTCAGAGAGGAGAAGCCACCTGACCATTCAGAATGGTCTGGACTGGAGTTCCTCTGGGCGAGAGTACCTTTTAAATCTGCACTTATCTGTACTGGCCTTTAAGCAAAAAGTCTTCTCTTCCCTAATGTTTAGCTAACATTTATTGAGTATGCCTTATGTGCGGGGGAACTGCCAAGCATTTTCATGATATTTAACTAAAGCTTCTTGATGAGCCTATGCTAGAGATGCTCTTACTAATCTCATTTTCAGATGAGGAAACAAGCCCAGAGAGGTTCAGATGCGATAGCTCATAAGTGAGGCAGGAAGTGAAATTAAGGAGGTCTTACTTCAGAGCTATGCTTTCGTCCAGTCTGCTATGGCCCTTTCCACCCAGGCCTTTCCATTTTGCAGACTCTATTCATATCAACCCTAGGCTGTAGGGAGGCTGCCTTTGGCTTATGAGGAAAACAAGCTCATAGGACTGAGGGGATTTGCTGCTCAGAACATGATTCACATTCATGTCTTTGGAATCCAGACCCTGTGACTTCCTACCACGCCACTAGTCTCCAGACCCCAGACAACCTCCTACGAGTTTGGCCTTGACTCTGGGCACCAGGCCAGCTGGATCGAAAGGGGTGGCAGACTGTGTCTGCAGGGGTGGGAAGGCCTGGAAGGGTTAGGGCTAGGGGCAGTAGGAAAGGTCATGATGACCTTGGTGCTGGGATTTCTACCATCCAACCCTGTTCTGCTAACTCAACTAAAATGTAGATAGATGTTCAAGGCCACGGATAGGCCTCAAGGGCGGCTGTCTAGACGGTGGCCAGTGGAGAAAGTGAATCAGTCCTAAGTGGCGCCTGTGGGAGAAAAGCTGGGGCACTGGCTTTACCTGGTTCCCTGGCCCCTTCCCAGAGGCCTGACACAACCAGTGGTCAGGCATGCACAGTGCCACCCCAGGGACAGGCATGCACACTGTGACCCCAGTTGTGAAGATGTCCGATTTGCTCCCTAGAGATTTATCACTTAAAAAAAAAAAAACGAACAAAAACCATAATAACCAACTTGCTAGTCATTTCTAGGTTTATTCTGCACTCTTAATTGTTTATATTGAGGATCCCAGTGCCCACCTTGCTTTGAAGTAATGCTGGGCCAGTTTTAGAGGAATAAGGGTGAGATGTCACGGGGCTCCCATGATGTGGCCCACCTCACCTGTCCACATTGACCCAATTCTATTCCAACATCATCGACCGCCTCTGCCAGGTTCTCTTCCCAGTCACCTGGGCTGCCTGCAGGTCTCGAAATACAAACTCGGAGTTTTTGCTGGTGGTTACCTAAAACTCAGAGGGCTCCAACCCCACCCACTCTTCAGGGACTGGCCTAATTCCCAGCTTTCTTTTTTTAATTTGTCAATGCAACTGACATTCAATATTACACTGCTCACAAAAATTAGGGGGTTGGGGAACGTGCAGATAGATACTCCAGTACCTTTAGCCATTTGTATAGTGCATTTTCACCAATGAAATAAAAGTTGGTTTTGTATCTAATTTGCATAATTGAACAACTTTGACTTGTCATTTGCTTTTCTGATGTTCTTGTTTAATAATAAAAAAATCAAATGCTTTTTTTATCTCTTCATTTTCATTTTGAAATATCCCCTAATTTTTGTGAGCAGTATATTTTGTATTAGTTTCAGGTGTACAACACAGTGGTTAGACATTTATATAACTTACAAAGCAATCCCCCGGTAAGTCTAGTACCCATCTGGCACTATACATAGTTATTACAGTAAGTTCCGTCTTTTCCATACTATAAAGAATTAATAATAGCTGTAACAGTACAAGGCTTGACGGTTTCCCCATCGTTGTACTAAGCCTGAGCTCATGCAAATCTTACAACACCTGTGTGAGATAGGTTATCTTGCCGGTGGTCCTCAGGGTGTGGTCTCCAAGCAGCACCTGGAAACTTGTTAGTTAGCCTTGCAGATTATCAGTCCTCACCCAGACCTAACGAATCAGGCACTTTGTGAACGGGGCCCAGCCATGACTGTTCAAGCACTCCAGGTGATCTGGATGCACAACTAATGCCTGAGAACCCCTATCTCTGCTGGTATCCCCAGGCTGCTTGTGAGTCCACTGAAGGGTAACTGACTGTGTTGGTCTGTCTGAGACTGATTGAGGGCCTGGATGGGACCTGTTCAGTGACAAACCCAGGAAACCTCCAGGAAGAGCTTGGCTCCCTAATTAAGAGGATTCAGAGGTCAAATTAAAGCACTAGAGCTTCGATTTGAACCCAGGTCTCTCTGAATCTCCATTTTTATTTAACACAATGCACTGCAGGTAGGTGATGCCAAGAAGCCTTTACCAGATATTTTGGGGCCCTTCCATTTTTTTTATTCTCAAATAACTCACAGAAGTGTAGAATTAGAAGTGTGATCAATGACAGGAAGGAGAAAAAGCAGCTCTTCTCAAATTAATCTACACAGACTAGCATGCAGCTCACCTGGGATCTAGCTAACATGCAGATTCTGGTCTCGCAAGTCTGGGCTGAGCCAACGCAGCAGGTCCGGGGACCACACTTTGAGTAGTGAGGGACTTGTCTGCACGTTAGGGTCACCTGAGGATCCTTTAACACTTCCAAAGCCCAGGCCACATCCCAGACCAATTTAGCCACTATCTCTGGGGACAGGACATAGGCTGTAGTAATTTTGGAAGTTTCCTGCGGGATTCCGATGTGCAGACAAGTTTGGAAATAACTGGGTCACACTGCTGTATTTTGACATCTGCTCCAACTTGGATTTTAACATTTTAACATCTTTAACATCATCACTGACTTAACATCCCCCCCCCCCCCACTCTACCTGAAGAGCACAATTCCTACAAGGTAAGTTTTTATGGCGTGTGTCTGACTTGTTATTGTCATCTCACTGTGGTCTCATCTGCCCTGGTGTAAGCAGTCTCATAGGCTTTTGTGCCAAATGCAGTAATTCTCTTAACAGCTGTATAGAGGGAAAGATACACCCCTTCCTCTTCCTTTAAGTTTTGCTGGCTGGCTGGCTGGCTCCTCTCAGGGGCTCTCTGGTATACTGAGACCCTCTGCAAGGCCTGAGGACAGGGGTGGTCCTCCCGCCCTCCAGGGCCACCAGAGGTGGGGGGGGGGGGTTGTTGGGAACTGAGATCCTATCAGACAGAGGAACCCAACCAGGGAACACCTAAGGTCCCAAATGGTTACAAGCTGCATCATGAAGAGTTGTTTTTTTTCCTTAAGAAGTTTGATACTTTTGGGGAATGGCCTGGCTGGGAGGTATATGGGGGACTTTGCACTTACTTTTCCTGCTCAAAAACCCTAGGATCTTAACTGGGGTGTGGATTTCTTCCGCTTCTTGAAGCTCCCCATCAATCAAAAACATGAGTTGCTAAGAAGCAGTTACAAACTCTTTCTTTCTTTAATTGTGTTGTGTGTTCACGCCCAAGTCAAGTCTCCTTCCATCACAAATGATGCCCCCCTGGTAGTCACTCACCCACCATGCTGTTGTCTGTGTCTGTGAAGTTGGTTTGTTGGTTTGTTATTTTATCCCTTCACCTTATTCACCCACCTACTAACAAAATCTTAACTGACTAATGAAATTAACGTACTCACCAGTATAATAACTGTCTCTCCATTGCTGCCCTTCCTGACTGTAAACCCTCACTGTGACACGTCCTGTCACCAGTGGTGGAGGGCGGGGACCAGAACCCCAGGGATGCTGGGGAAAGGCCAACAACAACGCTCTCTCCAGTCTGTTTGTGCTTCATTAAGATGACTTTGGCATGCGTCTCCATACCAGGTCTTTTTTCTGCTCGAAGGTACAGAGCACTCCCTGTCTTGCCCCCTCCAGCCTTAAGCAGAACTGTTGCTCTGCATTTCATTTGCTGCTGCCCTCTGGCTCCCTCTCCTCCCTCCTGGTGCTCCTCCCCTGGCTAGGGAGGTCTCAAGCGAGGGCTGCCCGTTGTGACCAAGAGAATCCTGCTTACCCCAACGTGACATGAAAGAGTGGGATTTGTAGCCCAGATCCTGGAGGGTTCTAGCTTTTATCCCACCAGGCTGAGAGTATGGTAGCAGCAGGCAGAAGATTGTGCAGAGCAGGCTGCTGGCCGTCTTTCCCGTTTGAATTTTCATTTTGCACCATCCGACCTGTGGTCTCTAGGATGATGCGCCAATCAGCCAGGGAAACATCTTTAGATCAAGTGCTTCCTAAAACCATAGCTACTCCCACACAGGCAGCAACAAAGTCCTCGTCTGCACTAGAGGGAATATCTGGCGACAGAAAGGTTCTTTAGGGGCCCCGTACATGTGCACACATGGCCATGTGTGGTTATGTGTCCTTTCTCCCCCAGGGTTACCCCTTGGCCATTTCTACTCCTCTGTCTGGACAAGCACAGATGTGAAGACAACTCTTCAATTTAGATGCCTTTTTCATGAATTGTGTAATGAGGATAAAAATGCGCAGACTAAACAAATTGAGATTAGCCCAAGTGATCTAGTACTTAGACTTCTATGGATGGAAGATTTTTTCCTTTTATTGCTTTTAAAGACCAATCCTATTTAAAGCAACAAAAGGGGAAAACACTCGGGAGGTGACGAGCTGACGGCAGAAGCGGGGTCCTCGGCCCTCACAGTACAGATTCAATTCTTTTTCTGCTACATGGTTTGTGTGTTAAATGTACCGTGTGGGCCGGCTGTGTTTGAGTTAGTCTGATGGATTTAGAGTAGGATGTTAGGAGTGTCTGATGTCACAAAGTTTTGTAAAGATGCCCAACAAACGGGTACTTTATACTCTACATAAGAGATGGTGTTATGTTTTGTTTAATTTTTGTCTGTTCAAGTTCAACTTCCAGAGGATTTGGGTTTGGGGCAAAATATAGTACGTCCTCTTTACTGTCCTCCCTCTCTCAACACATCATGTTTAACAGGCAAAATTAAGTTAAAGTCAAGGTGGAGAGGAGGGGGCGCTGAGTTCAGAGAAGACAGACATGCAGCTCTAGAAAGGTCAGCAGGATGTGCAGGGGTCCTGGACCCTCTGGGGTGGGGGAGGAGCCTGCTGCTCCCGTGTCTCCCACACCAGCTTCCTTGAGGTGGGGCCCAATCATCTGTTCAGGCTCCTTGATGACCATGCCCCTGGAAAGTTCTGGAGACACCACCTAATTCCTCCTGTCACCCCCTTGGGTTGGTCCTTGACTGTCCCAAGTTAGATACCCCTCTCCTCCCACAGAACCCTTAATGGAGCATTTCTATAGTTGTAATCACTTGTTTGGGTCTTCCTTCCCCTCCAGGGGAGGGAATGAGACGAGGTCCCTGAGGTTCACAGAGTCTGTGAACAAAAAGGGTTAATCCAGCTATGAAAACCGAGCAGAAAAGCAAATCCAGATGTGGACAGGGAAATATAAAATGAAAGGTTTCTCTGTTCAAGACCCTGCCTTTGCCTCCCGCTCCCCCCTCCGGTCAGCAAAGCTTCACTGATTCCAGCTGGTTCCAGGAAAGCAGGACTGCCCAGACCCCGGGCCATGACAGGAGTAAGCCCGGAACCTGCCTTGGGGAGACTGGCTCTAAAACCTCACCCCATCCCCACAGGAACCCCGCTCTTAACCGTCTGCCTCCTGGAAATCTCCTGATTAAAAGTGAATGACTGCAACCACAGTTCCCTCTGCTATCTGGCCTGGCCGGCCAAGGGAGTCGGACAGTCCTGTCCCCCTCGTCCCCCGCTATCACTTGGCACGATGGAGCAGACCCTGAGCATCCGCCAGCCAAGATAGGGGCTGTCTGCCCCCTTGTCTATTCCTTTGTTCTGTCTGCTTATTTGGTCATTTTACTTCTTTGTACTTTTATCACTTTCATGAAAAAATAGGCAAAGGGGTGATAAGACTCAAATCAGTCCATTTTTCAGGGTTCGCAACTCTTGGAAAGGCCTGCCTGAAGGACCTTTGGACAGAAGAGCTGCAGCAGTTCTAGGAACAATCTGCACGGCTGTGCTCCCGCTGCCAGTTGGAAGTGGGCAGCAGTGAGCATCTGCCTGATATCTCCTTTATCTTTCAACGGTGATGATGCTGGATGATCGGATGTGTGTGCGGGCCCAAGGAGAGTCCAGGGCTCGTGCTCCTTTGACATGTACTTGGCAGGGTCGAGGCAGAAAGGAAGCCAGCCTCTTCTCCGCCTGCCTTCTTGCTAAGAGCTGATGTTTACATGTGGCTGTATCCAAAACGTCCTCAAATCTGACATATCGGGGACCCTGCTGGACTGAACTGATAGGATTCTTAAGGCTCAAGCAATATTGTCTTTGACACCAGCTCACTTTGAAGGAGATGCAGCCCCTGACCAGGCCCACGTGGCCAGGAATCTGCTTAAATACAGGCCGACAAAACCAGCTGAGGGGGCAAACCTTTCTCTTCTGTTTCTGAGAACTTCCCAAGTTTTAGAAACGTCAGCCCATTATTTGAGTGGTTCCCCGCTTAACTGACATAGCCAGTGCCTCCCACACCTCCAGACTTTCTACAGATCTTTCCAAACCACTCAGATCCCCGCGGGTGGGTGTTGTTTTCTTTGACTATGAAAGGGATCCCTACAGGTCAAGAGCTGTCCTGGCATTTCTTGTCAAACTAAGTGTTTCCAGAGGCTCCAATGCAATCTTTTTTCTTGAAATGGTCTTTTTTCCTTTCTTGGACAGGCCCTGCCAGCTTTTTGGAAGATAGAAGTAAAGCTACCAGCCTCCCCCTGGGCCAGAAGTTAGCCAGACCCCCTAGGGACTCTTATCTAGAGATTTACCAAGTAGCTTGGGGGATGTCACGATAAAAGAAAATAAAGTCCAACTAGGGACTCTACTTCCCCCTCCCCATTTCCTAAATGAGAACAAGCTGTTGGTGTCCCCAGGCCCAATATCTTCATGTTGCACTTGGAAATTAAAATCTAATTGGCTTCGTGGTTCTTAGGTTTCGGCTCTTAATAGACTGACTCCTCAAGTAGAAAATTGTAAGCTTGAGGCCAGCAATACTTATTATACCTCCCACGGTTTATAAGACTCTTGATTTCAGCAGCCTGATGGCTTCCTATGAGGATGTACTTTGGCCTGCATGTGTGTGTGTGTGTGTGTACGGCATGTGTGTGTACATGCATGTGCATGTACACACGCACGCGTGTCTGATTTCTTAACTTGCAGCATTACTGATCTTCCCAAGGATAACACACTTTTATTGGAAAAATTTTGGAAATGGGAGAGACTTAGCAAACCATGGTGGAGAATTTTTCATCTTGCCTATTTGGATCTTAATATCTTAAAAGGAAATGTACTGTGTAAGTATACAGCACTGTTATTAAAAACTCTGCAGGCTTTGCTGATGCAAATGACTCCTGCTGGGAATCTCAGGCCCAAGCTCTTAGGTTAATTTATACAACAATGGAAGCATTCACACACACCCACCCACCGCACACACACACCCTCTTATCCAATATTGGTGCCTTGAAGTTATAAAAACACTTCTGTTTTAGTGCAATGCCCTTAGCAAGACTCCCACCCCCCCCCCCCCTTAAAACAAGTATCCTTCTCATAAATGGCTTCCCTCTTCTCTCTTTTTTGCTATCATATGTTTTTAAAACTAACATAGAGGTTCAAATATTTCCTCCTTTCCTTGAGTTTACCCCCACATAATGCAGTAGTTGTATATACTTTCCATAGTTCAATTCTGTGTTTAAGAAAAGCCAACCTAAGAAAATCACAGATGCTTAGTGTTGGGCAAATGAGTTTGTAAAATTTGTGTTTTTTGAGTTTGCTCATTTTTATTGTTAAAAATGGCACTGGTCTGTGAAATTGCTAATTACCTTCCTGCTTGGGAAGGGCCATTGTTATGCTAATGTTGCTGGAGGAGAGGTTTTTGATGCCGAAGAAGTTTTAAAAGGCGAGAAGAAAGGGGAAGAAAGGAAGCCATTTTTTTTTGCAGAGTGAGGAAGGAGAGAAGCCAAGATGGCAGGATGCTGATGGAGAAGCCAGTTTGTGCAGAGAGGAGAAGGGAGAAGGTGTGCAGATGGGGAACAAGAGGTGACTGACACTGGTGAGGCTCTTTGATTCTAGGAAAAACCGGACAAGATTCTCCTGGTTGTGGAACCGGAGAATGTGTCAGGGTTTTGGAGCCCTGTGTGTGTTTACTCGCCCACCAATGTGAGGCTAGAATAGAGGAATGGCCCACCATTTTTTGGCTCCACTGTTTCTTTACCATCTGCCTGAATCTAATGGGAACCTGCATGTGAATGACCATAAGGCCACGGCTACTGGCCTTACACTTAGAAATAAAAACAGCTTACAGATTATTTAGGTCAGGGTTTTCTAAGCCCAGTTTTATGAAACAGAAATTAGTACATAATTATTCACTTTGCAAATGATTCACTTTTAAGGTGTCACCTTTGGAGCTCATATCTACATTTAAAATGTAAAATCAAAACTACAGAAGCCAAGTTTCTTTCCAGAAAATGATCTCCTGAGTAAATGTAGAATTATTCATTTAAACATATGCCCCAGGAATAAGGCCAAATTCCTGTATGCCTCTGAGCCTGCCCACATGCAGTTCCCTCTGCTTGGACCGTTTCTCCCTTCACCTAAGAAACTCTTAATCCCCCTTCAGATACCTCTAACATATGGTCTTAGAAATCCTGTATCTTGTGTTTCTTAGTAGTCTCCCTCATGGTTGTAACTATATAATCGTGGCTATAACTCTTTAATGTCACTCTTTTCTGCCAAATTGTAAGTTCTGTGGGGCAGGGTACCTGCACATCTAGTTCACTGTTCTATCTCCAAGGCCTAAAATAATGCCTTGAATACAGTAGCACCTCAATAAATATCCGTTTGAATGGCTTCTTTTATAACCCTTTCATTTTTGCCTTTCATCAATGCGTCTTGGTGCATTAAAAGCTAACACAGCTGAGGCTGATGCCGCAGGAGGGGTTGGAAGAAAAAAGAACCACCCTGGTTTCCAGGATTCTAGCCTTTCCTGGAAGGGGAGGTGTCACCTAAACCCTCTGGCCAACCTGTCCCTGCCCCCTTCAGTGGCTCCCCTCTCCCTTCCAAGGCTTTAGCACTGGCTCTTGCCTTCTCATTCTCCACGTGCTTGTCTCTCATGCACGAATCTACTCAAATGGCTGCAACTGTTCTCTCTAGCTCTCAGCTTTATCTCCAGGAGTGTCTTTAGCTCCAGGAATCTCTTCAAGTAGAGACCGATGGAGCTGCCAACCCACCTTCTTTGCCACCCAAGCCCACTGGTTCTCCCATATTTACGGCATCCCTGCTCATGAGTCACTCGGACTTGTGGACTGACTGCCAGTCAACTGTTCAAGGCAAGTAGACTTTGAAAGAAAGCTCTTCTGATTGGGCAGACCCTGACTTTTTCTCATCAAAGAACCCATTTCTAGTTTGTATCATCCCTTCCATGGTGTATCCCAGAAGTTAGGTGATGTTCCCCTAATGGGAGAGCCAGTTTTGAACCTTCTGGAAGGTGACTCACCAGAGAAAGTCAGAATTCTTTGGAGACATCCAGCATGTAGCAACCACAGACTTTCCAGGAGGTAGAATATATACAAGCCCCGGGAAATGGTGAAAACCCAGGCCAATCCGTGAGAGGCACTTAGTGCTGCAGACTTTCCTGGCATTTCTTGTCTTAGCTCATTGCTTTGGAATATCCCCTTACCCACTCCTGCCCTGAAACGCTGCGTGTGTGGGAGCTTGAGGAGTTGAATCTGAGCTCTGGCTACTTTTTTCACTACCTGTGTGACCCCTGTGCAGAGTTCCTCTGTCTGCAACTATTTTTTCATCTTTCAAATGGATCATAATCCCTACCAGCTTCATGATGTCATTGTGAAAATCAACTATGATTTTATGCAATTTCAGATGCATACGAGATGCTCTGAAAACTGTAAAATGCTATAGAGATTAGGGATCATCAAATATGAGATATTTATGGGACTCCATGTTCTGCCTTCATTAATTTTGTCCTCAATATGCCATATGTGTGATTATTTACTTATATTTTTACTTTAAACAAATCACTTTTTCAAAAACTTATTTCTTGGAACTGCACCCCCCCACCAATACCCTAAAATGTATAAAAATAGAAGGTAACCATAAAAATACAGTAAATGTGAAACAACATTATTTCTCAAAGCTCTGAGCCTGAGGACCACTCTCCATCTGTGTAAAGTGGAGCTGGGTAAGTCTTGGAGGCCTTAGAGACATTCTAGCACAAGGCGGGGACTTGACATCATCCGAAGGAAGAGCCAAAGAGGGAGAAAGATTCGAATGTGGTTCCATTTGTGACCGCATGTCTGTGTGCCAGCTAATTCATCTCTGACCAGCATGTTCACGGCCCACCCTTCCGGGGCCCTGCAAGCATGCTGGGTATAGATGGGAAAGGTATGGAGGGAAGAGTGTGTGGCTGTGGACTGGATTTCCTAAATCTAATTCTCATCCATCACACCAGTTATAGCATCACAGATATTTGCTGAGCCCCTGAATCTTACCCCTGAATCTTAGTTTACTCATCTGCAAAACAGGATTGATGGAAACATTAGAAGAAAAACTATGGAGAACAATGCCTACACATGGCCCATGCCGGAGAGGTGCAGCTAGTATGTCTAGTACAGGAGCAAGTCTTCCATTTCTGTCCCTCATGTCAAGGGCAGAACATGGTTAAAGACTCTGGTGTTTTGGTTCTGGGGAGTATAAAATAATTAATAAAACTAAGGAGAAAATGTGGGGCCATTTCTCTGCTAGCAAAGTAAAGAGCAGAATTAAAATGAGTCATTGGACCATGATGGTTTTTAAAAGATGGGGAAAAATATGAAGTAAGAACGCACAGCCCCATCACCCCCGCCCAGCAAAACTTTGCGTAGACTGTCGCCCACTGTTTCAAAGAGTATCCGCAGTCAGCACGGTGTCAAGGGCTTGGCTAAAATTATAAAGCACCTAGAGGTGTTGATATTAAGCGTTTTTTTTAAAAGGGAGTGCCAACTCTAAGTCTTTAGGATAAGAAGAAATATGATGGGCCCAGGGCCTTCTCAGAATTTCCTGCACTTCAAAGAGCACGGACTTGGCAGTGATTCCGTTCCTTTCCTGAGTTTGGTCAACGTGGCGGAGGGAAGGCAAAACTTTTAAAATCTACCCAGATGGAACTTTTCCACTGGCCCTATTTGGGTATAAATATTCATCAAGGGCTAGAAACTTAAAGTAGATATTGGTTGGAGCTATGAGTGGTTTGGACTAAATTTCAGCCAAGTTTCAGTCGTCTTGCTGGCTCCTGTCTCTCAGGAGGGCCAGCTCTCCTGAGACACGGCTGCTGTGGTCTAGGGGTCTGAGCCAGCTGCCTCCCTGACCATGGAAACCATTGGAGTTTGTTCTCAGGAGACTTCCAGCCAGGAGCGGGGGCCTCAGCTTCAGATGAACTTCTGAGTTAGTGGTCTGAAGGAAGGAAATGCGGCAGGGCTGGGCTCCTCCCCCGTCCGAAAGCCAGTCCTTTTGTAGGCAAATTTGAAGGAAGATAATCAACTTGGAACCAGACATTTAAAAATTCAAGGTCTGGGCCCTGGCTGAGCGGTTCAGTGGATAGAGCACACCCCAGGGTGCTGAGGCTGTGGGTTTGATCCCCGGTCAGGGCCCATAAGAGAAACAGTCAGTAAGTGCATAACTAAATGGAGCAACTAAGTGGAACAAGTTGACGACTCTCTTTCTCCCTTTTACTCCCCCCTCCCCCCTTCCTCTCTCTCTCAAATCAATGGAAACTTTTTTTTTTTTAATTTCAGGGTCTGGTTAAGAATGGTGCTTCCCCAACCCTCCCACTTTCACTTCTTTTTCATCTTAGATTCTTCCTAAACACCACTGAGGAAGAGCCCTTCCCATGCCTCTGCCTCACCCCTACCTTACCAGTTCTGATCTCGGTCCATCAATCAGGAGGTTTTAGATGAAGCAGCAGGCACAGGGCACTGGAAGAGGTTAACGGCCTCACCTGCTCTATTCCCCATCTGTCTGGTAGCCTCTGCCCTCATGTGCTCTCTCTCCTCCTCGCTGTCCCTTGTCTGTCAGGAAGGAGGACTGAGTTGCTTTTTACTTCTCTCTTATATCCTTCATTCAATTTCCTTTTCTCTCCATTGACGTCGTTGAGCCCGCACTGTGTGCCTGGCTTTCTGGAGGCACACAAAGGAGGGTAGGGGATGGGCCCTGACTCAAGGAGCTTATAAATGAAGAATTTAGACACCAGTAGGATGTTAAGGTACGGGAGATAAGCAGACAGGGCTGATTGCACACGTTCCAGGGCCACTCAGAAAACAAACGTCCGTTCAGTAGGAGAGGAAATGCACACTGAGTTCAGGAGAGAGGGAACTTGGTCTGCACGACAGCTTCATGGAGGGAACTGGGGAATGGACAGGACTTTGTCCCATGGAGAAGGAGGCCTTCCTCATGTGTGTGAGGAAGAAGAACACATACAGTCAGGAAACGAGTGACAGATCAGTGTGGGGGAACAATGTGGTAGCCAGAGATGAGGCTGAAAAAGAACCCATCACACAGAAACTTTAGTTCTGGACTAAAGTCAGTGAAAAAATTGAAAAGAATCCTTAGGGCAGGTGCCCGGGACATAGGATAGATAGCTCCACACACGGGGCTGCGCCAGGAACCTGCCCTTCAGCCCCTTGTCCCCACGTCCTCTGCTGTTTGGATACACAACACTTTTCAATTACTTATCAAATATTGTCTTTTTTACTTCCTAACAGTATTTCAAGGAACATTTACATGTAGTAAAAATTCACAAATCTCAAGTACTCAATTATATGTAAATCCCCGGCCTCCGCCTTCCAGATAAAGACATAGAATACTTCCTGTGCCCTAAGTTCCCTTCTGCCCCTTTCTAGTCCATAAGAACCTCTCCTTATAAAGGTGCCCACTATTCTGACTTCTATCATCATGGATTGGTTTTGCCTGGTTCTGAATATCACATAAATGGAATCACACAGTAGGTAGGCTTTTGCATCTGATTTGTGTCCAATTATGTGTTTGTCCATTTTCCTACTGATGGAGATTTGAATTATTTCTAGTGTTTGGCTATTACGAGTAAAGTTGCTCCAAATATTCTTGTCCAAGCTTTTTGGTGGACGGCAGTGACCCTTTCTCTCGGCTATATACCTACAAGGGAAACTGCTGGGCCAGAGGCGAGGTATACATTTAACTTGGTTGGAAGCTACCAGTTTTTCCAAAGTGACTGTATCATTTTACATTCTCCCTGGCAATTTATGAGTTGCTCCACATCGTTGACAAAACTAGCTAATGCCATTATTTAATCTTGCCATTCTGTGCAGTGCATAATGCTACTCATTGTCCCTTTAATTTGTATTTCTCTGATGAGTAATATGGTTTGCTACTTTTTCCTACACCTATTAGTCATTTAGACATCTTCCTTCATGACATGCCTGTTTTCAAACTGTCACTTATTTTTTTAGTTGGATTATTATTATTTTTTAATTTATTTTAGAGAGGAGAGGGAGAGACAGAGGAGAGACAGAAGGGAGGGAGGAGCTAGAAGCATCAACTCCCATATGTGCCTTGACCAGGCAAGCCCAGGGTTTCGAACTGGCGACCTCAGCATTTCCAGGTCAACGCTTTATCCACTGCGCCACCACAGGTCTGGCTTACTTTTTAATAATTATTGATTTATCGGGGTTATTTATATATTCTGGATACAATCTTTTGCCATATATATGTATTATGTCAGATAAACATGTTGTGAATATAGTCTCTCTGGGAATTGTCTTTCACTTTCTTAGTGGCATCTTTTAGTGAAAGCAAGTTAATTTTGATGACCAGCTTTCATATTTATTTGAGCATTCTCTCCTGATGGAAAAATCACAAGGATATAAAACTTAGATTACTCTCTTACTCTTTTAGCATTCCATACAGTAGTAAGCTATGACAACTTTGCAAATAACTTTAAGAAACTTTTAAAAGGTACTTTTTATAGGGGTGATAAATGGTGATGGATGAAACTCCGAGTTGGCGGTGCCAGGGGCGGGGGTGGGGGGGTGTGGCGGTGAACACACAATATGGAGTGCGCGATGTGTTGTAGGAACCTGTATAATTATGGTAACCAGTGTCAGCCCCATTAACTCAATTTAAAAAAAAAAAGGTATTTCCTGTTTTTACCAAGGTTTTCATCTTTTCCTTCTTAGCTTTCTTTGATTTTAGATTACTCTTTCCTCCTTTTTATAAATTATGTACTTTGTATGTGGAGCAGTGCTAATTTTTCATGAGTATTTATGACATGGGTTGGGAGTACTCCAAATTTCTTTAAAATTTCCTATTTCCTCCTCTTGGCACATTTTTTTCACTTTAAAAACTCTCTTCTAAGAAACAGGACAGTTTGGTGGCGTGGGAGTGGCCTTACCCACTGGGCAGGGATGGGGTGAGAGGGAAATATCCCGCCCACCAGATGGAAGAGGTGCCACCAGTTGCAAAACTAGTGCTGAACAAAAATTGGGGGCTGTCTGTCGGCCATCTCACTCAGCTAAAAGTCACGTTAGGTTTCCCAGAAGGTAGGAAGTAACCCCCAAATACACGCTCTGACCCTAATTCTGATTGATAAGTAGGAGTTGGTTGGTGAGCAGGAACAAAAATGTTTTAAAATCATGTCCATTGCATCTTGAACTGAGAAAACAGAGAGAACCAGTGGGGAGACGTTAGAGAGTTTAGCTCGAAGAGCTATCTAATAATTAGAGGGTTAAGAAAAAACATCTCCTTAGGAGGTATCTACCATTGCTCATCAGAGGTATCTTACAGCATCTGGCTGCCCGGTTTATCTCATGTTTAAGGCTTTGGATGAAGTACTTGGATAAAAATAGTGTTTTTAAGTCTTTCTGGACTTGAAATACTATGACACCCTAAATTCTAACCCTCGCTCTTCCCCTAACAAGCTCTGTGACCTTGAGTAAGTCCCTACCCTGCTAGATCTGTTTCCTGGTCTGTTAAATGAGGAAGTTGACCTAGAGAATCTCGAAAGCCCATCCACCTCTTAAAAATTAATTCTAATTACTGGAAATATACGGTTCAAGAATTATTCAAATAGGTATACGATTATTTCCCTTGTGATGGTCCCAGCCTGAGCTGGGTCTACAGAAAGGTACAGAGCGGGTGACAGTAGATGTTGTAATCAGTGGCTCTTCCAGCATGTGTTCTCTCGATGGGTTGTTTGAGCAGAAGACAGATATGAGAAAACACAGCTTTTCCAGCAAAAGTCTCTTCTTCAGGTCCTTACAAACATAGCAATTAGTCCCATAATTTTATTTTTCAAGTTAATTGGGAATCACTGGGGATCTTTTTTCCTTCGTTTAACATATCACATGCAACCGACAGAAATCAACAACAATCATCCCAGTGGCATTTCGATATCCAAACCAGGTGTTTTTCATTTCGGTGCATCTTATGCTCGAAAACAGGGCCAGGAGGAACCCACAATTACAGACCAAGTCAGAAATTTGAAATCAGACCGTGCAAAAGAAATTGTTCTGCTGCAAGATCCTTGGATCTTGTCAATCAAGTTCCCCTATTTCAAAGGCTGATTTTCTTCCTCACAGTTCACTGAGGAATCCTTCTTGGGATTTCTGTTCCTCTAATAATCATTTAAATGGCATCAGAGTTTACTGGTAAAGGTGCTTTGAAATGTTTTCATACATTCAGTGTGCTAAATCTTCTAGGTGTGTGTGTGTGTGTGTGTGTGTGTGTGTGTGTGTGTGTGTGTGTGTGTTATCCCTTGCTTTCCATATATATTGCCCATCCTCAACTTTCTTTCATTTTCTTTTGTCACAACATGAATCTACATCTTCTTCCAAAATATTCAGATTCATTCAGGCTGGGTTTGCTATCACCCCACTGCTGGGCTTAGACGAGTCTCAAGCCACCGCCATTAGAACTTTTCTGCATGCCAGCTTGGCAGGTCCTGCCATCCTACCGCCCCAGAGGGTTTCAGTAGACAGGCAAGAGGGACAAGTTCTCAGATGAGAAAATAGCAGATGCGCATCATGGATGGATACAGAGGAGTATTTCTCCAGTGTAAGATGGATGACACTCTTCAAATTAGAAGTTAAGTAGGGTGGAATACATTGGGTGTCAGACTTGGAAGGCATAAAACTGGACTGTGACTCGATCTTAATAGCTCATTCATCCTCATCTTTCAACACTTGGCTCAAATGTCGCCTCTCCGGTAAGCCTTGCCTGACCTCACCAGGTAAGGTTAAGCACTTCCTATTCTGATCTCCCTGAATCCCACGTTCATACCTCTGATCAAGGTCTTTAAACACTGATGTAATCTTTGATGGCTGAACTGGCTGTTCCCTTTCTGAAAACATCAGCCTTTGGGATTCCTTTTACTTCCCCGCTTCCTAGCTTAGTACCTAGCATATAATAATTGTATAATATGTGTTTACACAAAATATATTTTTTTAAGTGAGAGGAGGGGAAACACACATGTGCATCGACCAGGATCCACCCAGCAACCCCCGTCTGGGGCTGATGCTCAAGTTCCGAGCTATCCTCAGCACCAGGGGACCAACTAAGCCACTGGCTGCAAGAGGGGAAGAGAGAGAGAAGTAGGAGAAGGAGGGGGAGAGAAGCAGATGGTCACTTTTCATGTGTGCCCTGACCTGCGATCGAACCTGAGATGTCCACACGCTGAGCCAATGCTCTACTGCTGAGCCAACTGGCCAGGGCCCACAAAATAAAACGTTAAAGTTGGCCAAATCAGAGGTAGGTGATAAGTTTCATCAAAATAATGCTTTTGTTCTCTTTACCTCTTCACTCTCATTAGTTCTTTTAATAATGATGATGACACATGTTTAATACACTCACTATTTGACAAGTACTGTGTTAAGAACTTAGTGGAGGCCCTGGCCGGTTGGCTCAGTGGTAGAGCATTGGCCTGGCGTGCAGGAGTCCCTGGTTCGATTCCTGGCCAGGGCACACAGGAGAAGCGCCCATCTGCTTCTCTACCCCTCCCCCTCTCCTTCCTCTCTGTCTCTCTCTTCCCCTCCCACAGCCAAGGCTCCACTGGAGCAAAGTTGGCCCGGGCACTGAGGATGGCTCCATGGCCTCTGCCTCAGGTGCTAGAATGGCTCTGGTTGCAACAGAGTGATGCCCCAGAGGGGCAGAGCATCGCCCCCTGGTGGGCATGCCGGGTGGATCCCGGTTGGACGCATGCGGAAGTCTGACTGCCTCCCCATTTCCAACTTCATAAAAAAAAAAAAAAAAAAAAAAAAGAACTTAGTGGATTATTGTTTTGAGTACAACAATTTTAGGCCCATTTTATTCATGAAGAAACTGAGGCTCAGAGCTAATGTGACTTTTCTAAGGTAATGGGAAGCATGTAGCAGAGCCAGGATTTGAACCCAGTCTTTTCTGCTCCAGTTATCTCAGATCTCAATGTACTACGGGTGCGTATGTGTGTTTATATCTGTACATGTGTGTCTATTTGTGTGTGTTTGTGTTTCAATAGAGGTCTTAATACAGTTGGGTTCTTTCCAGTGATTTTCAACCTTTTTTGAGCCGCGGCACATTTTTTACATTTACAAAATCCTGGGGCACACCACCTACCAAAATGACACAAAATGACACTCTAACACAGTACATATTATACATATAGTTAATAATATAGTTTCTAAATGTATTTATACTCACACCTGACCATGTCTCGCGGCACACTGGTTGAAAAACACTGCAGACTGTCTGACATGAAAGCGTCCCTTCTCAGAACAATGTTTTCATGCATATAATAAAATATTTATTTACAGGATTACAAAGAAAACTGATGTTACTAAAATAGTATCAATATATAAAAACAAATCTGTAGTTTAGTAACATATGTGCCTTTATTAAATTAGGTAGCCAGATCTACCAGTAGATCTGGGGACAAGTACACGTGGTCCATTGGGCATATGCAACTGATGGACCAGGTTAGGAAAATACCAGTTTTCCATCACTATCATGGGCATAGGGCCTGCATCTAGCTATCTTTCTCTAATGTAAATCTCATGTACAACAGCTTTATTTGATTTAAAAATTAAAAAAAAGCACAGGGGTTGCTAAACTGCTAGGGCTTTTGTCTTTATTCACAAATGAAAGAAATTTATTTGGCCAAATTTCAGTTAGAGGTTGGGGGTATAAGGATGTAACATTCTTCTTCATTTACATTTCTTGGTAGCCTCAATTCTATCCATAGAGCCCTGGTTTTTAACATCTCCTTTACCTACTAACAGGATTTAAAAAAAAAAATCTCCCTTCTAGACTTCCTCTAAAATAAGAAGCCCCAAGTGCTGCCCCCTCACCACATTAGAGCCAGATTGCCTTAAGGACACTGGGCCACAGGGCCAGGGCTGGGGTGGGGTGCACAGGTGGGGGCAGGTGGGTTGGTAGCTTTCCTCCAGAATGAGGACAGGGCTGAACTCTATTTTCCCTCCGCTTCTTCCAGCCAACGGATGCACCAGGTCAGTCACCTCAGTGCTCAGCCTCATGAATCAGTACCTGGATATGCCGAATAGATGCTGTCTTCTTAAGGTAGGTATATTATGGGGGAGGTAGTCAGCCAAAATTGATTTTCCCATGCTCCTGCCCTCTGGTGTCCCAACAATAACACCATGAAGGACAGAGCCTCTGAAGATATAGATTGAGCACAGACAACTTGTCTACCACCACAGGTCTGCAAGAAGGCGGAAGTGGTCACTGGTTACCAGTGGCACCTAAGGACTGTCAGTGGTGGTCAGTCCCCCTTGCTTCAGACTTCTCTTTACTCAGTGCTCTGTTTAAAAATGCAACAACTGGGAGAAGAATGATCATGCTCCTTCCACTGTTACACTGTAGAGATGACCAGGGATGGGATGTGGCTCAGATGTGTGCAGAAATCTAAGGGTGGGTAGCAACGGAGGAGAAAGAGGGGTGTGTGTGTGGTGGTGAAGGCCAAGGGACACAAAGAAACAATCATGCCACACTGGCATTATTTGGCCTTTCTCCCATCTTTACGAGAAACGAATTCCACCGGATTCAAGTTTACATGGCTGGCAACAAAACTTTCTTACTCACTGTCTTGTATTCAGCACTCAGCACAGCATCTGACACATCATAAGTACTGAATAAATATTTTCTAAATGAAGAAATGCATGACTATTACTTTGTCTTATAAGTAAGACATTCAGAGCTTGGAGAGGTTAAGTGCCTGTGTAAGATCACACATCTGGGGCCAATGACTGGTTGCCTCTCCAGGCAAGGAAAGGGCTGCTTTTCGGAAGTGTAGCAACCAGACACTCAGGGCAAATTGTTGTCATTGTCATGATTTTGCATATGATGAGGACTGAGTATATTTATGGCTAGGTCTAAGTTTAGCTACAAAGAGAAGGTCCTGTAATCTGATATCTTAGAAGCCATATGTGACGTAGGTAAGCTGGTCTTGGTCTTCCAAGTTCCAGCGCTTAATACTGATGGGATTTCTGCACTGTGCTGATGAGGAGGATACCAATAACAGCAGAAGAAATATTTTTTTGAGCATTTACTACACACCTAGGTACTTTACATGCTTTATCTCAGTAACTCTTGTTTAAATGTAGAACTATTGTTAACTCTTTTTTATCAAACGAGGAACCAGAAAGGAAGAAAGAACTTTGGCAAAGGTTACAGAGCTAGCAAATGGCAGAATACAAATTGCATCTAGATGTCCATGCTTATAAAAATCATGTAGTTAAACCACTCCTCAAAATGGCCTCTAAACCTTGTGGTCAAAGCTAAATTCATAGCCAAAATGTTCACTTCACCTTCTGAAGGGTGAGGGTACAAAGCTGACATGAAATCAAAGTATTCTGAGCCTGGAAGTGATGGACTAAAGAGGATACCCTTTTCTCCTCCACTGATCAAAGATGCTGTGCGTCAATGTGGCCCTCAGGATGTCACGTGGACATTTAGGATACACCATGTCTACCCCACATCCCATGTGCAACATTAAGGGATTGACCGAGCAGATCACTAGGTTCTGCTCAGCACTTTTATCTAATGATTCACTTGCATTTTGTCCCAAGATTGATTTCACAAGGGAGCTGATGTTTTAAAACAGGAGGAGGAAAAGAAAATTCATAAAGGAATCATGCGGATTTGAAACAGCCACCATGGCTGGACCTTGGTGCTCCCTTGCCTTTAAGAGTGAGTTACCAAATGGGGCCTTTGGTTTCTGCCCCCTCAGCAATCTTATTTCCTTTTAAAGCACGTCCTGGTGGGGCTCTGGGCCATGTTGTGCTTGGTCTTGGTTCACGTGCTATTGGGTAGATCGTGGCTTATCCCTAGGCTAGATTTTTCTTGAAGCTCTGGGCTGGTGATCTCTAGGATTTTTTTTTCCCTTTTTGTCAAGTGTTACTGCTTCTTCAGTGATTTCTGGATAATATTGTATGATTCCTTAGGTTGTTTCTCTACCAGCCTATTATTCCTCCCTAGGGAATTCTACCAGCCTCCTAGAAAAGCAGGAACCAGGAAAAAATCTAGAAAGACCTTGCTCTATACCTGGGAAATGGCTTTGACTTGGGGTGCATGGCAGTACACATCATCTGGTAGTGACCAAGAGGTCTCAGAGAGGTACAGATGCCTAGTAACATTTAGCAAATGCTTGGGCAATGCCTGAATCAGACTTTTGCTGTGTAGGAAGGTCTTGATCTGTGATGGTTATAGTAATAATCATAGTCCCTCTCCACCAGACATCTGCTTCTGATGAGAACCTTCTTGTTTCTTCGTATAGTGGAAAGAGCTTAAGTTTTGGAATCAGAGAAGACTGGGTTTGTGTTCCTAACCTGCTATCATATGATCTTAGGCAAATCATTTAAATCTTTAGTCTTAATTTATTCATGTGCAAAAAGTACATTAATATTTTTGCATGGTAATCCTTAAGGCTAAATAAGGTTAAACGAGATGAGATGTGAGAAAACGTCAAGTGCCTTGTGTGCATTCAAGACATGTCTTTCCTCAAACTTGTCTATCTTAACGCAGAACAGATGAATCTGTCTTCCTGCAGAGTCCTTAGGGGGCAAGAGCCCAAATAAAGGGTAAAAGTAAGACCAGACATGTCCCTTCTGAGCAAAAAAATGTAAGAGGGTTTTCTTCTCATCTCAAAGAGCAGACAATGAGCCAAAGAGTTGATCTGGGAGTTTCACAAGGCTTTGTAATTGCATTGTTATTTCTGTTTTTGTGAAAACAATTGAATTTCCACATCAGATATTTGGGCTTAGATACCAAATGTAAGTTTCAGCCAGTAAAAAAGTCTCGTATGGGCACATACAAGGCCCAACTTCTTGCTTAACTCTTTCTATAAAAGCTTTAGAGAGAACATTTCTTGAGCTTCTGTAGATCGGTGCCACTGATATGTGCAAAGCTCCGAGATGGGTTTGGGACACCCCAAATGGTCCATGTGAAGTTAAGAAAATGTCACAATCTTGAGGGGTTCCTATAGAAGTGACTGGTGACTCTGCATCTGGTGAGCTCCTGGCAGCTTCCAGGCAAATAAAAGGGGAGGGAGGCTATATGTCCTGACAAAGGCACTTAAAGAGCAACAGCTGTCTCCTCATCTGGGTGTCCTGAAAAGCTGTTCCACAGTTCTGCTTTCAGTGAAACAGAATTTTAGGCCTATTTTTCCAATAATTATTTGTTATTTGGGGGACAGTCTGGTGTACGAGGTCAATGTACTAGAAAGTTTCCATCCACGCTCTGCCACTTCCTAGGAAAAGTGAACCGTCCAAACTCACCCAGTGTGTAAATGCCTACAGTTATTATACTGACTCAACCTCTTGCCAGAAAACTTTTCTTATAATAAATATTTAAACGATGTTGTATGAACACTAGAGATATAAGAACTCCCAAGGTCTGTACTTAACATGACAGATTTTCACTTTAGTATACACACTATATTTTGAATATGCAAGTTCGAGAAAAAGAATGATTTTCCTTTTTAGAGTCAAGTCAAATACCTCTTCTGAAGTGGATTCTAGTGGGTTGCAGGAGGAACTAGTCCCTCACACCTCTGCTCCTCACCTTATCCTCACCGGAAGTGGCCGGAACAAGGGTGGAAAGACACACACGTTAGCTTGTGCATCTGTCCCTCCTTCCTGGTCCCCAGCCTTAGCTGAATCCAGCCTATTCTTTTTCTTCCTTGTCACCTTTGATCAATTAATGAAGGGAGATTAAACTATAGGATCTTCAAAGGGGAACAGCCAAGTCATTTTCCACTGTCCTACTTGTAGGACTGTTGTAAGCCCTGGCTGAGAAGAAGGTCTTACAGCTGAGATGGCTTAGATTAAAGCCTAGAGATGCCCTTTCCCCGCCTCCCATCATCACAGGTGGTGGATGCATTGGTGAAAGTCAATCACCAGCTCCCACCCCTACATATTCAGACACATCTGCACAATATGACAAGCATCTGCAATTTACGAAGTAATGGCTTCAGCATCTGTTTTTGGACATCGTTTAAGAAGGTCTTAGATAATTTCTTTTTTCTTTTAATAAGGCTCTCTTTTGGGCCAAGTTGCTTATACACCTATGGGCATGTCTCCAGTGCCTTGGCTATTAAGTTCTTTAAGTGACAGTTTAATATATTTTTAAGATTGAGGGAGCCAACGACAATTCTCGAGGAGCTGTGTTTACATTGGATGGGCTCACCCGGGCGACGTGCCAGCAGTTTTGCACGCAGCAGGAACTGGAGGTGAAAGCAGGAAGGGCTGAGTACAGAGGGGAGGAGAAAGCTGAGGGACGGGAAAGACAAGAGGGATGTGATGTAGACAGGGTTGAGGGAAACGCCTAGTTGAACCTGGCAATGCACTTAGAAGAGCCATCATTGAATGCTCACTCCTCCAACATTGTGCTAAGGGGTGAAAAATAGAACCTTTGGAGCCAGTCCATTGGCACACCCTCAGTCAACAGTGAACATGCTCTTAGATCTCTTTGTTCTAGTCCTTTCTAAATTCCTGCATTTTCCTTGGCAGCCCAAGAGCCTGTATTCTTGCAGAGCCTAATGGGCTTCAGCACACCTTCTCAGCAGTCTCAGATAAGGATCTTGACCCCTCTGGACCTCAGTTTTCTTATCTAAAAAGTGAAAAGAGTTCCATGTCCCTTTCCAGTCCTACAATTCTATGACTCCAGAGTGAAATGCTCAATGACTGGCAATCCCTGTTCTGTGTAAGCAGATTTTATATCTGTTGGGCTAGAATGAAGACAACATCATTGGTCCTTGTCCTCGCTTATCAAGGCTGAGTAATGGGCTTTGGTTCAGCTTAATGAAAATCTAGTTGCTCTGGACACTTAACAAAGAAAAGCATGTCCTATACACTATGGAATACTACTCAGCCATAAGAAATGATGACATCGGATCATTTACAGCAAAATGGTGGGATCTTGATAACATTATACGAAGTGAAATAAGTAAATCAGAAAAAACCAGGAACTGCATTATTCCATACGTAGGTGGGACATAAAAGTGAGACTAAGAGACATTGATAAGAGTGTGGTGGTTATGGGGGGAGGGGGGAGAGGGAAAGGGAAAGGGGAGGGGGAGGGGCACAAAGAAAACTAGATAGAAGGTGACAGAGGACAATCTGACTTTGGGTGATGGGTATGCAACATAATTGAACGACAAGATAACCTGGACATGTTATCTTTGAATATATGTATCCTGATTTATTGATGTCACCCCATTAAAAAAATAAAATTATAACCCCCCCCCCCCAAAAAAAAAAGAAAAGAAAAGCATGTCCTTCATTCACCAAAAGACTCCTTTCAGCATTTACACACCATGGATTGATACCACTGCCATCAACAATAATAATGGCTAACTCTCTTCAAGTGTTCATGGGCTTTATATATATCATCTCATTTAATCATCACAATCATCTTGGGAGGTAGATGTTGCTGCTGCCTCCACAATTTTCAGATGAGGACACAGACTCAGATGTTAATCAGCTTGACCAAGAACACACAGCTAGTAAGTGGTAGAGATGGAATTTGAACACAGACCTGGTTACAACAATACTAGTACCAAAAATTCTTAAATATACTTAACAACAGAAAAACACATCCACAATAATTGTTGATTCAACCAAGAGAAATGGCATTTAGCCTTCAACGCCCTTCGTTACCAAGGAATGTTGGGTAGTTCATCATTCTCAGGGAATTCTCTGTGCTATAAAACCTCTCTTTACCAGCAGAAAAACAAATAACTCAAGAGCATCTATCCAATGGGGGCATTCGACTTAGCACAGATAATTAAGAGGAGAGAGGGAACTGTTTCTAAGCTCTGCCACTCTGTGAACCATGTTGAGTCCCTCTGTCTGGGATTGGTTAGATGACCTCTAAGACTACTCCAGTTTTTGGATTGTATTTTCTCTCTTGAAGACCTTTTTATGACTTTCCAGCTGCTGAGGATTCCCCGCACCCATCTCCCCTTGGAGGCAGGGCAGAGGAGACAGCTTGTATGCCATTTAAAACCATTTTTCATTTTGTAAATAAGGTCCCTTGCAGCTCTAAGAGTCTATGAAATCGTTTTAGAAATGCTTAAGTGTGATTATGAACCCTGAAGCCAAATGTTATAAAACCCCCCACTGTTGCAGATTTAAAAAGTAAATATGCAATAAAAGCTTTTCAGCATGCTGTTGATATGACACAATGTTTAATCACTGCTGCACCGCTCACCAAGGAGAGCTTTTCCCCCACTCGCTTCCCTGGACTTTTTGAGTTGAAGACATTGGTTATGCTACCAAGTGGCGATCTTCCTACTGATTGTCACAGTACCAAGAGGTGAAAAATATCTGCCCTTTCATCTCTACCCATCACATTCTTTCTCTAAGCCTGTAATTGAATCTAAATGAAAAATAAACCCCTTTCAGGCCAAGGAGGTTGGCACCAGAGGGGACAAGAAGGAGAACATGTTCCGCCTTCAACCTAGATAATCACACTCTCCCATGCAAAGAAAAACAAAAACAAGACAGGGAATATAGCCAAGAATATCATAAGAACTTTGCGCAGTGACAGACGGTTACTAGTTTTACCATGGAGATCACATCATAAGGTAGAGACAGCATAGGATGGGCAAAAATAGGCTTATAGTTGCTCATGTGGAAAATAATATAATAAATAAATTATAATATAAAAATAAACTTTCACATACAACTGTAAACCTACTTTTGCCCCACCTTGTAAATGTTATACACCTGAAACTAATATAGTATTGTATATCAACTGTATGAGAATAAAAAAATTACAAAAGCAAAACAAGGCTTCCTCCAAGTGTGGCCTTGGCTTCAGAGAAGAGGGGGGCTCCCGTGTGCCCCATCTCATGTCATACATTACAGCCAGCTTGTGCTAAAGCCACCTGAAATCATCTGACTTCCCAGAGGACAGTGGGACTCTGTCTCTTTAACCCTGAACTCTTTATCCTTTGAATAAATTTGGGGAGGCAGCTCAGATTCAAATATCCTGGTGCTACAAGGTAAAAAAAACAATGCACAAAATGTACTGTTTGTGAACATTCTGGTCTTAGCTGAATGGATGTGCAAAGGTTCACTCATGGTTTATTGAGTCCCGCCGTGTATGGCATGCTTTGTTGGAACAGAGATGAGCAAGTAAACTTTGCCCTTAAGGAGTTTTGAAAGATGGGTAGAGAAATAAGAGTAGTGCACGCCTGACTCACTACTAGGTAGAAATTAATAGGTATCTTACCATGGTCTAAAGTGTTATGAGAATTCCATAGAAGGAGAGATGACTTGATTCTGAAAATAGTCTGGCAAATGCAAGGGGACATGGTACATTCCAGAGAAATGGCCTGATGGAGTCTGACTTGGTGTACGCATTCACAATGGTCCACCAGACTCTGTGTGGGAGTCTGGCGCAGGTGCCTGGTGCAGGGCCACAGCTATAAGTCAGATGTGCGAATGCTGCGCCTCTAAGTGGCTGGCTTTTATTTTGATTCTTACAGTTTCTTATTTTTCTTTTCTCTTGTTGTTCTACCTCACAGGTAATGGCAGATGTCTAAGGAGGACTTTGCCCTACAAGACCAAGTCCTCTGAAATTAGAGTTTAAAAATAACTGATTTGGAACTTCTTGGAGCACCTCTCTATTTAGTACATATGATACTGCCCCGATTCATAAATCCTCAGTAAAGCCAATTAGATCTTTTAAAAAAGAGAGGGGGACTGCTTTGGGAGATTAATCCACAGTGTACCATTACTGTTACTGCTGCAGTGAGGGAGGTGGGGACTAGGCTCTGGCATTGGAAACAGGGAAAGTGGGCTCAGAAAGTGACTTGGTCGATATGGTGCAGCTATGTGGCAGGGCCAGGGTTTCCATGCTGAGCCTTTCCTTGTTCTCTGCTGCCTGCTAGAACCAATGCCCTCTGACCCCGGGCCTCAGTTTCTCCAGTGGCCTAGGCTGTCTGTCTGTTCCAGCTCATGTCCTGTAGGCCTCCTGCCTGTGCCCTCTCCCAAATGCATTCAGGTAAGTAACCGGTGGGCGTTGGAGCTACTGGCAAAGCTGCAGGCCCCCCACCTCCTCTGCAGTAATTCACCCGTGACCTTCTGGGCTCCTGGCCAGCCCTTCTTGAAAGGGAAACCTGCAGACCCTGGGGACAGAAATTAGTTCCCCTCTGCTGGAACTGCTGCCATGGCTAACTAACGAAACGTGTGTGAAAAACACAAAACACTAGGGTGACAGCAAAAGGGGGGAATTCCTTGTGAATAAATAGTACACACTACTCCTCCGTCCCCCAGCCTTTACTCACCTCAATCGCTGGAGGGGGAAGGGAGAGGGAAAGGGAAGGCAGGGTTCCCCTACCCCTCCAAGACAAACCATTGGATTACCATGTGAAAAAAGGTTTTTTACCTCATTTAAGTTTTAATTAGCATCACCAAAGAACTAAGATCCATTGCAAATACTTTACACAGCGGCTTAAAAAAAAATTTTTTTTAAGAGGAGGGTGTTGACTATTAGTTCAAACAAGTATTCCCCACTATCTTGTTTTCTGTGAAGTCTTGTAATTTAATGAGTTTCCTTCTTACTTCTAGCTAAGTCTCCACAAACACATGGGAGAGGGAAACGGGGGAAAGAAAGTTTCTGGGTAGGTACAGACATATCGCAGCTCACCTTCTGAACTCCAGGGTTGAGGTCCTTGGCGACCTTTGCCATCTTCTTCTGGGCTGGAGAAACAGCGCCTGACTTCTCACGCTCAGGCGCGAGGACGCTCAGCGGGGACAGCGGGGACTGAATGGCCAAGTTCGCGGGCCCAGGAGGAGCTCTGCGCGCAGCGGGGTGCGGCGGGCCCTTTAATTGGAGAGTGGGACTCCCTCTAAAACCTCGCCAGCCAATCCGCGCGGGCGCTCACCCTTGGCCAGCCAATCCCAGCGCGCAGCTTCCCCCCTCCCTTTGGGCGGCCAGGGTCTGGCCAGAGGCTACAGCCCAGCGAGCTCAGCCCTGACGTCAGTGTGGAGGACCCTGTCTGCCCTGGCGGCTCACATCTGTCCCCCCGATCGGCAGGAATCCGTCCCCACGCCCTTCTCCTTTAAAGGACAACGTGCAGAGGGTGGGGCGGGTCGCCGCCCCGCGATTCATTCAGGTCAAAACGGAGAGTGATCAAACTGGAAGGCGGAGATATTTTTAGTGAGCTGCGTCCAAAAATAAATGCTGAGCTACGCTTGCCTCCCACCCTTTCCGCCTGGTCGGAGGGGTCGAGCAGAGGGGGAGGCAGGTGGTGTGCAGGGCATTGCCTTGGCCAGCTAACGTTCCCCAGACCTGGACAAACTCTCCAATCACAAGAGAGGAGGTGAGAGTCCAGTGAGTTAGGGATTTTTTAATTTAATGTTTGTAAAGCATTAATCTGCCACTCTTAACTCGCTCTGGTGTAAGTCCTCCTGATGCAGCGAGGAAGAGAAGTTGGTCCTGGTTTTATAAATGCCAGGATGAACATCTCCACTCCTGTCAGCATGTTTCCTTATTGTGTCCTTGTAGTCATCTCATTATTACCATGACGACGGTCACTCCTCTTTGACAGATGAAATATGATCAGAGAGTGTAATTGGTCTAAAAAGTTGAACTCTTCAGCAAGGCTTTAACCTGAGACTGTGAGTGAGAACTAACCTGGAGAGGAGGGGGCCCAGGATTACAAAGCCAGAACCTACGAAATGCGTACTGCAGCATCTAACATACAGTTCCTATAAGATGAAGCTGGCCAGGTGTTCCCTCTTGATGCCATGTTGTCTGCCTATCAATCCACAGTCCTCTATTGAGCCAGTTCCACAGACCTGGGTTGCCAGAGGCATTTCCCCTGCCCGGACAGAGAACTAAACATAAGCCCTTTTTCATCCTGGGGAGAAAACAGCTCTGTCATGTGGGTTTCATCCTCCTGTAACCCATGTCGGTGGTGCCAACTGCCAGAAACTGGGGCTCAAATGGGCTAAAATAAAACCAGGTTGCAGGGAGACTGAAGGGTGGTTTTGTCAAAGGACAGCCCGAGGGACTTACTTGGGGGGCAGGGAGAACTGCAGGTCGCATTCTTTGACTTTCTTATTGGAGGCACAGTTCCTTAAAGCCTCCTTCATTTGGGTCTCAAGATCTCCTCATCTCCAGCAATCCCAAATCTTGACCAGTGATCCCAAATTATGATTTCTTTCTCACATTCCTGGAAAGGGCTTTGTTTGCGATTCCCTTTTTCCAAGACAAGGGATGCCCTTTTCTTCTTTCATGGATTTCTGCTCTCATGGCTGTCGTCTTGCTTGTGTCCCAGATGTAGCCCCAACACCGCACGATAGATGTTCAGAATGCATTTGTTGAATGAATGGAGTTTGGATTCTGGCTTTTAATCAGCAGTGAGCAGGCAAGATGGGACTAGGGAGAGATAGTGCAATGCTACACCTGGTCTAGTTTGTCCAAACTTCCAAGGTGGGCTGCATGTTAAACCAGTGTGTAAATGATCCGTAGCCAACAGAAGCCTGGTCTGAGAGAGGTTTCCACGTGAATAGCCCTTTTAGCAGCAAATCCTAGGAACAATGGGACTGTACTGAGATGTCATGCCTGAAGCCTTTATATTTCAGAGGTGTTGGAACAGCAGCCAGGAGAATAACAAAGACAAGCTTTATTCCTTGCAAACTAGGCAGAAGCCTTCACAGTGAAGTCATTTCCCACTCCCTTCCCGGGCACCTTTTTGCCCCATCATGAGAAATCATTGTTCCATGGAATAATTCTGATTTTATTAACTTTAACATTCTTAGCTTCAAATACACGACCTCCTTCCTCTCTCCTTATTTTTACCCTTGGCCCCAGTTTCAGTTAAGGAGGCAGATATTGTGGCTGTTTCTCAGAGTATGAGAATCAGGAGTTACTGCTTAGAGTGGCCCGATCTCTCCCTTCTGGACAAGAACCTGTTGTGGCAGACAGGTGATGCTGCTTCCTGCTAGAGCTTGCTCTCTCCCCAGCTGAGGATGCTGACTCTGACACTCTAAGCCTTACACTTGAGCCAGATGTTCCAGGAGACCTACAGTCAGTCTTGGCTGGGCACCTGGACAGACTACTGTAATTTGGGACTGTTTTGGAAAATGGAGGTGGTGCGGCCATTACACATTAGCCTCACTCCAACTTGGAGTTCCATTTGCTTCTCTTTAGGGTGTCTTTTTCAGCCTGAAACAGTAGAGAGATCTTCTCCCCTGAGGTTCATTATTTTATGGTGCTGGGGGTTATTAGAAGCTACATTCATCCATTTAGCAGTTTTGGGGCATCTGCCTTAAACCAAACCTTGTGCTAGGTACTGGGGGCACCTAGGTAAATGAAAGAATCTCTCCCCTTTAAGAACATCTTGGTCTAATAAATATCACTAAAACGTTCTGGTTGACAAAGCTCTCTCTTACTAGAACTTCAAGACAACCACTCTGAGAGAAAACAGAGATTGGGGATAGTCAAGGGCTCTATCCAAGGTCACCCAGTTAGTAAGTGGAAGAACTGAAATTTGAACTCAGCTTCTAAGTCCAGACTGTATCCTTTCAATTACACCCCACTGCCTCCTACAATGACTGTTGAGGATTGATTACAGAGAAAAGAGTAGGCACCTGGAATAAGATGGCAGTGGTGTCCTCATCATTATCACTGGATTTGTCATTCATTCATTCATTCATTTATTCAAGAAACATTGAGATGAGAACTACAATGGGTGAGGCCCTGAGCTGCAGATACAAAAGACAGTGAATAGGACAGGAAAGGTTCCTGCCCTCACACAACTTCTATTCTAGTGTAGGAGACAGGCATCAAGCAGGTGAACAGATAATTAGATAAGGTTACTAAGAACAGCAACAAGGGCCTCTGAGGAAACAATAGAGAAGAAATTCATTGGATGTGTGATTCCTTCAGATCAGGTGGTCCAGGAAGGCCTGACAGAGGTAACATGTGAGCTGAGACCTGAAGAAGGGGAATGAGTCAGCTATGAGTTGAGCTGCCATGGAAAGAACATTCCAGAAGATTGAATCATGAGTACAAAGACCCTAAGGTGGACATGAGCTTGCTATGTCAGGGGGATCATAAGGTCAGTGTGGATGGAGGGTTCGAGAAGACCCGAGACAGATGGGCAGGGATTAGATAGTGTTGGTCCCTGGAGGTCACACTATGGGGGTTTAAATTTTTATCTGAGAACAGTGAGAAACTATAGATTGCTTTCCAACTGAGACATACTGTATTGTACGTCATTTTACAATTTCTAATAGCCACATTAAAAAAGTAAAAATAGACAAGTGAACTATTCATATTTTATTTAACCCAATATATCTAAAATGTTGTAATTTCCATCTGTGACTGATATGATTGAGACGTTTTACATTCTTTCATGCTACATCTTTGAAATTTTGTGTCTTCTTTTTACAGGCAACTCAGTTGAGATCATCCACATTGCTAATGGTCAATAGCGACATGTGATCAGTGGCTACTATGTTGGACAGAGAAGTTATAGAGAGTTTTAAGCAGGGTTGTGGCAATATCTGATTACTATTTAATACAGCAAGGACACCTGAGTGGTACTAATATAAACTTGGCTAGTAACTATCAACCCCTTATCAGATGGTGAGACCAAGAGGCTGGGCACCCACAGCTGATTGTGTCTGGTCTACTCTGTGTTTCAAGCACTGTGCCAGGAGGGAGAGTCATTTGCCCAAAATCACAAAGCTAGAAAGAGGCCAAGCAAAACTTTGAACCCAGATCTTTTGGTTTGATGTCAACCACTTTAGAAAATCCCCAATAATTCTAGCTCACAATGATAGTGTTTTTATTGTTATAATATAGCAAATTTGGCTTAGTTAAGTGATGGCTTCTCTTTGGTTCTGATTTTTTTAAAAATATTGTGTTCATTAAAAACATTCTACACTTAGAGTAAGTAGATATGAATAATCTATGAACCACATAGTATATTTTAATGAGTATTAATTGATATAAATACAGGGGGCAAAATTTGGTTTATAGTTCTGAGTACGTGAAACACAGAGTTTATTGTTGTATTATTTTTTATATGAACAACTGTAAACCTACTTTTGCCCCACCCTGTATACCTGTATAACATGAATCACATAAAATATTTTAATTTGTATCAATTTGTACCATAATTTGTACCATATATATATGAATTGTTCACAACTTAAAATTTTTGGTTTCTTTCTTGCCATACTTGCAGTCACTTTACTTTTAGAATAACTATTTAATCTTCTCCAGATTTTTGGATGCCCTCCTAAATCAAGAAAGGCTTTGCCTTTAAGGCAGAAACATCTGGATAAAAACAAAACATGATTGTTGAACCTAAGTATTCTCCTGCCTTACATTCTGTCTTTGACAGGGACATTGAGAGACACAAGGAGACTCACCCATCACTAAGGAGCACTGGACCAGGAGTCCAGAGCCCTGCATTTTGATCCTAGCTTTGCTAAAAATATGTGGCTGGGCACTGGCCGGTTGGCTAAGTGGTAGAGCGTCAATCTGGCATGTGGAAGTCTGGGATTCGATTCCTGGTCAGGGCACAGAGGAGAAGCAACCATCTGCTTCTCCCCACCTTCCGTTCCCGCAGCCATGGCTCAATTGATTAAAGCACATTGGCCCCAGGTGCTGAGGATGGCACTGTGGAGCCTCTGCCTCAGGTGCTAAAAATAGCTTGGTTGCAAGTGGCTTCAAATGGGCAGAGCATCAGCCCTAGACAGGGTTGCTGGGTGAATCCTGGTCAGGATATATGTGGGAGTCTCTCTCTATCTCTCCTCCTCTCACTTAAAAAACAAACAAGAAAATGTGTGGCTGACCATCACCTGCAAGGCCATTTATAGCTCAAATTTGTTATTATTTACTGGGAGCAAGTAATCCATTTGCTGTGAGGATCAGATACATATCCCACCCATTGGTGCAATGGAGCTTATCTGTTCTTTGCCAGGTAGACGAGGGAGTGAAATGTGCCCAAGATTTACACCCAGAAAATCTGTGTTTCAACTCTATCACAGGGGCAAGCTCAGTGATCTGGGCAATATATTTAAGAGTCTGTGAGTTTCTGAAAAATAAGGATAATGATCTTTACTCCTCCTGTATTACAAAGTGTGTTCACATGTTCATCTGTAACTATCTGCAATAAGCAGAATTCTAAGATGCAGAATTCCATTGGCTCAGGCCCTTGTGTGATCCCCTCACCGTGAGTGTGGGTAGTACAGATAACTTCCTTCTAACCAATAGCATGAGGCAAAGGTGGTGGATGTCACTCCCATGAGTATATAGTATCTTATGGCAAAGTGAAGAGATTTAGTAGATTTAAGTCAAGTTCCTAATAGGTTAATCAAAAGGGAGATATATTCTGAATGAGCCTGACTTAACATGGAAGCCCTTTAAAAGACAGTCTGCATTGGAGACAGAAGAAATCCCTACTTAGATCCCACTGGCCATAAAGAAACTGCCATGACTTCTACATTTGTAAGGAGATGAATTCTGTCAAAAACCACATGAACTTGAAAGAGGACCCTGAGCCTCGGAGGAGACCCCAACCGTGGCTAACACCTGGATTGTAGCTGTGTGAGACCCTGAGCCGAGGACCCCACTAAGCTCCTCTTAATTCTTAAAGCTTCCTGGAGCAATAAATTATGTGAGTTGAGCATTTACTCTTATTTTATTTTATTTAGAAAATTAAATTTAACAGGGTGATATTGATCAGTAAGAAAACTTTACTCTTATCAAGGCGAGGGTTCTAGTTCTGGGCCTGGAGGAATGAACCATATTGCATATTTAATTTCAATAGCTATAATATTTAATGTTATACTCCAGCCGTGTGTGTGTGTGTGTGTGTGTGTGTGCGCGCGCGCGCGCACGCACTTGAGCAATCTCTGTCACCTGGATCCCTGCAGCAGCCCCTGTCTGAGTAGCAGGAAGGAAATGAATGGGTGAAGTGAACACATGCCTGATTATTTTCTATGGGCCATCAGTATTTTGTGGTTAAATTATTTAAAATTTGATTTAATAAACTTTTACTTTTTCAAAATGTACAGCTGGTGGGACCTGTTGTTCATGCGTCTTCACCAGCATCTGGGGCATCCCACCTGTGGTGTCTCTGCTGTAAATTAATTGAGCTCTGTGTTTTGAAACTAGTTTAATAAGTCCTTTACTAAGGAGCTCCTGCAGGGCTGTCCTGGCCAGGAACTGAGGATCGCTAGTCCCAGTGACAGCAGCTGGGGTTATAAGCCTATAGTTGGGAACTTCCTCAGATTGTCATGTGTTGCTTTGTCAAATGAGACTTAAGTAGTTGAGCTTGTCCTGAACTTTGCCTTTGGACCACTTCAGCAGTGGGATTCAAATAATTTAACAACTGGTTTTCTGCCTTAATGACCATTTTAAGTGTAAAATAAAGATATACTTAGGGGTAGTTTATTATTTCATGCATTTAATACTTAAGAACAATAAAAGAGGTACACAAAACTAGATTGTTATAAGAAAGAGTTTTAGAATGTTTTGTTTTGTTTTGTTTTTAGCGAGAGAGACAGAGAGAGAGAAAGAGGGGGTGGGAGAGGGACAGACAGACAGGAAGGGAGAGAGATGAGAAGCATCAATTCTTTGTTGTGGCCCCTTATTGTTCATTGATTGCTTTCTCATATGTGCCTTGACTGGAGGACTCTAGCCGAGCCAGTGACCCCTTGCTCAAGCCAGCGGCCTTAGGCTCAAGCTAGTAACTTTGGGCTTTAAGCCAGTGACCTTTGAACTCAAGCTAGGGACCATGGAGTCATGTCTATGATCCCACACTCAAGCCAGTGACCTGGCACTCAAGCTGGTGAGCCTGCGTTCAAGCCAGCCAGTGACCTCAAGGTTTTGAACGTAGGTGCTCTGTGTCCCAGTCCAACACTCTATCCATTGTGCTACCACCTGGTCAAGCAATAGTTTTAAAGTATTAATGAAAAATGTTATATAATACATGACAAAAACAATAAAATTGTTATTTAAGATATTTCTATATTGCTTCTTGAGTGGCATTCTCACTTGCAATTTTTCTCACCTATGGACAGAATGAACATTACTATGGGCACTTAGAATACGCTGTTGTGCAGATGAACATTAAAAAAGAGTAAGGAATGTAAATTTGTGATTTCCACATTGGGTGGCTGCCCAGGGGCCCACCTTAGAGAGAACCCTAATTACAAATGCCATTTTAAGAACTGGTTCGCCAAACTCAACAAAAAATTAGGTATCGGTTCTGCTAAACCAGTGTGAGCCGGCTGAATCCCATCACTGGACCACTCCTTTTTGGCTTTGCCCCCAAATTGGTTCACTGGGTCCTTGCTTTTCTCGCCGACTCTGGCCTCTTGTTGTCTTGGGGCAGCTGAGCGAACTCAGAGAGCCACTGCTACCGCTGCAGCCTCGCTAGGATGTAGGACAAAAAGGAAGCACTGCTTATGAGCGGGCCCAGAAACTGCCACTGTGGTGAGTGCTTCTGGGCAGAGGTTAAATCGTTTTCATCTATTAAACAAAAAACAAACAAAACTCCAAAAACCCAGGTGATAGCTGTTGTGATTACTATTTACAGGTGAGAAACTGAAGCTCTGTTCATGGCCTCAGTGCAAGTTGGGACCCAAACCCAGCTGAGATCACTGAGGAGACGCTGGGCTTCGGAGAGGGCGTAGCCTGGACGAAGGTGAAGAGACCGGACTCCAGCCTTTGGGGACCACTCTGCATGTCCTCCGTGTCCCTCCAGATCCACTCCTGCCCCTCCTCCTCCGCTCTGCCTGGGAGGCTGGCTCGCGGCTCCAGCAGCAGGCTTCTTCTTCCACGGGGTTCAGTGAGCTGGAGGCCCCGCGGCAGATCAGAGGTGGGTGTTCTTAATCTCTCCACTCCCCTGTGGGCCTGGGTTTAGAAGGTGGTGATGCTTTTCTACCTACAGCCACAGCTTCTGGTGGCCTGGGACAGCTCTCTCTCTTGCCCCTTCAGCCTGGGGTGGTCCCTGCTATCTGCTGTCACTGGCCCCAGGGGCTTCCTCCTCCATAGTGAAGTCATTAAACCATATTTTCTCTGTCATTAGTAGCCCCCCCGTTAAAGTCCCTTCAGCCTCCCCTTCGAGTGTTTCCGTCAAGGACCCGGCCCCACCTGGAAACAGAAGTGGGTTTTAGGTGATGCCTGTACAGCCTTCACTAGGTTGCTGAGATATAGGTTTCCCTGCGTGTTTCTTATATAGTCTTTTTGGCTATTGGCATGTGAATTTGATAAAAGGCTTTGGGATTTGGCAATTAATTAGAATAGGAAAACCAGTTAGAGGTGCTCGGAGAGGCAAGACAGAAATTTGTGGGGGACCTTCTCCTGGGCAGCTCTTCTGGCTGCTCTTGTGTCACCAGAAGATTGTGGAGTCCCTCTCCTTTGGCCTCTGACAGAGACTGGAGGTATTTAACTCCTTGTGCTTCAGTCTCCTCATTTATCAAGACGGGGCTTATTGTGAAGAGTGAGTGTTGGCTGTATGCGAAAGCATGGTCTAAGCCCTGATAGCCTTTCCAAACCTAGAGTGTCCTGTGCCAGGGGTCCAGCTAACATGCATCTAGTCTTGAGTCTTTGGGGTGAGGCTGGACTGCGAGACACAGGGCAATGAGGAGCAATTTGCTGAGCTGGCCATGGAGTTTCTCTTTCTAAGCTTGGATTGCTGTAATTTGCTAACCTGCATGGAGTTTGCTGCTGAAATATAGCAAAATACTTGTGTTCTATGTGTTAGTGTGACTCACTACATAGGATTAGGGGTTAGTACTACAGCGCCAAGTTCCTAGTCTAAGAATGGATTTTATATTTAGAGGAGGGGGCTCTTGGGAAGAGTGGATGAGGTTGGAGGGGGCTGGATGGTGGGTTTACAGTGACCCATTAAAGGGAGAATCTTCCAGCTTCAAGAGGCATGCCCAGGATAATTAGTACCAAGTGCCACTTCTGAGCTACCATCAACATGACTTTGCCAGTATCTATTCACTCTATCCTCCCAACACCTTCCTGAGGCAGGTGATCTTATCCGCATTTTACAGAAGAGCAAACTGAGCCCTGGTGACATTATGTAATTTCACCAAGGTCACAATTTAGGTTGCAGAGCCTGAGTTTGGACCCACATGTACCAACTCCAAAGTTGGTAACGGGCAAAACCTACAAAACAGCTAAAGCACCAGCAACCATTTCTTGGGGTGTCTACCACATGCCATGCTATGCTAATCACATGTAATCCCTACACTATAGGGTCTGCATTCTTAGTGTGGAAGTAAAAATTTTTTCATCTCTCCCTGCCACACATACATACTTAACACCTATGCTCTAATTGTAGGTAAACCTTAACAACCTAATTATGGGGACTATTTAGAATAAGATTCTACTCATCAGATAATGGGGAAAATCAGGCCTTCTCAACCCATCAGAAAATCTTTAATTAGTGAGGGGTAAGAGGAGAATCTTGGCACCCCTGTTTCTCAGGAGAAGTTGGAGGAGATAAAAATCAGTATTGCTAAAGTCGTCATTAACATCTTTTCTCACCATCACATTTTCCATTCTGTTTGCCATGTTGGCATTTTAATTTTCCAAAGCCTTGTGAACCTGTGTTACTTAGTAACATCTCCCCATGGGATATTGAAATTATCCTATACTCTGGAAAATACAGGGGTCCTCAGGTTACAACAAGTTCGACATATAACATTTCAAGTTTACGATGCTGACTCCCAAGAAGAGATAGAAACCCCAGAACACAAGAGATTTACTACTAGGGTTTGGCAGCAGGTTTTTCTACGGTAGAGGATGGGTTGACAAAATTTCAGGCTGAGGACCCCAAGCAATGACAGACTCAGTAAGGTCTACAGAGCTGTTTTGGATGCCTTGCAATGCTATAGGCAGATTTTGGAAGAGAAGTTATCAACCTTCCAGATTAGCCTGGAACAATTCTTTAAGAAGGAAGAGAGGCCTGCAACAGATCCTGTCCCCTCTACATCAGCTGCTTCTTCTGATGAAGCACCTGTGGTACAGGTAGAATCACCTCCAGCATCTCCTGCATGTTCCTTAGGCAATCCTGACTCACCTGACCCAGTGTCTCCAGCACCTTTTGCAGGTTCTCCTGCCTCTCCAGCTTCCTCTTCCCAATAGGTTACTCTCTCCCACCTTGCAATGCCCCTTCCAGTGTGCAAACCAACCACAGGAATAAAGGTAAGACATTTTTTTTACTAATTTTTTGTCATTTTTTTTTCTGTTACAGTGCAGTAGAGTATATTTATGTCCTTTTCCTTTTTCTGTGGCTTAGTTGTGTTTTTATGTTCTAGATTATGATTTTACAACTGTGTGAGGATAGGTAAGTGACTTAGGCTAGGGTATGTTTTGACTTACATCAAAATTTAGGTTATGTCACTGTGATAGGAATGGAACTGTGTTGTAACCTGAGGATCCTCTGTAATGGTGAAGATGTTTCTGGATGCTATAGGAAAAAGTTGACCTATGTGGATTTTGTTCAGATTAAAATAGCTGAGATCCTGTTTATGAACCTGCATCATTTGTGATTTGGGGCCAGTTCTGTGCTTGGGCTCAAGGCTGAAATCAAACTAAATTGTGAAGGAGATGATGTTTGTCTTGATTCATACCCTCTCCATCTCTTGCTTGTTCTCAATGATAAATTGACCTCTCTGAGCATCTCATTCTGATCTTCTTTCTTGTGTCTTACCCTCTTCTGCAGCCTTATTATTCCTTTTTCCACCCATCAAAATCTACCTGTCATTAATAACAAGTGTTGGAGAGGCAGTGGAGAAAAGAAACCCCTCATTCACTGCTGGTGGAAATGCAAAATAGTACAATCATTATGGAAGAAAGTATGGTGGTTCCTCAGAAATTTAAGAATAGAACTACCATATAACCCAGCAATCCCTCTACTGAGTATTTATCCCCCAAACTCAAAAACATTGGTACATAAAGACACGTGCATCCCCACGTTCATCGCAGCCTTATTCACAGTGGCCAAGACATGGAAACAACCAAAGTGTCCCTCAATAGAGAATTGGATAAAGAAGATGTGGTACATTTATACAATGGAATACTACTCAGCAATAATAAATGATGACATAGTGTCATTTACGATAACATGATGGACCTTGAGAACATTATAAGTAAATAAGTAAATCAGAAAACACTAAAAACTGTATGATTTCACACATAGGTGGGATACAAAACTGAGACTTAAGGACATAGATAAGGTTCAGTGGTTACCTGGGGGAGGGGGATGTAAGGGAGAGTTGGGGGGGTGGGGGAAGGGTATAAACAGAAACAAATATAAGGGGACGAACAATGACTTGATTTTGGGTGATGGATGTACAACATAATCGACTATTCAAATGATGTAGTGATGTTTACCTGAAATCTATGTGCACTTGTTGATCACTGTCACCCTGTTAAATTTAATTTTCTAAAAAACAAAACAAACCAAAGAAACTACCTGTCATCAGCACCATTCTCTCAGCGCCTCTCCCAGTATCCAGCCCACTGGGTTTGGCAGCAGACTGTTGAGAAAAGAGTGAAGATTTTGAAGTCCAGCATATCTGAGTTTAAACCCTGGTTTCAGCACATATTAGCTATGCAGTCATGGGAAAGATAACCTCTCTCTTAGATTGTTCTGTCAAATGGAAATGATCAGTCCTCCCTCAAGATGGTGGTAGCCAGCGTTAGGAAGGGAACCTGTATAAACCATCCAACCTGTTTCCTGGTGCACAGTAAAACCCACGGTTTCTTTCCTCTCCTAAGATTCCTCTTCCTTCTAATGTCGACTCAATTCTTCCTTGTTCATCTCAGTTTCAGAATGACAGCTCCTGATTATACTTTCCTCTCTCTTCAAGAAGATGAAATTGTCACGTTGGACTGGTTCTGCATCAATCTTTTACGTGCATGGCAGTGACAGATGATGGTGGAAATGCAGGTGATGAGTGCAGGCAAGGACGAGCTTTCTTAGATGATTAGTGAGCATTTACCCAAAGCAAACAGAGGAACTGGGAGTAGGGCAGGACCTCAAAGCTATCCCATCCTCACCTCTGTGTCACCCAACAGGATGTTTCTACATTCTGCTTGGATGCTTCCAATGAGCATCTCTTGGATGTCCAAGAGCTCATTCTGTCACCAGTCAGTGCCCTCAGTCTTGGACAGCTCTCATTGTTACAAGGTGCTTCATTCCCTTGGGCCGACATCTGTCTTCCTAGAGCTGTGACCTTTCCGGCCTTTGGAACTTCTTAGAGGAGCTCTCCCTTTCTTACATGACAACAGTGTAACTATTAGAAAACTGTAATCCTGTGTTCACACAGTCTTCTCTCCATTCTTTCCTCCAGATTTCAGGCATTGTTTTACCCTACCTAAGTTATATTTCACCATTCTATTTTACCTCATTAGCAGTCATCCTTTCTTGTCTTGGTGGGTGTGGTACAACCTATGGGAGTGGGGGTGGGAGCACAGCTTTGATGTCAGACAGATTTGCTTCAAATCTTTGCTTGGGCACCTGCTGGAAACGGCAGTTTACCTCTTCATAACATGGAAGCAATAATACCAGCCTCATAGTACTGCCATGCAGATAAGATGTTCTGATATATTAAAAACATGTGGTCTAGTGCCTGGCATGGAGAAGGTGTTTGATACCTGGCAACTGTGTAATAATTATTTACTGATTGCCAGGTAGGTAGTCATCATGTTTGATTCTCTTAGAAAATCTTCCCAATGACCTTTAAGGTTTTAATGAGCCTGGATTTGGGAGTTTTCTCCTCCCTTTTACCAGGAAAATGACAATAAGTATGTGTTTCACTTATTCATTACAAGCACTGATTGTTTGGAGGGTGATAGGATAGTCAAAATACTGTTCAACAGTTGTTTTAAATATGTTTGTTTGAAGCAAGTTTTAATAAAAACAATTTGGATTTTCTATGGCTTAACCATGTACATCCTAAGAGTCCCTCTGGGAATGCACAGAATGTCCAGACGTCCGTGGGCAGAATTCCAGAGCTTCTGAAAGATGAGTGTGTCCTGTGTCTGATGAACAAGGCATGAAGACACCAAATCCTTTTGATGAAGTCCAGTGATGCCTTGCCACTGACCAGCTTTCGGGAAGGACTGAATGAACTCACCTAGAAGAAAAGGGTGGGTGGGAGGTGTCAGGAAAGAGTCTCAGTTATCAGAAGTCAGGCAGTGGAAGCTCTGGGGCTTCCTGTTGATTCCCCCGTTGTTCCCACAGCCCAAGACACATGCTTTGGCTATGATGTCATCTGACATGGATAGACACGCTGAGGCCAGAGCCGTCAAGCAGATCCTAGATTATGATGAAGGTTGGGGGGGGGGGTGCAATTTCAGGGCTACATGAGTGTGCAGTGAGTAATGTTTTCCAGCAGGGTATTATCATCTATCCTATCATTGATGAGGGGGAGGAAAGAATTGAACTCTAAATATTCAAGAATAGTTATTATATATACCCTTAAAGATTCCATCTTTTCAAGTTAAAATCCTATATTTAATAGTCTCATCTCTTGTGCTAGGAATATATTTTTGTTCATACAGTTGAATTTAGGTGACCAGTTCAATCATTTACTCAGGCAGTCACTCAGTCATGTGGTCTGTGGTTCCGTCATCCAATCTGTTATTCTGTTGATCCATTGGCCATTCAGCCTTTCAGTAATTCCACAAATTGCTATTGCTTATCTCTTTCAAGAGCTCTGCTGGGTATTGGGGATTCACAGAATGTACTCTCTTTGGGAAGACAGATCTTAAACAAGCAGTTACAATAAAAGGTGATGAATGGAGAGTGTTGTGATAGGAAAAGTGTGGGCCCTGAAGCGAAAGTTTAGTTTGGCTGGAGATTACAGTTTTTTTTATTACCTAAAACATCAGATTCAAGTAACTTAACTTCTGGGGTGTATAAATAAATAACACCAAATACCCCTCCATTAGAAAGATTAAAAGCTAACATTTGTGGAGCTCTTGCCATGTAGCCAGGCACTGAGCCAAGTCCTTTACAAGTATCATCACACTTAATCCTCCCAACAATCCTCAGCTAGGGACTCTAAGTATCCCCATTTCACAGATGAGGCAGCTGAGGCTCCAAGAGGATAAGCCACTAGTCTTTAGTCATGTAGAGAGAAGCGGCAGAGCCAGGAGCTGAATGCTGATCTGCCTTGATCCCAGAGTTCGGGATAATAACCATAAATGTCCCCCCCCCCCCCCCCCCCCCGCCCCACCGCTGCTGCCAAAACCCTGGAACTGGAAAACCTGTAACAAAAGTCACTGAGCAGTCAGGGTAAAGAGAGCCTCTGGACCTCCCTAGTGAAATCCCAGAGAGCTGAGAGCTCTGTAGTGAGGCTGGCAGCCCATGGGAACAAGAGCAGAAACTTAAGGTAACCAGGTCAGAGAGCTTTAGGGGGGAGCTATGTTCCTGCATCCCAGAAGCCATGAGAAAGCTTTGCGGGAAGCTATTTGTAATAGTAGAAAGACCTTAGGCAATCCAACTGACAAGTGAATTAATCTCATGCTTGCATGTGCATTTTAAATGTAGCTAGAATAATGTAAACTGAATTAGAAAGCCTAACGTCCACATGACATCTTTATTTGGTTGTAAAGCAATCCATTACACATACTCTTTCCTTTTCAATGATCAGAAACTTAAAGTGAGTCAGTCATTTTTGTAAAAATAGACCCAATATTTCAAAAGAAAATAGTTTTCTTAGAGAACATAGCCTTCTGTCTATTTTTTCTCCCTCCTTCTGTTCCTTGCTCCAATTCAGTAATATGTATCTCTTATCCAGATGTTAGATCATTTTGAGCTAATTTGAAAATCTTTGTGCTTAATTTAGCAATGATTCATCTACAAATTGAATAGTACCTAAGTTTGGCCACGGATGGGGAGAGTAGCTCGTGATGGTAGTGATTCAGGCTTCCCCGTGAGTGAGCCGTCTTCTGTCGCTGGATCCCGCTGAATTGCTAAGATGACTCAGCTCGAGCCTGTACAGCTGTGAGCACCACAGTGCACTCCCTCAGGAGCCTCTGTTGTTGTCCCTCATGTGGTCTGAGGTGATCCTGTGCTCCTGGGCTCTGCAGAGTTTGTGCCGCGTTTTCTCAGGGAAGGCTGAGTGAGTCCTGTTCCCTGTGTCTCCTGGTCAGTTCTGTTTGGTATTCTGCAGTTACCACAGGATTAGTTTACACATTATCTCCTCGCCCAAAGGGATTCTTTTACTCAATTTCTCAACATCGATAAAGATGTCACCTTTCTTTCCAGACTCAAGAACAGTGAGCCTCAGAATCCAACTAATCTGCCTAAACCCCAGTAGCATACGGCTAGTGTGCTACTGCCTCTTCTTGACAATAGCTCATACTACTCTACTAGTGCAAAGCTACAGTTACTGCCATCACATTCACTGCCACCATCACCACCACCGCCATCACCACCGCCACCACCTCTTCTCTTACCACTAGCAGACAATGTTTGGGAAACACTTACAATGCTAGAGACCCTGGTTCAGTTCTTTATACATTGCATCTAAATTAATCCTTGTACCAGTCACATAAGATAGGGTGCTATTTGGACCCTGATTTTGCTCGGGAAGAAAAACCAAGGCTCATATCAGCAGAGTATCTCACCTGATGTCTTCCCATTAGCAAACGGCAGAGGCCTTATCTAAATCCAGCATATCTGAGAGTATGCCTGTAACCATGACATTGGTGTTTTCTGCCTTAGAGCATATCACCTCCGCACTGTTACAATATTTACATAGTACTGTTAGCATTCACTGCTCTCCTGTGTACAAAGCTGTAAGAGCAGACCAGTCATTTTTGGCCTGCAGTGCTTTTAACCTCCTGATACTTTGACCACAACCCGCACCATCCATCAAAGTATATAAATCCTACGAAGGAGACAGAAGTCCTGCATTAGCGCGGACCCAGAGGATGGGTTTTAAGCTCTGGTCTCCTCTCTGTGTGGCAGACACTTTTCTTATCAATCTCCAGGCAAGAGGATCATTTTCTAAGTAGTTCCTTCTCTTTGCTACATGACTTCTTTTTCCCTCTTATACTATACTAGGATTTAGAGGACCTTAGTTATTTCTAGAAATAGTCTGAGTGTATCTATAAGGCTTTGTACAAACTTTATTTCTCTGGGTTAAACAATTCTAATCTTTGGCCAGGAGCATCTGGTATTATGTTTGGTAATTGAAAATTATCTCATGGTTTCTAACTTCAAAAAGCCTCCAGAGAATGGTGGGTGACTCCTAGTATTGCCTTTAGGCTCAGGCACGATTGGCTTCTGGCCTGGGCCCCCACTCTGGCCCTCTGGTCATCCACCCCTTCCAGGCCAGGTTAGGTTCCCTGGACCCCAGAACATGCTGCTTGAAGAGCCCTAATCCCACTTCCAGAGAGGAGTGTGCTTCTTCCCTATGGCCATTCTCCTCCAACAATGAACCTATCACAGCTACCCTTAGACCCTGGAGGAGGGAACCAATGAATGCTATGTGAGCAAGACCCCTTGGGGGTATACAGAGTTTGCAGTAGAAGAGAAGATAGGCAGGGGGCATGTCCTGGAGCTCAGAACTCAAACCTGGCCTTCTGGGTTGTTTTGAAGCCATTTATCACAGTAGGAGGATGGAACACATTTTTATTTAGCAGTGTGTTAGCTTGACTTATAACATCTATAAATCTTTGTATATATTTAGATGTATACAAAGAAACCTCTACTTATACCCTTTTGCCCTGGGTCCCTCAAGTGTTAGGGGCAGGCCTGCCTGTTAGCTACCCCTAGAGTGACCAGTCATCCCAGTTTACCTGAAAATAAGGGATTTCTTGGGATGCAGGATTCAAAGTGCTAATGGAGAGAAACCCAGGCAAACTGGGAAAAGGTGGGTGGATGACTCTAGACCAGTGGTAGTCAGCCTGGCTCCTACCGCCCATTTGTGGTTGTTCCAGCTTTCATGGTGGGTGGTAGCAGAGCAACCAAAGTATAAATAAAAAGATAGATTTAACTATAGTAAGTTGTTTTGGGGTTTTTAAAAAAATTTATTTATTTATTTATTTTTTACAGAGACAGAGAGTGAGTCAGAGAGAGGGATAGACAGGCACAGACAGACAGGAACAGAGAGAGATGAGAAGCATCAATCATTAATTTTTCATTGCACGTTGCAACACCCTAGTTGTTCACTGACTGCTCTATCCTATGTGCCTTGACCGCAGGCCTTCAGCAGACCGAGCAACCCCTTGCTGGAGCCAGTGACCTTGGGTTCAAGTTGGTGGGCCTTTGCTCAAACCAGAAGAGCCCACGCTCAAGCTGGCGACCTCAGGGTCTCGAACCTGGATCCTCTGCATCCCAGTCTGACGCTCTATCCACTGCGCCACCGCCTGGTCAGGCAGTAAGTTGTTTTATGAAGATTTATTCTGCCAAACTTAGTGAAAATCTAACATAAAGTACTTGGTAAGTAATTATTATTATATGCTTTAACTTGCTATCACTCTGCTTTATAAATTTTATAAAGTAAAGTTACTTCCTTACTTTATAAATCACCATTACTGTGGAACCAGTGGGCAGTTAGAAAATTTTACTACTAACAGAGATACAAAAGTGGGTGGTAGGTATAAAAAGGTTGACTACCCCTGCTCTAGACTATCCAGTGTCTATAATACTGTGACTGCTGTTGATTTGGATAACTATACAGAGCTCAGTCCTCATTTTGGGGCAAGAAAGAACTTCTATGTACTTTTCATCATAATAGCACACTAGGAATTCCATTTAATACTCTCAGAATCAGAAGGTAATTATAGGTCATATAACCACAGGCAGGGCTCCCGTCTGCAGGGCAGGATGCACCCATTAGCGGTGGCCTTTGTAAAATTGCCACCAAAATCAACACTAAGCATTCACTGACCACTAGAAGAAATTATTGTTGGAAGTCAAAATAGCTTTCCATACCTAAGACTGTCTTATTTTTCCAAGAATAAGGAGTCTGAGGATGATGCCATGTGACATTTTCCTATCAATATCCAGTTCTAGCTTGGCTACTACTATCTTGGCAACTCCTTCCCAGGGAGCCTGCAAGGAACTCGGAGCTGTGGATATTCTGAAGTATTTGGCAACTGAAAAAAGAGTAGATGCAAGCACCGTTAGGCAAACAATTCCTAGGCAAAATTGAGAGGTAGGTGAAGTTAATCTCTACCCATGTTGCTGCTTCTATTTTTTTCTACTATCTTGTTTTCTGAGTTCTTGGGAATATCACATTCACTCACTCATTTATTTGGCAAATAAGGCCAAGAGTAGTAGCATTCTAAGAGAAAGGAACTGCCAGAGAAAGGCCCTGCAGCAGGCACATACTTGAAGATCTAAAAGCAGACCGAGGCCTGGGCTGTGAGAGGATAAAAGTGGAGCAAGTGGTGTCTAAGAGGTGGTGAGGGTCCAGGTCACACAGGACCTTGGGGCTACAGTCAAGACTTTTGATTTTATCAAGGGCGATGGAAAGGCAATGTGGTAGGCTGAATAATGAGCCCCAAAGATATCCACATCCTAGTCCCTGGAACCAACCTGTAAATGTTAATCTGCTAGAACAAAAAACAGACTTTGCAGGTATGATTAAGTTAAGAATCTTGAGATGGGGGAGATTATCCTGGATTTTGCAGGTGGGCCCTAAATGCCATCACCTTTAACCCTATAAAGAGGGAGACAGAGGGAGAGTTGACACAGACAGAATAGGCGGCAATGTGACTACACAATCAGAGATTGGACTCATGTGGCCACAAGCCAAGGAATGCTGGCTGCATCCAGAAGCTGGAGGGGGCAAAGAACAAATTCTTCTCTAGAACCTCCAGAGGGAGGATGGCCCTGTTGACATGCTGATTTCAACCCAGTGATACTGATGTTGGACTTCTGGCCTCAGACGTGTGAGACAATAAGGCTTTAAATCATATGTTTGTGATAATCTGTTATAGCCAAAGAAATGGATACAGGCAGTTCTTAACTTTTGACTATAGCATGACATGATGCGAATTACATCTGTCAGTGACCACTTTGAGTGCCGCATGGGTCAGAGATCGGAGAGGGGCAGGAATAGGAGTGGAGAGACCAGTTGGGACATTCTTGGCGGGCACACAATTGAGACAATGCAGCAGTGGGGGTGGAGGGAAGTGGAGCATTCAAGATTTTCTTTGGAGGCAGAATGAAAGACTTGTTGACAGATAGCCACTGGGAAAAGCAGGCTCTGAAAAGTCATCAACAACTTAGTCTGAATGTAAATGTGCTTTTTCTTCCTAGGACATCTTGTACTTTTAAAAAGAAGCATAGGGGTAATCCAGGGGTGGGATTTTAGGCTCTATAACACCCCAAATGTGGAGAAAGGTGTTTACTGGGTCGTGGGCTTGTTGACTTTCACCATCATCCATTCTCCCTAGCTGCCCACTTGCTCTGTTATGATCTGCCACACCTCCTTTTTTAGAGGTAGATGCGCTAAAATCTACAAATCCACTGATGGTATTTTTCTATGCTGTTCCAAAGGGAATTTTTGTGGCACTCCTGAATGGGGGAGGCATCTGAAAGATGCAGTTTAAATGTCACCATATTGATGTCCTTATGACATTTCACGGGTTTCTCATAATCAGTTCTTAAAATTCAGCATGTATCCAGTTCACCTGGGAAGCTTAGTATGTCAAGCTGATTTGAGAAATGTAGCTCCAGGTATTCTGATCCTAGGTCGGGGCTCTGACTGTAAAGAATGTGACTCAGCTGCTTGGGTGACACCTAGATTCTGCATTTCTGACCACCCCGTACATGTGTGAGGCTGATGCTGCTGGTCTCTGGACCATACTTTGGATAGCAAAGTTCACAGGGCTCATTTTCATGTGCGCTCTGATGAGACTGACTTGGTTTGGATGTAACACCATGTGTGTCAGAAACAAAGGTAGTTCAGACTCTCTGCCCAGCCCTTCTATGTGATGGCCCCGCTGTGGTCTCGGGTAGCGGATCCTTTCTCCTCTGAACCGGGGACACTGCATTCTCTCCTGCTGAGCTCATGAATGCCTCCTTGCCAGATCCAACAGAGGCCCGCTTCCCAGACTGGGTTACAAGGCTGAGGCTGGCCAATCTTGCCCCTTCTGAGAGTGTCTGGGCCAGATGACTTCCTCAGCCTGGCAGTTTTTGTCTTGCTTGGGGCCCCATAAGGGTAGGCACACCACAGTCAGCATGCTGTTTCTAACACACAGTCCTGGCCACTTTCCTTGCCCGCTTCAAACCCTGTCCTGGTCCTGGTCAAGCTCACTGGCTTACCCACAAAGCTCACTTTCATCTCCAGCCTTTACAATCTACCACCCACACACATAGACTAGTTCCTTGTTTCATATGCTCGCTTTCTCTTCTTCCAGACCTCAGGAGTCACACTTGAACTCAGAATCCTTCCCAGACGATGCGGAAGGATGCATGTGGAGAAGAGGGAGGAGCAGGGTTGGGGCATGAAGACAGGCAGTGCAGACCAGTGTAAAACCTGTGGTTAAGAGCATAGGCTTTAGCATTGGTCCAGCTTGGCTGCACCTCAGCTGTGTGATGTTGGACACATCTCTGGGCCTCAGATTTCTCATCTATTAAATGGGGAACGTAAAATCTTTCTCCCAGGCTGTTGAAGGTTCAACGAGGAAGGGAACTTAAGAGGCTTAATTTTGCACCAGGCTCATCCTAAGGGTGGAGACCAGTAGTTCAGATCAGCTGGTGCTGCCCGGCCCCCTTTTCTCTCCTGACCGCCCTTCTTCTCCCTTCTCTCTTTGCTTTACTCTCAGGATCTTGGAGCCTTCTTGGACGTACCATTTTTGGTATTTCCTCTAGGTGAAATTCCACAGGGGCGGAACATACTGATCGTATTTCAGAGACTGTTTTTGATAAATGACCAATAGGAATGGTTTGGGGCTGTCCATTTAGCTCCATTATCAGCAGCACTTTAAAAGGAAATAAATGGAAATGTTCATTATTCCAGCCATTAGTCCAAACTTGGAGCAAACAGGAACCTCAAGGTCTAAACATTTTCCCTGTAAAGCTTTGTTTACCTTGGAGACCAATGTCAACACAACTAGGTTTCAATGTCAACAACATGGGAAGGTTTGAAGTCCAGGACAGCAGAAGTCTTTCATACATCTGGTGTCCAGGGCCACAGTTAACACCGTCCTTTCTAGTCTCGAAGTAGGGGGGCATTTCAGGGTTGCTCCAACAAATGCCATCATCAGGAACTGACATTAGATTCCAGGTGTGGTTATGGTGAGAACTATGGGGGAAGGGGAACTATTTGAATCTGTGCAGAGAAGGTCCAAAGATGAGCGTTCGCTGAGCCCAGCCTCTTCCACGAGCAGCCAGATGAGACATCATTTATTCTTGGATCACCTACAGGTTCCTTCCTCCACATTCACCAACAAACGTTTCACCAGGATTTAGTGGCAGCCACTCTTGTAGACACTGGTGGTGTAGCAGTGAAGCAGACACACAGAAATCTTTCCCTCTGTGGAGCCCATGTTCCAGTTAGGGTACAGCTTTAAGTCCTTATACGAGAGCTACTTGCCCTGGTCTGAATTCAGAGACACAAAGATTTCAAGGCCTGGGGTTTGGTGGGGGTGGGGGAGAAACTTTACAGATCATCTAGTCTCTTGGTTCCTTATTTTTCTTAGGGTCATGTGCTTCTTGGAGACTATCACAGGAGCTGTGAACCTGCACCTGAGTTATGTAGACGTCAGCCTTCAGTTTCACAGGGCTTCAGCCTCGTGCCCCTTCTCTATCTTCCAGCTTCTGATCTGGTTCTGTCTTCTTGAGAGCATGCCTCAGCAGGCTCCAATAGGGTGTGGACGTAACAGGGGCCACAGCTGAACCTGACAAGCTCAGCAAAAGCCTGTGTGGTAGCCTTGCAAACACAGAGACCTAAAGTAACCACACAGGATGATGGTCTAAAATTAAAACTTTCTAACGGAAAGCAGTTCACGGTGGGTAGTCATGTCCTAGGGAGGTATTTTTCTCTAACAAAGGTCAGTGCTCACCTTAATCCAGCCTGTCAGTTGTCTTCCGCATCTATACTAACATGCCTGATGATACGCCTCGTAATCTTCTTTTCCTGCCTCCCCCCACCCAGTGCAGGCTTCCCACCAGAGCAGGAACCAGCAGACCCCTTCACTGTCACTGTTACCATGTTAATTGCTAACTGTTAGCACCCTTATTTCTGCCTGTGTAAAGGCAGGTTCAGTATATACATTTTTACTTTTTACCCAATCCCAGCGATTCCCCCCACTTCGCTTTCTCTCACCTCCCTAATCTGTCACTAATCAATTTCATGTAACTACCTTACCTCTTTCCCTTTTCTTCTGATGTGTAAAATAAGTGGTGAAGCTGCCATTTTCTGGAGTACTGTTGCAGTAATATAATGTTATAGTATTTAAATATATAGAAATATAAAAAAACAAAAGTATGGAAGATATATAAAAGTAATTAAGATATAATATTAAAAATAAGGAAATTAAATAAAGTTATGCCATCTGTACAGGAATTAATATAGTGGGTGCAGATGTGATAAACAGACTGACTTTCAAGCGCAGGGCCCAGTTAGTGTGTGTGTGAAGTTATACATAGACAAGAAGGGGCTTGGTGTCATAACTTTGTAAGTTAATGTAAATGAAAACATCTTAAAAAGTAGTTTGATGTAACATTTCAGTAGATTAATTTAAAAGGGGTTCCCTGCGAGGAACTCCCAAAAAGGTGGTTTGAGGTGATAATCCTGTAGATTGACACTTGTTAGAAGGCATAGGTCAGAAAAGGTACTAAAGCTGAGGGCCCCCCCTGCTGCGGTAGTCGCCCAGACTCCAACGTGAACATGAACTGTCTCCCCGCTGCTCTGAGCTCTGATCAAAGACAGCCGAACAGAGCATGGTGATGGGGCCCCTTAAGCTGTACCGAGGCACGCCAAAAGGATTTGTGAGTAATAAATTGCCTGTGTGATTCTTGCAACTAACCTGTGTGTCGGTTGTGTCTTTCCTCCGGTGGCAGTTAGTGTTAGCACTGATTAATAGCATCCTCATAGCCACCTCAAGAGTAGTCCTGAAGAGGCTGCCAGCCTGCTGATAAGCAGGAGTGTCCCACTGCCCGGGGAAGTCGAATCAGGGATGCCTGATCGGCGTAGAGCTTGGGCTCTACTGGGACAAGTACTTTCTCAATCCATTGAGACTTTGCTTCCTGGCATTTGTCAACAGTTTGGCTCATGTAAACTCATAAAAAATTCTTACAGGTTTGGAAATTTCTTATGTTGACAAGGGGCTTACGACAAGGTAGGGATTTTTATTTTGTAAAGGAGCTGGGGCATTGTCTACCTCTCCAGGCTGCGCATGCCGTACCAGAGCACTCTAGACTGCAGACTTGACCAATCCCCCCCACCCAACACGTTCCCTGCCTCTAAGCCCAGAGACAGGGATCTGGTGCAAATAGGTCTGGCACCCTGTGGGCAAAATGGCAGTGTTAGGCTTGCTCACAGGTTTACCAGCTGCAGGATCTTTGTGCAAATAGTGCAGGAGCACATGACAGCATTATTGTAAGGATGTAAATGCTTCCGCTCAGGGTGGACAAAGAAGATCACGCCCTGCCACTGAGAGATTCAATTGGTTTTTCCTGATCCCTTGCCCTCTACTGCAAAAAGCAGGATTTTCCTTTCCCCTTTTCTTTCTTCCTTTTGCTTGCCTGTCTTGGTGAGCCTCCAGTAAATTGGGATGGCCCACCATCCTCCAGCTCCACAATTTCTTTACCGTCTGCCTGAATTCAATGCGAATCTGCATGGCCATGGTGGTGGCCACTGGCCCTACCTCTGGTGTAGTTAGCAGGATTCGAATCAAATTGGCATGGAGCCACAGGCACCCTTGAGGAGTGGGGTAGAGGACTGGTCATAGCTCCCCAGTGTATGGTTCCCCAGGGCACTCCTTTTGGGGACCGTGGGCTGGCTGTTTTTTATAGCCCTGCAAGAAGAAACTGAGAGCTCTGTGCAAGAGGCTGCTCAAGGTCTGCAAATTGAGCAGCAGCAATGGCATGAGCTGGAATGGTCAAGAGAGAAAGAGCTGCAGATCTGAGAACAGCAGGTACGGCGCCTGGAACTGGAACAGCCTCTGGAGAAGGAGGCCCATTGGGTTCGTGAGTTGCACTTTGCCCGGGAAGTTGAACGTTGGCAGCAGCAGTTGTTGGAGGAACAGCTGTGGGTTCAGCTTCAGGCTGAGAGCTGGCAGCTGCAGGAGCCGAAGATGGAGCTATGCTGGCAGAATGCTCTGAGTCCGCAGGAGCGGGTGTTTCCAGCTCCTCTTCTGAGGATGAGGAGGCTCGGGCTGAAGCTGTTTTCTGCACACTCAGAACTTGGCCAGTGGTCTTCAGAAGGTAAAAACTCAGCAGCAGAGCCCCTCACGGGCAGCCACAGCCTCCTCCACAGGTACTGGAACACTCTGTGGTCTGGCCCTATACCCAGGCAGAGCTGATGGAGTTGGGGGTGCAATTTAGGCAAAATCCTATTGAGCCCCTGTTAGTCTGGTTGTTGAGATTGTGGGACATAGGGGCTGGATGGCATCATGCGCTCCAAAAAAGAGATGGAAAAGTTGGCCACCATTACCACACACTCCTTAAGTCAGCGTCGTCAGAGCTGCCGTGATGGCAGGAATGAGGGGAAGGCCTGAGGGCCTATGTGAACCTAGTTGCCTATAGTGGCCCTTTACCTTGGTGATTTGCATGTATAGCTGGGCTGTCTATCGTGAACTGATCATGGAATGGTGTAATGGATTCTTGAACTGCAACAGGAGGTAGGCACCAGCTCCCTTACTGGATGGACACACCACTTATGGATGGTACTCCGGATTTTGAATGAGAGACCTTGATGGGGTGGGGGTGGGGGGCAGCTCCAGGGGAAGCCCTCCTGCATCAGGCAGCTGCTCCCATTCAGTTGCAGATAATGCACTAAAAACATTTTACTTAAGCCAGGCTTTGGACGGCAGGGCAGCATGCTCCTGCCTGCCCCAATAGCCCTCCTTAAAGGCCAACAGCTTCAATGTTGGCACCGTGGGGTGGGGGCTAGAGGTGGACCTCCTGTTAACTCCCTGGGCAACCAGCACCTGGCCACCTAAGATAGAAGATATCCCTTGAGTGCTCAGGGGGACAGCATTGCGAAGGGCACCTTTGTAATTTCTTTATGACCAATAATGAGTTCTCTCATTTTATTATACATGGAACCAGCAGATCCTGGTGTACAGGCCAACAAGATTTCATATGACCGCCTGGATGGCCTCTGGTACCTGCTATTGTGCTGTCTGCAGACAGAACTCTGGCTTGTATTCTGCCAGAAGGGAAAGATTTGCCTCTCTTGGTGCCGCTGACAACTCTCTTGTTTCACCCGTAGCTTGTACTTTGGTAATTCTGTTGCTGTAGTCTGTACTGTTTCTGTATATGAAATGTACCTCACTGCTCACACAGGGACCATTGAGGAATAAACCTGTCATGTAGATTGTGAGGCAAGCAACCCTACAGGGGTGGAATGTGGGGAAAATGGCAGTGTTAGGCTTGCTCACAGGTTTACCAGCTGCAAGCACTTTGTGCAACTGGTGCAGGAGCACGTGAATGCATTATTGTAAGGATATAAGTGCTTCACCTGGGGGTGGGGGGTGAGGAAGGAGATTGCACTCTGCCACTCAGCTGGTTTTTCCTGGTCCCTTGCCCTTCACTGCGAAAGCAGGTTTTTCCTTTCCCTTTGTATTCCCCCCCTTTTTTCTCTCTTCTTTTGGCTTGCCTGTCTTGGTGAGCCTCCAGTAAGTTGGAATGGCCCACCATCGTCCGGCTCCACAGCTCCTTTATCGTCTGCCCAATTCAGTGTGAATCTGCACGGCCAGGCAGTGGTCACTGGCCCTACACATGCTTCACTGGTGTTCCGATTTTTTCTTGAAGGTGCAGAGAGAAACACCCACGCCTGTTACCCTCTGGTTTTGGGATGTGATGAGCTTGGCTACTATTCTTTTCCCTGAAAGGGAAAGATTCCAGTAACATTTCTCCTCTGCGTTTCTCTGTAAAGATGCAGGCCTAAGATAGGCCTCCCTCCTCCTCTCCACCCTTTGTGTACCTTCTTATCTGAAAATATGACTGGATTTGCAAATTAGCCAAAGGAAACAGGGACATGTTTTTAAGGCTGGCGACTTGCTTTTGGAACTTGCCAGTATTTGTGAGGCTTAAATGACTTCTCTGTTCCTTGTGTTGTGTGGGAGGAAAAAGAAAATTCACCTACAACCCTGGGAGGGCCGTGTCAACAAGGTGCTCCCTCTCTTCCTGCTGAAAGCAGCTTTTCTTTCAACCCAGAGTCTAGGCCGGGTGAACTCCTTGAAAAGGACAGGGCCAGAGACCCGACCGTGAGGGTTCCTGCTGAAGGGAAGGTAGTGCAGACGTCACAGGACTTTATAGAGCGTACTGCTCAGAAAAGGTCATTTTTAAATAAAATATGTATTTCCAATGGTGTTGGGCGGATAAAATGTATTATGCTCACTTTGTTAAAGATGGTGCCGCTGGAGTGACGTCACGGAAATGGCGCCGTGAGCAGCACGTCCGACAGACCTCCCCAAAATCTCAACAAATTTGTCAACTAGAAGCAGAAAAATTTATCCTCGGAGCATCCACACTGAAAGCAGAGGGACTGTTGCCCAGGAGGGAATACGCCTGGGGTGAGTAAACCCACACGTGCAGCTGCCCCCGCCGCGTCCCGGGGAGTGCCGGCAACCACCGGCGTGCTCTGAAAAGCCCGGCGCGCGCGCGCGCCCCGAGCCGCGTCCCAGCGCCCCGAGCCGCGTCCCAGCGCCCCGAGCCACGTCCCAGGGAGTGCCGGCAACCACCGGCGTGCTCTGTGCTCTGAGGAGCCACAGGCGCGCCCCATCCACGTCCCAGGGAGTGCCGGCAACCACCGGCGTGCTCTGTGCTCTGAGAAGCCGCGCGCCCGCGCCCCGCGTCCCGGGGAGTGCCCGCAACCACCGGCGTGCTCTGAGAAACCGCGTGCGCGCCCCGACCCACGTCCCAGGGAGTGCCAGCAACCAACGGCGTGCTCTGAGAAGCCGCGCGCCCGCGCGCCCCGGGGAGTGCCAGCAACCACCGGCGTGCTCGGAGAAGCCGCGTGCTCGCGCCCCGAGCCGCATCCCGGGGAGTGCCGGCCACCACCGGCGTGCTCTGGGAAGCCGCGCGCCCGCGCGCCCCGGGGAGTGCCAGCAACCACCGGCGTGCTCGGAGAAGCCGCGTGCTCGCGCCCCAAGCCGCATCCCGGGGAGTGCAGGCCACCACCGGCGTGCTCTGGGAAGCCGCGCGCCCGCTCCCCGAGCCCCGTCCCGTCCCGGGGAGTAGCGGCCACCACCGGCGTGCTCTGAGAAGCCGCGTGCGCGAGCCCCGCGTCCCCGGGAGTGCCGGCCACCACTGGCGTGTTCTGAGAAGCCGTGCACGCGCGCGCCCCGTGACGCAGTCCAGGAGGGGCGTCAAACCTGTCTTTCCTAGTCAGGAGATTCTCTCCGTGGACGGGGCACCTCACCCAGCCATTCGAGCTAACAATCAAGCGTTGGGATAGGGGCGCGCAGGCAGCCTGAAATACTCTCTGGAGCACAGCTGCGGATCCAATCACTGAAATTAGCTAAACCCACAAAATCTACGCACCCACAGGGCTCTAATTGATAAGATCTCTCCCAGTTCAGCGATCCAAGACAAGAGGCATAATATTTTTCACTGCCTTTCGCTAAAGGGGCGGGGGCAACTTCTGATTGACAGAGCCTCTATATTCAGGGATATACCTAACAAGAGGGACTTGGCAGATATTAAGATCTATATAGCAAGCAGCGAATAGTGCATCTTCTTCTACAAACGCCAACAAGCCTTGACTACCAGTGAGACTAAAGCCAATTATATGACATTGCCATAGAATCCCATCAACTGCAAATCCCTACCTAAGCGTGACACAGGGGCAGAACCTGGGGTACAGAGTAACCGACCAGGAAGAGGGAGAGAAAAGAAAAAGGAAGAAGTTAACCTCTCAAAATCAAGAAAAATCCACAGACTTTATAACTTGTTCCACTAATTCTTTGTTGTTGTGTTTCTCTCTTCTTTCTTATTGTCTTTATTTGTATTTCCTCCACCTCGGTCCATTTATTCTCTGCCCATCTTATGCTACCCTTTTCTTGAACTACACTACCCATAAGTGTTACATTTTATTTCTTTTCTTCATCCTTACTCTCCCTTAGGGTTACACTCCAAAACCCTTAACTCTCACTCTCTCCCCTTTTGTTTTCTTTTTGTTTTTTCTCCCTTTCCTTTTTTTCTTCCTTTGTTTCTCTCTTTTTCTTATTTTTTCCTTTCTATTCGTTCCTTCTTTTCTCCTTTTACTTTTCCTCTCATTTAATCCTCAATTACGAACAAATTATTTAATTTGGGACTAAAGTTTTTTTTGTTTTTGTTGTTTGTTCTTTTTTTTTTTTTTTTTCTTTTCTGCTTTTGTTCTTGGTTTTCCTTTATTTGTTTGTTTTTGTGGCATTTTGGGTACTTTTTACATTGCTTTTTAACTCACTAGCATTCCTCCCAACCCAAAGCCTCCATTGTATTTAGTCTTCACTCCACTTAATACAACAAATTTTTACTTATTTTTATTTTTTTTCTTCTTTAAATATTATTTTTTCTCTCCTTTTTTCTGTTTCCCTCTTATCCCTCTCATTATATCTTTTAGTCGACCATCACTTACAAGCAAATCATTTGATGCTTGTCTAAGATATCCTCCTTTTTTTTTTTTTTTTTTTTTTTTTTTTTTTTTGCATTTAGTAGGTCCCTACTCCCTTTTTTGCACCTTGAACTCTTCACCCCAAATCAGGCCCTCCATTATAGGCAATTTTTGTTCCATTTAGCATAATATAATTCATAGGTCATCACGATATTTACCTAAAGAGGTGAGAGGAGGGAAGGAGAAGAAAGAAAAAAGGGGGAAATAATACATCATTACTTTTTGTGTGTGTGGAGTGTTTTTTGTTTTTTTGTTTTTTATTTTTTTATTATTTTTTTTTCTTTTTTTTCCCTTTTTATTCTTTATTAATTTTAATTAAGAATATCAACAAGACCACCTTCAGATGCCAATAAGAAAAAGGAAATCGAATATTATGGATACAAAAGATAGAGAGGTAACACAAATAGATGTGGAAAAATCTATGGAGAAAAGATTTAGCTTACTGGAAGCCTTGGAGCCAAATGACAGAGAATTTAAAATAGAAATCTTAAAAATACTCAGAGATATACAAGAAAACACAGAAAGGCAATTTAGGGAAATCAGAAAACAACTCAGCGATCACAAAGAATATATTACCAAGGAAATTGAAACTATAAAAACAAATCAAACAGAAATGAAAAACTCAATTCACGAACTGAAAAACGAGATAACAAGCTTAGCTAATAGAACAGCCCAGATAGAAGATAGGATTAGTGAAATAGAAGACAAGCAACTTGAGGCACAACAGAGAGAAGAAGAAAGAGACTCAAAAATAATAAAAAACGAGAAAACCCTACAGGAATTGTCTGACTCCATCAGAAAGAATAACATAAGAATAATAGGTATATCAGAGGGAGAAGAGAGAGAAAATGGAATGGAGAATATACTTAAACAAATAATAGATGAGAACTTCCCAAGCCTGTGGAAAGAACTAAAGCCTCAAATTCAAGAAGCAAACAGAACACCGAGTTTTCTTAACCCCAACAAACCCACTCCAAGGCACATCATAATGAAGATGACACAAACCAATGACAAAGAAAAAATTCTCAAGGCAGCCAGGGAAAAGAAGAATACAACATATAAAGGAAGACCTATTAGATTATCATCAGACTTCTCAGCAGAAACTCTACAAGCTAGAAGAGAGTGGACCCCAATATTCAAAGCCCTGAAAGAGAGGAACTTTCAGCCAAGAATACTATACCCATCAAAGCTATCCTTCAAGTACGAAGGAGATATAAAAACATTCACAAATACAGAAAAGATGAGAGAATTTATCAGCAGAAAGCCCCCACTCCAGGAAATACTAAAGGGGGTTTTCCAACCAGATTCAAAGAACAAAAGAAAACAGAACCCCAAGTAACAGCTCCACCAAGAAAACAATAAAACCAAACTTAAACTGTGACAACAAAAGAAAAAAAAGGGGAGAAAGGATGAAGATTAACAGTAGCAAAGGACGATGAAGCGCAGAAATACTCATAAGAAAGGGTACTACAATGAATATGGTAGGTACCCTTTTCATTACTTAATGGTAACCACCCTTGAAAAAACCACCACAAAAACACTTGACTTAAAAAAGGTAGCAACAGAGGAAAGAAGTATGGAATACAAACAAACAAAAACAAATGATAGAAAAACAAAAGAGAAGAATCAAACAAGATACAAAACTAACAGAAAGCAATTTATAAAATGGCAATAGGGAACCCACAAGTGTCAATAATTACACTAAATGTAAATGGATTAAACTTACCAATAAAAAGACACAGAGTAGCAGAATGGATTAAAAAAAGAAAATCCAACTGTATGCTGCCTACAAGAAACTCATCTAAGCAACAAGGATAAAAACAAATTCAAAGTGAAAGGCTGGAAAACAATACTCCAAGCAAACAACACCCAAAAAAAAGCAGGTGTAGCAATACTCATATCTGATAATGCTGACTACAAGACAGAAAAAGTACTCAGAGACAAAAATGGTCATTTCATAATGATTAAGGGGACACTGAATCAAGAAGACATAACAATCCTTAATATATATGCACCAAACCAAGGAGCACCAAAATATATAAGACAGCTACTTATTGACCTTAAAACAAAAACTGACAAAAATACAATCATACTTGGAGACCTCAATACACCGCTGACGGCTCTAGATCGGTCATCCAAACAGAGAATCAATAAAGATATAGTGGCCTTAAACGAAATATTACAACACCTGGATATGATAGACATCTACAGGACACTTCATCCCAAAGCGACAGAGTATACATTTTTCTCTAGTGTACATGGAACATTCTCAAGAATTGACCATATGTTGGGCCATAAAGACAATATCAGCAAATTTAGAAAAATTGAAATTGTACCAAGCATATTCTCTGATCATAAAGCCTTGAAACTAGAATTCAACTGTAAAAAAGAGGGGGAAAAACCCACAAAATTATGGAAACTAAACAACATACTTCTAAAAAATGAATGGGTCAAAGAAGAAATAAGTGCAGAGATCAAAAGATATATACAGACAAATGAAAATGAAAATACGACATATCAGAATCTCTGGGATGCAGCAAAAGCAGTAATAAGAGGAAAGTTCATATCACTTCAGGCCTATATGAACAAACAAGAGAGAGCCGAAGTAAGCCACTTAACTTCACACCTTAAGGAACTAGAAAAAGAAGAACAAAGACAACCCAAAACCAGCCGAAGAAAGGAGATAATAAAAATCAGAGCAGAAATAAATGAAATAGAGAACAGAAAAACTATAGAAAAAATCAATAAAACAAGGAGCTGGTTCTTTGAAAAGATCAACAAAATTGACAAACCCTTGGCAAGACTCACTAAGGAAAAAAGACGCAGGACTCAAATAAATAAAATCCAAAATGAAAGAGGAGAAATCACCACAGACATCATAGATATACAAAGAATTATTGTAGAATACTATGAAAAACTATATGCCACCAAATACAACAATCTAGAAGAAATGGATAAATTCCTAGAACAATACAACCTTCCTAAACTGAGTCATGAAGAAGCAGAAAGCCTAAACAGACCAATCAGCAGGGAGGAAATAGAAAAAACTATTAAAAACCTCCCCAAAAATAAAAGTCCAGGCCCAGACGGTTATACTAGTGAATTCTATCAAACATTCAAAGAAGACTTGGTTCCTATTCTACTCAAAGTCTTCCAAAAAATTGAAGAAGAAGCAATACTTCCAAACACATTTTATGAGGCCAACATAACCCTCATACCAAAACCAGGCAAGGATGGCACAAAGAAAGAAAACTACAGACCAATATCTCTAATGAATACAGATGCTAAAATACTAAACAAAATACTGGCAAATCGAATACAACAACATATAAAAAAAATAATACATCATGATCAAGTGGGATTCATCCCAGAATCTCAAGGATGGTTCAACATACGTAAAACGGTTAACGTAATACACCATATCAACAAAACAAAGAACAAAAACCACATGATCTTATCAATAGACGCAGAAAAGGCTTTCGATAAAATACAACACAATTTTATGTTTAAGACTCTCAACAAAATGGGTATAGAAGGAAAATATCTCAACATGATAAAGGCCATATATGATAAACCATCAGCCAACATCATATTAAATGGCGTAAAACTGAGGACTTTCCACCTTAAATCAGGAACAAGACAGGGTTGTCCACTCTCTCCACTCTTATTTAACGTGGTGCTAGAAGTTCTGGCCAGAGCAATCAGACAAGACAAAGAAATAAAAGGCATCCACATCGGAAAAGAAGAAGTAAAGGTATCACTTTTTGCTGATGATATGATCCTATACATCGAAAACCCAAAGGACTCCACAAAAAGATTACTCGAAACAATAAACCAATACAGTAAGGTCGCAGGATACAAAATCAACATACAAAAGTCCATAGCCTTTCTATATGCCAACAATGAAATATTAGAAAACGAACTCAAAAAAATAATCCCCTTCACGATTGCAACAAAAAAAATAAAATACCTAGGAATAAACATAACAAAGAATGTAAAGGACCTATATAATGAAAACTACAAGGCATTGCTAAGAGAAATAGAAAAAGACACAATGAGATGGAAAAATATTCCTTGTTCTTGGATAGGAAGAATAAATATAATTAAAATGGCCATATTACCCAAAGTAATATATAAATTTAATGCAATTCCCATCAAAATTCCTATGACATTTTTTAAAGAAATGGAACAAAAAATCATAAGATTTATATGGAACTATAAAAAACCCCGAATAGCTAAAGCAATCCTAAGGAAAAAGAATGAAGCTGGGGGCATTACAATACCTGACTTTAAACTATATTATAGAGCCACAATAATCAAAACTGTATGGTATTGGCAGAAAAATAGACACTCAGACCAATGGAACAGAATAGAAAGCCCAGAAATAAAACCACATATATATGGTCAAATAATCTTTGATAAGGGGGCCAACAACACAAAATGGAGAAAAGAAAGCCTCTTCAACAAATGGTGTTGGGAAAACTGGAAAGCCACATGCAAAAGAATGAAACTCGACTACAGCCTGTCCCCGTGTACTAAAATTAATTCAAAATGGATCAAAGACCTAAATATAAGATCTGAAACAATAAAGTACATAGAAGAAGACATAGGTACTCAACTCATGGACCTGGGTTTTAAAGAACATTTTATGAACTTGACTCCAATGGCAAGAGAAGTGAAGGCAAAGATAAATGAATGGGACTACATCAGAATAAAAAGTTTTTGCTCAGCAAGAGAAACTGATATCAAAATAAACAGAAAGCCAACTAAATGGGAACTGATATATTCAAACAATAGCTCAGATAAGGGCCTAATATCCAAAATTTACAAAGAACTCATAAAACTCAACAACAAACAAACAAACAATCCAATAAAAAAATGGGAAGAAGACATGAACAGACACTTCTCCCAGGAAGAAATACAAATGGCCAACAGATATATGAAAAGATGCTCAGCTTCATTAGTTATTAGAGAAATGCAAATCAAAACTACAATGAGATACCACCTCACCCCTGTTAGATTAGCTATTATCAACAAGACGGACAATAGCAAATGTTGGAGAGGCTGTGGAGAAAAAGGAACCCTCATACACTGTTGGTGGGACTGTAAAGTAGTACAACCATTATGGAGGAAAGTATGGTGGTTCCTCAAAAAACTGCAAATAGAACTACCTTATGACCCAGCAATCCCTCTACTGGGTATATACCCCAAAACCTCAGAATCATTGATACGTAAAGACACATGTAGCCCCATGTTCATTGCAGCACTGTTCACAGTGGCCAAGACATGGAAACAACCAAAAAGCCCTTCAATAGAAGACTGGATAAAGAAGATGTGGCACATATACACTATGGAATACTACTCAGCCATAAGAAATGATGACATCAGATCATTTACAGCAAAATGGTGGGATCTTGATAACATTATACGGAGTGAAATAAGTAAATCAGAAAAAAACAAGAACTACATGATTCCATACATTGGTGGAACATAAAAACGAGACTAAGAGACATGGACAAGAGAGTGGTGGTTACCAGGGGTGGGGGGAGGGAGGACGCAGGAGGGAGGGAGGGAGAGTTAGGGGGAGGGGGAGGGGCACAGAGAAAACTAGACAGAGGATGACGGAGGACAATCTGACTCTGGGTGAGGGGTATGCAACATAATTTAATGACAAAATAACCTAGACATGTTTTCTTTGAATATATGTACCCTGAATTATTAATGTCATCCCATTAACATCAATAAAAATTTATTAAAAAAAAAAAAAAAAAAAAAAAAAAAAAAGATGGTGCCGCTGCCCACGTAGAGGCCGTTGCCCAGGTGGTATTAATGTGTGTTGGGGTGGGCTAAAGGCAGGCAGAATCCTTGTAGCCTGGGGCTTGGTTTTGGGATTAAGCCTTTCCTACCCTTTTTGGTGTAAGGTGGTACAATCCTATCATGCCTCAGAGAAGTGACTTTGTATTAGAGACTTCCCTATTATGTATATTGGATTAAGGGTTTGGATTTCTACACTATAAAATGGGGATGGAACGAGAGTTTGCTCTCTTGGTTCCTGGGATTAGCATGAGAGAGCAGAGAGAGTAGAGCCAGCAGCAGGGGGAGGCCACGTGGAGGAGGCCAGGAAAAGCAGCCAAGATGGCGGAGTGCTGAGTGAGATGCCAGTTTGTGTAGAGTTTGTATCTGGGAGAAGGAAGAAGATGGGGAACTGAGGAGAATAAGTCTGGTGAGCTAGAAACCTTTGATTCTAGGAAACTCGGATAAATCAGTAGCTTTGTGAGCACTGAATGTGATTGGGTTTTGGAGCCCAGTGTGTATTTTTACTTGCCTGCCGAATGCAAACTAGGATTAAAGACTATGGCCCACCAGCTTTTGGCTCCACTGTTTCTTTACCGACTGTCCGAATCCAATGCGAACCTGCATGGGCCGGGCTGCTGTGTTAGTGGCCCTGGCCACGGCTGCTGGCTTTACATTTGGCGTAGTCTGTGGCAGGATTCGATACAGATTGGCAAGGAGCCTTTGAGTGGTGGAGTAGAGGACTGGCTAGTGTTAGGGTTCCCCATGGCTGTCCTCTTGGGGATCGTAGGCTGGCTGACTTTTACAGCCATGGGTGAGGAAACCGAGAGCTCTGTGGAAGAGGCTGCCTGGGACCTGAAAACCGAGCAGCAGAAGGAGCTGGAGCAAACGCAGGAGAAACCGATCCTCACCCTGGAGCTGAAGGAAGCGCTGGAGGAGGAGGCCGACCAGGCTTGCGAGATTCGCCTGGAAATGGAGCAAACATTGGAGGAGGATTCAGAGGTTCGTGAGTTGCCGATTGCCCTGGAGGTTGTGGAGAGCCAGCAGCGGCGGGAGGCCAGGGATGAGGCTGAGGCTGAGGCTAAGGCTGAAGCTGAGGCCAGGTCCGGAGCTGCAAGGTCTGCAGAGCAGAAGGCGGCAGTGGCCCGGGGTTCGAGCCCGGCAGTGGGAGCTGGTGTTTTCAGTTCCTCTTTGGAGGATGAAGAGAATTGGGCTGGAGTTGCAATCCGCAGTCTCCGGAAGGTGAAAGCGCAGCTGGAAGGAGCACCTACTTCGGCCCTGGTAGGTCCGCGATTTTGGGAAATAGGGCTGGACATGCTTTCCAGAGCAGAGATGGAAATGCTGACTGCCATTGCCACGTGCCCCTCTTTGGGACAGTGTAAAACCTGCCAGGACGGCAGGAATGAGGGGGGTGGCTGATGACCCACGTGCGTGGACTGATTCCTGGACTACGACCGGAGTGGGCTTGGCTCCTTTGTTGGATGGACTTACGGATTACGGATTTTGGACAATGTAAAATACCCTGATGGGGGTGGGGGGTGGCTTTGCTGGAAGCGCTCCCCTACCCCGGGAAGCTTTTCCCGTGGCTAGAAAGAAGACCGAGGACATTTTGCGCTTTGGGCTAAGTGCTCAGAGACTGGTGAAATGTACCTTTGTAATTGTTGAAACTGTATGATTTTTGCTGTTGTAATCTGTGTAATGTTCAAATTTCCTTGCACAGGAATGCTGGTGATGTAAATTGTGGGTAGTAAAGTGAGCATAGGGGTGGATTGTTGGGCGGATAAAATGTATTATGCTCACTTTGTTAAAGATGGTGCCGCTGCCCACGTAGAGGCCGTTGCCCAGGTGGTATTAATGTGTGTTGGGATGGGCTAAAGGCAGGCAGAATCCTTGTAGCCTGGGGCTTGGTTTTGGGATTAAGCCTTTCCTACCCTTTTTGGTGTAAGGTGGTACAATCCTATCATGCCTCAGAGAAGTGACTTTGTATTAGAGACTTCCCTATTATGTATATTGGATTAAGGGTTTGGATTTCTACACTATAAAATGGGGATGGAACGAGAGTTTGCTCTCTTGGTTCCTGGGATTAGCATGAGAGAGCAGAGAGAGTAGAGCCAGCAGCAGGGGGAGGCCACGTGGAGGAGGCCAGGAAAAGCAGCCAAGATGGCGGAGTGCTGAGTGAGATGCCAGTTTGTGTAGAGTTTGTATCTGGGAGAAGGAAGAAGATGGGGAACTGAGGAGAATAAGTCTGGTGAGCTAGAAACCTTTGATTCTAGGAAACTCGGATAAATCAGTAGCTTTGTGAGCACTGAATGTGATTGGGTTTTGGAGCCCAGTGTGTATTTTTACTTGCCTGCCGAATGCAAACTAGGATTAAAGACTATGGCCCACCAGCTTTTGGCTCCACTGTTTCTTTACCGACTGTCCGAATCCAATGCGAACCTGCATGGGCCGGGCTGCTGTGTTAGTGGCCCTGGCCACGGCTGCTGGCTTTACATTTGGCGTAGTCTGTGGCAGGATTCGATACAGATTGGCAAGGAGCCTTTGAGTGGTGGAGTAGAGGACTGGCTAGTGTTAGGGTTCCCCATGGCTGTCCTCTTGGGGATCGTAGGCTGGCTGACTTTTACAGCCATGGGTGAGGAAACCGAGAGCTCTGTGGAAGAGGCTGCCTGGGACCTGAAAACCGAGCAGCAGAAGGAGCTGGAGCAAACGCAGGAGAAACCGATCCTCACCCTGGAGCTGAAGGAAGCGCTGGAGGAGGAGGCCGACCAGGCTTGCGAGATTCGCCTGGAAATGGAGCAAACATTGGAGGAGGATTCAGAGGTTCGTGAGTTGCCGATTGCCCTGGAGGTTGTGGAGAGCCAGCAGCGGCGGGAGGCCAGGGATGAGGCTGAGGCTGAGGCTAAGGCTGAAGCTGAGGCCAGGTCCGGAGCTGCAAGGTCTGCAGAGCAGAAGGCGGCAGTGGCCCGGGGTTCGAGCCCGGCAGTGGGAGCTGGTGTTTTCAGTTCCTCTTTGGAGGATGAAGAGAATTGGGCTGGAGTTGCAATCCGCAGTCTCCGGAAGGTGAAAGCGCAGCTGGAAGGAGCACCTACTTCGGCCCTGGTAGGTCCGCGATTTTGGGAAATAGGGCTGGACATGCTTTCCAGAGCAGAGATGGAAATGCTGACTGCCATTGCCACGTGCCCCTCTTTGGGACAGTGTAAAACCTGCCAGGACGGCAGGAATGAGGGGGGTGGCTGATGACCCACGTGCGTGGACTGATTCCTGGACTACGACCGGAGTGGGCTTGGCTCCTTTGTTGGATGGACTTACGGATTACGGATTTTGGACAATGTAAAATACCCTGATGGGGGTGGGGGGTGGCTTTGCTGGAAGCGCTCCCCTACCCCGGGAAGCTTTTCCCGTGGCTAGAAAGAAGACCGAGGACATTTTGCGCTTTGGGCTAAGTGCTCAGAGACTGGTGAAATGTACCTTTGTAATTGTTGAAACTGTATGATTTTTGCTGTTGTAATCTGTGTAATGTTCAAATTTCCTTGCACAGGAATGCTGGTGATGTAAATTGTGGGTAGTAAAGTGAGCATAGGGGTGGATTGTTGGGCGGATAAAATGTATTATGCTCACTTTGTTAAAGATGGTGCCGCTGCCCACGTAGAGGCCGTTGCCCAGGTGGTATTAATGTGTGTTGGGATGGGCTAAAGGCAGGCAGAATCCTTGTAGCCTGGGGCTTGGTTTTGGGATTAAGCCTTTCCTACCCTTTTTGGTGTAAGGTGGTACAATCCTATCATGCCTCAGAGAAGTGACTTTGTATTAGAGACTTCCCTATTATGTATATTGGATTAAGGGTTTGGATTTCTACACTATAAAATGGGGATGGAACGAGAGTTTGCTCTCTTGGTTCCTGGGATTAGCATGAGAGAGCAGAGAGAGTAGAGCCAGCAGCAGGGGGAGGCCACGTGGAGGAGGCCAGGAAAAGCAGCCAAGATGGCGGAGTGCTGAGTGAGATGCCAGTTTGTGTAGAGTTTGTATCTGGGAGAAGGAAGAAGATGGGGAACTGAGGAGAATAAGTCTGGTGAGCTAGAAACCTTTGATTCTAGGAAACTCGGATAAATCAGTAGCTTTGTGAGCACTGAATGTGATTGGGTTTTGGAGCCCAGTGTGTATTTTTACTTGCCTGCCGAATGCAAACTAGGATTAAAGACTATGGCCCACCAGCTTTTGGCTCCACTGTTTCTTTACCGACTGTCCGAATCCAATGCGAACCTGCATGGGCCGGGCTGCTGTGTTAGTGGCCCTGGCCATGGCTGCTGGCTTTACAAATGGCTTTAGGCGACCCCTGGGTTTTGGTCATTCGACCCCCCCAGCCCCGCCGGGGTCGCGACCCACAGGTTGAGAACCGCTGTTCTAGAGTTTGTATTGATTCACAAAATCAGCTGAGCCCCAGGCGGGGGGGGGGGGGGTAGTGAAAGGATTTTGTATTTTCCTGAGCTCCCTTCGAGCTGGTTCCATGTCACAGACACAGGGGACAGCCACCACCACAGAGCTGGCTGCTGTTATGGAGGCGCCTAGGAGCTGAGCCACTCCTGAATCTTCACGACATTCCAGCCAGGTGGGATCTTTGTCTGCATCGTCATTGGTCCTCAGCCTCACAGAATTAAACTAATAATGGCTCTGGGTTCATGACACACACTAAAAATTACATATTTTAACAAGGTAATAAATACTCGTGACCTGGTCTTAAAAACAAAACCTCAGACATTGACACTAACTCACATCTAAGGGTGTGGTGCCTTCCTCCACCCCATCAGTGGTGACCATGGTCCCCACCTCTGCCCATCACGCTCCGCTTTCCTCTCTGGACAAGAGTATGCATCTATGTACATTCATAAATATACATGTGTATGTTGTATGTGAACTCTTTACCTAGTTTTAGGGACACGTTTTTTCCACGTATTATTTTGCTGAGGTCCATCCATATGGTGTGTTTCTCTGTAGTGTATCCACAGTGACGGCTGTAGTTACCCCACTGCTCTGTCCCACAGTTTATTCATTGTCTTTGACTGAGGAGTTTTGGGTGATTGCCTGACTCTGGCACTTGTTAGCAGTGAGGCCTTCGAACATTCCTGTGTCTTGGTTTTTCAAGGTGGTTGCCCCGATTTCCACACTTACCGGCAGCGTAGCAGAGAGCCCCAGACCACAGCCGATGCAGTGTTTGGGATGGCTGCATTTGAAAATGTTTTCCAAGCTAACAGACATAAACATGTGGTCTATCATTGTACTTGGGATTTGCATTTCCTTGAGCACTGAGGACAGTGTACATTAATTCACATACATATATATTTTTTGGGTCCTGTGTTTCCTCTTTTGTGATTTTGGTTTATTTTGCCCACTTTTCCTTTTACCTTGGTTATATTTTATTTACTGATTTTTTGAGGGTGTTCATATGATCTTGTTACTAGTTGGAATGAAAGAATTAATATCTGCATTTTATCAGAGGAGAAACTGAGTGTCCTATTTGCTCAAGATCACGTAGCTATCCACACGGGCCTGACTGACCTGGTGTGGATCCAGGACACCTGTGCCACGCTCTCTTCCTCCTGAAAGTCCGTGGGCCTGGGCTGTGGGGTCTGGTTCTCGGGCTGTGGGTGGAGGGCATTGGATTGGTCCCCTGTGTCTCTGGTCAGTTTCCTCGTCTACACAATGATAGCTTTTCTTCCAGCAAAACTCTGAGGACCTTGCTCTAATTTTTTTGATTCTTGCGGCTGCTGCTCTGAGGAAGGAATGTCCCCTTGCCACCTCCCACTTCACCTTGATCAGTGCACAGTGTGTGGTGTGCCTGGTCTTGGAAAGGCACCTCATGAGTTAACTCATCCTCGGTCACAGACTAGTAAATGTTTGGGCCAGGTTCGGAATCCAGGCCCAACGGCCCACGATATAATTGCAAGGTGAGTGAAGCCAAATTCCTATCCGGGAAGAGTCCGCATGTCCTGGGCAGACAGACATTTCAGTGTAACGCTATCGAAAGAATCTGGATGGATTCACACTGGTGTTGATGATGTTGACTTTGGAGAGAGACACTAGGTTGAAAGGGAGCATTTATCTCACATTCTGTCCCATTTCTTTATGTTTTGTTAGGACTTTTTTTTTATGTTGACTATCTCATACTTTGTTAATAGAAAGATCAATGTATGTCATATATGAAACAAGGAAGTGTGACAGAAGTGGCAACCGAGTGTGGGCCGGTGTGGCAACCGAGTGTGGGCCGGTGCTGTGAGAGCCCAGATGAGGCTCATATATGAAACAAGGAAGTGTGACAGAAGTGGTAACCGAGTGTGGGCCGGTGCTGTGAGAGCCCAGATGAGGCAGCACCTAACTCTGGGGGGGAGGTGATGGAGGGTTTTGCAGGATGAGTAGGAGTGCCCTGGATAGCAACGAGCAGAGAGACTAATCCAGTAAGAACGACCTCTTGGGTGGAAGCAAGTAAAAAAAAGCTGTTGGCCCAGGGTGGGAGACACAGGAGGTGCTCCAGTAATATCAGATTTCTAGTCTAGCAGCCCCAGATATAGGGGGTGGTTGTTTGTGAATCTCTCCTGGATTCGACTCATTAATATTAAGATTTTTTAGTAGCCATCAGTCGAGGACAGTACAAATTTCTCAGTACAAGTCTGGCCACTCAGGGAAAGAAAGGTTACTCCTGCTTATTTGGCCAAAGGGGCTGTAACAGTCAGGGTCAGTCTCCACCTCCGTCTCTCAGTTTGCCCCACAGGCAGGTCCCGCTGACAATCTCCCTGCTCCCTCGCCCCCCAGGCAGCTGTAGGCACAGGCTGGGCGGGAGGGCTGCTCTGGCTGGTGCTCCCCCAGAAGCCTCAGGCTCCCTCTGAGAGACTTAGATGAAACTGAGACCCAGTCCAGAACCATTCCCTGTGGTCAGGCCAGGACCTGTGCCAGTGTGAGACCTGGTACATCAGGTGCCCTTGGCTGCGGCAGTGGGATCCTCCTTCCCCCAACGCGCCAAACACAGATGGGAAATGGATTTCCCCTGGGAAAAGTAGGGTGATGCCCCCGGAAGCAGAGAGAATACATGCTAGGCTGGTAAAACCAAGCCAAACAAAACAAAACAAAAAAGCAGGTTTTTAGAAATTAAAAAATGGTTTTACTTCTTATGATACAAGCTTAGGTAGAGAGCCCCTGATGTGTCCGCATGGAAACTCCTGTGTGTCTCCCTGAGCTCATGAAGATTTGGGATTAACTAGGGGAAACTATCATAGAACATGGCTCTTTCTGTTTCTTCCAATTTATCTCTCTTATCTCCATTTTTGGATATTTTCAGGCTGGGGAAATGTGACCCTTTGGAATACATTTTTAATAATGTTTCTCATCCAAAAAGTGACTTACTTTTATAAACGCACATTCAAATCCACTGTTGTCATTGTTTTCATTCTTTGTGTTTCCAAAGGTGAGCTCCAAAGGTTGGGTCAGGGCAACCGTGTGGGGGGATAGAGTTCATTCCCAAAGTATTTTTGAAGCTTCAAGTTTGCTGTAGATACAGACATTAGCCAGGTCACACGCCTCTAAGAGGTCTACGATGTCTATTGTGGCTTTGAGAAAGCTGTGTTCTTTAGAGAGTTCTTTTCCTGACTGGTAACCACTTCTCAACTGGCAAAATTGGTTTATAATGTATAGATACTCACAACCTGAGGAATAGCACCTGATTAGGGATACAGATTCTAGAGTCAGACTTGTGTTCAAATCTTGGCTGTACCACTCAGTAGCTGTGTGATCTTAGGCAAGTTACTTAACCTCTCCGAACTTTACTTTTTTCATCTATAAAATGAGATAACACCAGTGTTAGGAAGACTAGAGGTGACAATTAAAAATTTTTGCTCAGGGAGAGAGTAGACTCTGTTTTTCTCAAGGAGTTAATATTAAAATGACTATTAATAAAACAGACAAGTTCTGACTGACCTGTGGTGGCGCAGTGGATAAAGTGTCGACCTAGAACGCTGAGATCATCAGTTTGAAACCCTGGGCTTGCCTGGTCAAGGCACATATGGGAGTTGATGCTTCCTGCTCCTCCCACCATTTTTATCTATCTTATCTCTCAATTCAATACATAAAATCTTTAAAAAAAGTGAACAAGCTGGCCCTGGCCTGTTGGCTCAGTAGTTGAGTTTGACCGCGTGTGTGGAAGTCCCGGGTTCGATTCCTGGCCAGGGCACACAGGAGAAGCACACATCTGCTTCTCTATACTTTCCCTTTTCCTTTCTCTCTGTCTTTCTCTTCCCCTCCTGCAGCCAAGGCTCCATTGGAGCAAAGTTGGCCTGGCGCTGAGGATGGCTCCGTGGCCTCCGCCTCAGGCACTAGAATGGCTCTGGTTGCAGCAGAACAATACCCCAGATGGGCCTAGTGTTTCCCCCTGGTGGGCATGCCAGGTGGATTCCAGGCAGGCGCATGCAGGAGTCTGTCTGTCTGCCTCCCCCGCTTCCCACTTCTAAAAAGAAAAAAAGGTGGACAAGCTGCTATAGTAACATTATAGTAAGAATTCAAATGTTGGCTTCTAGCTGTCTGGATTCCAACCCTGGCTGTACATGAACACCTGTGCGGATTTACTATTCTTTTTTTTTTTTTTTTTTTTTTTTAATTTTTTTTTTATTTATTCATTTTAGAGAGGAGAGAGAGAGAGAGAGAGAGAGAAGAGGGGAAGAGCTGGAAGCATCAACTCCCATATGTGCCTTGACCAGGCAAACCCAGGGTTTCGAACCGGCAACCTCAGCATTTCCAGGTCGACGCTTTATCCACTGCGCCACCACAGGTCAGGCGGATTTACTATTCTTATCTGCTTACCTGTAAAATGGGGATAAGTACATCACCTTGCAGAGTTGGGAGATGAATTAAGACACAGTGTCTGGTAAAAAACAAGTGCTCAGCCAATGGGACTACCCTTCACCTCTTTCTTCCTGAGAAGCTGGGTGAGCCCATGTCCCTGTGCTGCAGACGGGCTGCTGATACTAGTATGGCACAAACTGGTTGAATTCATTGAGGTTAAGTAAGAAGACAGGGCATTTCACAACATGTCTCAGACATTGTCATTGCAGTACCGAAAGCTGCCAAAGTCCTTACCCCTGAGTACCCAGAGTGCTTATTAAACTGTTTTCTCTTAGAACAGGATTTGACTTATAGTACAGTGCTTCTGTTATGCTCATAGCAGGCATCATTTGCCACACAAGGAAGCCACATGCTGATGACCAGGGGTGACCTCAGCTTTCCCGACATGGCCAGGTTGTTCTGTGGTGGCTAGCATGCCTCTCTGACATCTAAGTTCCTAGGTAGCCCTGAGTGGCATTATCCTGCCCTGACCCAACTTGAGAGGACTCCAGCAACAATCCATTGCAGTATAGGAATCTGAGTGGGGTGGGTGGCTTCCAGAGTGAATGAGTCACAAGGCGTTCGGTCCCCAGCCATCTGCCATGGAGGGGCTGCTGCTTTTCACCCTGCTGCTGCAGCCCAGGCTGTCCAGGTAAGAGGCAGGGGATGTTACAGGGTGGCGCATCCCGGGAACGGGAGTACATGAAGACGGGTTGCCCAGAGCTGAGACACCTGCACATTCCCTCTGAGGGCTGCCTGCACTGGGAGATGATGAGCACACATGACACTCTTGCTGGTCACTTTTTTCTCATCTTAATCTGTTGTCCCTTTCTGTTTAAACTCTTTCTTGCCTCTCCTTCCTCTCTTCTTTCCCACTAAATCCCCTGTGTCTTTCTCATTGTCTGACTCAATGTGTTTATGGGGCAGCCCTGCTCCCAGTGGGCTTGAGAGAAGTGGAGAGCTTCCTGTCTGACCCCCTTCAATGTATTCCTCATTGTCTCCTTGCAAGGGCCTGAAGGTCTGTTCTGCCCTAAGACACTGGGGTTTCAGCAGTCTGATATCATGGGGAAATAAATCACTCAGGAGACTAGCACCCAGATCCACGATGCCCAATGTACTGGTCAGCTAGCATTGGGTAACAAGTCAACCCAGGAACTTGTGATGTACAATTTTGCTTTTAGGTCTGTACATTGGTTTATGTGATGGCATGGACTCTGCTATACGTGTGTTCATTCTGGGTCCAGGCTGAAGGGTGGTGAATCCCTGGGGAAGCCCATCTTATGGGGACAGCAGAAGTGTCAAAGGGTAAGCTGAAATGCACTCAAACCCCTGCTTGCATTATGTCTAACATCCTGTTGGCCAAAGCAAGTCACATGACCAAGCCCAAAGGAAAGTGATGGGGTCATAAAATCCGCCTTCTGTGGAGGGGCTGCATGGCTTCATGACAAAGGTACCAGTTATGGGGGGGGGGGGTGAAAAATTGGGGCTGATAATTCAATCTATGAGAGGCATTAACACCTGAGTGTGAATTAGGCGGCTTAGACAAGAGAGGGTAGACAGTAGCGATGAGAAGGCCTGGCAGAGCGGACTCACACACTTCCATGAGGGCAGGTGAGAAGAACACAGACAGAGCCCAGTAGATCAGTGCCTTTCAACTGCCTGTCCGCCAGAAATTTTGTGCTGGCGCGAGGGTGGTTGACTCTTGCAGCAGACCAGCATGAAGTTTCTGGAGGACTGGCACCAATCTGCGAACCGACGGTTGAAAAACACTCGATGGAGCAACCATTTGGACACCTGGGAGACAGTGTGAGGGCACTGGGTGCCCAAGAGCTGAGGTTCTCAAACTTGAGCATGTGTTAAAACTCCCCGGAGGGCTTGTTTCTGATGCAGTAGGTCTGAGATGAGGCCGGAGAATTTGTACTTTCACCCAATTTCTAAGTAATGCTGATACTGTTTATACAGGGACTACACATTGAGAACCACGTCTTAGGGGAAATGGTCGTTTCTGAAGGCAAACTGCCATCCATTCACGCTGATCCAGCCCAAGCCTGGCCTCGCCTGCTCCCCTCTGACTCGATGCCAGTCCCGTTCCAATACATTTTGTCCCTCCATCCCATCCCTCTTTTTCATCCTATAGCCCTGTTTTCCTCCCAGAGATCTCCTCTCCCCTCTCCTCCTCTCTAGGCCCTCAACGTGTGTTCTCCTTGCCCCTAGAAGGTGACGGAACCCAGGTCTAGCTGGAGTCTACCCAATGGGCGCCCCGGTCATTGCCAGGCAGCTGAGTCAGAATCTCCAGGAGAAACACGCGCCCTGTTTTGGATGGAGATTGCCAGTCGATGTGAAGATAATGTTCTGGGAAGTAGGTGGGCCCTTTGGCTCTATTAATGATGCTTTATTTTATTTTTTTGCATCTGTGCTACATCTTTGTACTTTCACTTCCGAAATCTGTTTGGTGCCTGGTGGCAGCCATCACAAGGCACTGACTTTAATGACCTGCGAGGGATGAAGACGGTCCCCATGGGATCATAACAAGTGTGTTATGAAACTTACCCAGGAGTTTGGGAAGTGGTTGGACTTAAAACCTAACTCATGCTCAGGATGCAACCTGGGGCTGGTGCTGTCCAACAGCGTCACGTAGCTCTGGGGCGTCCAGCTCAGCTGGCGAGCCAGAGTGCCAGGAAGACGATCACATGGGCTGTGGCACACCCACAGGCTCCTGCTCAGGCAGCCAGTGACCTGACGATGTTTATAGCTATTCCCAGGAGCAGACAAAAGAGAGGGTAGCTACCACACTGGGGCCCATCAGTGATCCTTTCTTGCTAAGCCCCCTTTATATTTGGGGCCCCTGGGTGCACAAGAAAATGTTCTCTCCCTTCCTTTACTCACAGGCCCCAGGGTCTCAGTCTGCTCTGTTCTCAGTATAAACACTATTCCTTGGGACTCTCTCCCCCGAGGCCTGGCTGGGGAGGAAGGAGAGGAGCAAGTCTCCCCAACTCTCTCTTTCCTGTTGCTCCAGAGGACAAACTCATAGGGACATTTTGCTTAATTTAATGCAAACTACGAGGGGGCATCACAGCCATACTGGCCATTGGTTAGCAAAGTTTGTCTTTGGAATGGTGAAGGAGAGCATCACGGTCTTCATTTTCTTGATTCCAGGCTCTGTAAATTCTGACGGCTCCTGCCTGGACCTTTGTGCAGACCTCTTCAGTGAAGGTGTCTTGCTTTCTGTAAATGAACGAATGACTAGAACCTCCTCTGTGTTAGTTTTCTACTTCTGTATTACAATTTACTACACAGTTAGTGGCTTAAAAAAACATAAATGGTAATTACCTCATGGCTTCTGTGGGTTAGGAGTCTGGGCACAGCTTAGCTGGGTCCTCTGCTCAGAGTCTTCGCAGCCAGCAACCCAGGCGTCAGCCAGGGCTGTGGTCTCATCAGAGCTTTGACTCGGGAAAGACCCACTCTGAGATTACTCAGGTTGTGGACAGAGTCCATCTGCTGTGGTTATAAGACTGAGGTCCCTGTCTGTCTGTCTGTCTCTGGTTGTCACCTGGAGGTCACTCAGCTTCTAGAGGCCACCAGCAGCTCTTTGCCATGTGGCCCCATCACAGCACAGCAGCCAGCAGTGGAGGGAACTTCTCTTTCATTCCGGTCTGCTGAGATGAAGTCTTATTTAATGCAGCGCCATCACCTTTGCCATATTCATTCAGTTAGAAGCAAGTCACAGCTCCTGCCACACTTATACAAAGGTCTGATTAGCGGGAGGGTCTGTCTGTCACCTCTTCTTTCCAATCTGAAGACGTAGTGCAGGCAAAAGGCAGGTACCTCTTAGTCCCACAAATCACTTTGCTTCCCTGAGAACTTCTGGCTGGATGTCACTCAGTTCTAGAGACTTCTTCCTCTATTCATAAATGATACCACAGGGCATTTCCACAACAAGTCTGCTATTTGGGAAAATAACTCTGAGACTGTCGGACACTGGGTGGGGGTCATCACCACTGCAGATTTTGTTTTCATCACTTATTCATTCATCCAAAAAATATTGATTACACACCTATCAGGTAATGGGTACTTTTTCAGGCAATGGGGAGACAGTTGTGAACTTGACAAACTCCTGCAGTCATGTAATTTATACTCTGCCTGGGGAAGAGGTAGAGTGTAACAACTAGACCAAGAAATGCAGGAGCAAGTAACAAGTGATCTGAAGAAAATAAAGTGTGGATAGATAGAACATGCTAGAAGAGTGCTTTAAATGGGGCGATCAAGAAAGGTGTTCTGAGAAAGCTGAACCTTGAATGATGACAAAGAACCAGCCATATCACCATTTGGGGGAAAATTAAGGTAGGAAAATAGCAAGTGCAAAGGCCCTGAGGTTAAAAGGAATCTGGCCTGTTAGAGGAACTGAAAGAAAGCCCATTGGCTGGAGATGAAAAAATAAAGGGGGATGGTAGGAGATAAGATTGAGAATATTTGCTGACAGCTGATCTCTGGGGTTCTTACGGACCATGGCAAAAGTCTGGATTTGATTCTTGCATGATGGGAAGCCACTGGAGGGCTTTGGTAGAGATGTTATTTAATGTAGTCTGTACTTTCTGAGTCTCACTGTGTTTGCTTTATGGAGAACAGAATTTAGGGCATCAGGAATGGAGGCCTGGAGACCCATCTAAGGTTGACCATGGTGTTCCAGGCAGTGATACCATCACCCGGGACCAAGGTCACAGCAGTGGACCTGGGGTGAAGTGACTGGAGTTGGATTCTATTTAAACTTGCCTCATTTACTTCCTAAACATGTGAGTTGAACATTGTTCATTAAGTAAAGAAATCAGTTCTCAGATTGAAAATGATCAATTTCTTTAGTTTTGTGACTGCTTGGAAGTTTCTAGAATAAAAGGTTCAAAAGGCAAAATAGATCTTCCCCATGCAAGACCCAGGCTGCCATCTCAGAGCTCCAGCTGTCAACCCTCAGAAACACGAGGCCTTGCTCCAAAGGGGCGGCTCGTGAGATAATTAGAATTTCACTGACAGAGGAAGTCCACATGCTAGGTCCTTGTGCAAACTGACTTCTGCCCCCATGGTGCAATCGTGGGGCATCCACAGATATTTTCTCTGTGATTCAAGGAGTGAAAAAATAGTGCCACTGAGTTCCTGGGGCAGATTTTGTGCCAGAACTTGAAGCAAGTGCTCCTTGTTAACACATGCGTGCCTAGTGTTATGGCTGAGAGCCCGGTTCTGGCGATACTGGTTCTGGGTTGCCTTTCTGTTCGGCTGCATGACCCTGAACAAATCACTTAGCTTCTCTCTGCCTCAGTCCCCTCATCTAGAAAGCAGGATGACAATGAAAAGGACCTCATAGCTCATTACTAGGATTTGATGAATTAATACATGTGAAGCACTGTTAGAGAGTAAAAGTAAATGCTAGTAAGGTGTTTGGTAAATTAAAAATAGTAGGTCAGATATTTTGATTCTCTTTAAGACCCTCATGATATATATGAAGCCTATTAAGAATATACGTTGCTTCCTTTTCCTTTACTTTAAACATCAAACGTCTATTGTGGAAAAAAATAAAAAATTTGATGTAAAACAGACTTGATTTAACCGCCAACTCTGTCATTTACTGGCTGTGTGACCCTGGGTAAGTCACATAACCTCTCCAGAAGCAGCATTTTCTTCATGGGTAAAAGAGAAAGAATAATTAGAGTGGTAAATACCAGTAGTTGATAACACTCTCTCAGGAAATAGAAAAGTCCTTATTTGTAGTGTTTTCTGATTTGTGTGGTATAAATACCACTATAGCTGATTTCAAACTATGGGAAGTCACTGAGCACCCAGGTGGGAAGAAGTACCATCCAGCATGCTCAAGGATGAAAGTGCATCTATCATTTACAGAACACTTACTATGCATGCAGTCCTAAGCTAGTCTAAGTGAAATAGAACATTTCACTTACTCTTCAAAGCAGCTCTGTGAAGATGTCATTGGTATCTTTATTCTACAGTAGATGCCATCGAGGCACAGCTGGGTGATTTGTCCAAGGTCACACGGCTGGCAGAACTTCAGATCCCTCAGTTCAGGGCCTGTACCTCAGAGGCACTCAAGAAAAGATAGACATTGATATTATTGCTTCTGCAACAGGAGGAACGACACTGCCTAACATTCTGTCATTTCTCTAATGTTCTTATAAGTTCACTCTCAATTGTCATACTTCTAAGGGAATTAAAAACATTTTGTCTTTTCCATTAAAGTAAGAGTGAGAGTATGAGGTTTAAAGATCACTCTTTTAGCTATTTCGGTAAAAGATGAGAATTCGACTCTGCTACAGACTTGAAAGAAGAATTAGGGAAGGAGAGAAGATGTAGATGTTTAGTGAGCACCTACTATATGTTAGGCGCTTTGTATGCATTTAATCCTCCCAGAGGTACAAAGAATTATCCTTATCCGGCTCCGCATTCAACAGATGAAGGTACTAGGGCTCAGAAATGCAGTGACTTGCCTGATTTTATACCACTGATAGTATGCTGGCTATGCTGGGATTAGAACCCAGGCACGGGCAAAGTTTGGTTCTTTTCATTGTACCATGCTGCTCCCACTTGGACTTCACTGTGAACCTGTTTGGACTTCACTGTCCTGTGAATTTCAACAAGGCTGCTTTCTGGAACTCAGGTTGGAACTCTGTGAAATAAACAGCCTTGCCGATCACAGAGCATCTGCTGGCAGCGGTCCCAGCCATCCTTCCTCTGACCACTCTCAGTAACAGCAGTGGCACAGCCAATGTCACGATCGGTGGCCTAGAAAAACACAGGGGCCTTGCTGTGAACCTCTGGTACTGTTTATATGAAACTGCTCAGACCATGCCCCTGGGATACCCAAATCCCTGGCTGGTGGTTGAGGAAAAATATCAGCCAGTGCTCCATTTCTGGTCACCATCTGCACACATTCCAAAAGACAAACAGTCCATTTTAGCTCATGACCAAGTTAACTTGGAGACTGCTGGGATCCAGCCCTTCTTGTCAGTACTCACGTTCATCTCATTGGCCTTTGGTCCAGGGCCAGTGTCCAAAGCAGTCCTGTTTCACTTATCACTTATCTGCGTGGCCAGAGGGCCTGAGTAGATGAGATTACCTGCAAAAGGACCTTTAGAAACACCGACAAAATATTACTCCTGTGGTGTCTGGGGTTTTCTGACCCAATAGATTGAATGGGGAGGGTGGTCTTTTTCCTGCTTAAGAGGGATAACAAGTGGGTCTGTTTCTTTAAGCATGACAAGGAGCCCTAGAATATTGGAAGGAAAGGGTCCTTGTTTCACTTGTTTCTTCACCAGATATCTGAGTATCTTCCATGTCAGAAACTGTTGGGTATCCACATTAAAAGATAAATTTGGCGTGATTCTCATTAACACGAAACTTATGGTCTAGTTGGGAAGGCAGCTTCATAAAACAATCCTATAAATGCATCTAAAATTGCAACTCTAAAAAATATTAGGAAAGGGGAGGACATGGCTCAAGGAAAGACTTAATAAAGGGGGAAGCCCCAGTACTGTGAGGTACTAGAGGGTTCCCCAAAAAAGTGACACTTGAGTAGTGAAATGGGGAATGACAGTGGGTAGTGGAGAGAGAAGCCCGGGCAGAAGGAACAGTATAGGCAAGGCTTGGAGGTAGAAGAATATGTGTTTAAGAGTGGAAGAAGGTCCGAGTGGCTGGGGTAAGACGAGACTGGGGAGGTGGGCAGGAGACAGGTCATGGAGGGACAATGGCCCAGTCTCCCGACAACAACAGGAAGGCATTGAAGATTTCTGAGCACCAGGATAACATGATTAATGCTGTCCTTAAGGCATCTGTGGAGGACGGTATGGAGAGAGGCAGAGGTGGGGGAGTGTGGGACTATGGAGTTCAGATACAACATTTCAGCAATCAAGGGGAGAGATGATAGTGGCCTGACCTAAGGAGGTGGTATTGTAGATGAACAAAATGGGGACATTCCAGTCCAGGGAGATTTAGAAAGTGCACTGACAGGATTTGGATATTTTTTTTTGGGGGGGGGGGAGGTGTAGGGAAAAAAGACACCAGAGGTAAATTTCAGATTCCCGGCTTCTGCAGTGGTTAGATGGTTTTTAATCCCATTCATTGAAAAAAAGACCAGGTTTGTGGAGTTCATTTGTCAGTTTAAGCTAAATTATGCTGAGATAACAAATGACCCCCCAAATCTCAGTCAAAACAAAGACTTATGTTTTGCCATGTTATCTGACCACAGGGATCAGCTTCATTTCTATGCCATGTCATCTCTATTCTGGGACCCTGGGTGATGGAGCAGAGGCTGTTCATAGGGCAGGGGAGAAAGAGATGTGCTGATTCTCACAGCTTTGGAAATGACATACATTATTTCTTACTCTTCATAGGTTGAAGAAAGTCCATATCCATGCCTGAGCGTATAATCCTCCTATAGGGAGAGACACCCCACAGTGGGTGACAAGTATTTTGAATAATAATAAAAAAGTCTATGGAAGGGAAATTTGAATTTCAACTCCACCATCTGTAAAATATGGATGATAATAACACTCACTTCATAGGATTATTGTGATGTTTAAATGAGTTAATGCTTGAACAGTGCTTATAGAGTGCATACAATATACCCATGGCTCAGAAAGGAAAAGGAATTTGCCCAGTAATTTCTATTCATAATATACCCCCACTCCACCTGACCCTTCGGTGTGCAGTAAAAGTAAAATTATATCTGACAAACATCTACTGGTACACTTATACTCTCACCAGGCACTGTGCTAAGCTGAGATTCAGGTAGAAAGATTTCCCCTTTAAGGAATTTATGGTATAATAGGGCTAAAGGATGTGCCAACAAGCATGAAACTCAGGAGTCATGTAACAGTGTTAAGTTAGTGGTCAGTTCTTGATTTCCATATTTTCCCTTTGGATGAAGAAACATCTGAAATCCTCATGGTTTCTCAGAAGTAGTGATTCTTGACCTGGGTCTTAAAGCCTTAAATGATTCCACAGATTGGCAATGTGAGAAGGGTAGGAAGAAGGAACTGCATGTGTACTCATGGAGTCAGAGCTGCCTGATGCATTTGTGAACTCTACACAGTGAGTTGAGCATCAGCACCCACTTCTCTCCCAACCTGGGACTTACCAGGAATGCTATCACCAGGGTCTGCTTAATGATCTGGTTTGACTGAAATCTGTCAGCTCCCTTCCTGGCTCTCATTTTATTCAGGGGTAGTCTGAGCTGAGAGTAGGGTGAATCGAAAGAATTAACTTTTGAAGAACAATTTTTACATAAAGAGGAGAGAGATATACTTGACAGTTATCATAGGGAAGGTACTCTGAGTAAATATTTTTAAAGGAATTATTAAAAAATTGGGCCAAATGATACACAATCTAATACCTTTCCCTCCACAGAACTTCAGTAAAATTCTACTTCATTGGCTAAATGTTATAGGGAGTATATTTGAGTGTCTATGTATTTGTGTTTATGTGTTTGTAAGCATGTGCACATTTGGCAGGAGGTGATATGTTGAACTTGACTGTATGGCAATGATGTGCTGGCTATGAAGTCCAAGCACATTTGAGTCCCAGATAAACAGCTTGGCATTGTTTGCATGCCAAATAAAATGCAGGCAGTGTTAGGACATGGGCATTTACGAGCAGGCTGGATCAATTGTGAAAATGGCCTAGAACATCAAGCTAAGAACTTGGGCTTGAGAACTCAAAGTTAAAAACTGTTTACAGGTACACAGGATTAATATCATATGCAGGACTAGGGAAAGAACTATATAACCCCTTGGTAAAGATGGCTAAGGTGTCCTCACATGCCCCCAAGAGAGCTGCCAACACTGGTGTGATTGAAGAGTCAGGGAAAAAGAGAGAGAATTCCGTTCAGTTTCAAGATAAACAGTATTTCTTTAAAAAGAAACCAAAACCTGCCATATCTCTATGTGGTGTTGCTATGGAAAGAGCTATTTTCATCAGATGTGAGAGCAGGAAGCCACATAAAACAGAGAGAAATGGCCAGAAATGCAGGCTTGAAATATCCCTGGGCTGCCCTAACTTAGCAACATTTTTGAGAGAGGGCAGTTTCTTCATGTTTATATGACAGGAATGAGAAAAATGAAAGGTCTCAATGACCTATTCCTTCCATTTTCCCATTGAACAAGAAAATATGCCTAAAATCCATGGAACGGAAGAGATAGTCCAAGTAAATGACAACTTGCTGAATGAAGAATGGTCCCCGGATGGCACGTCTGTGACCTCGTGCCCATCACTGCCTTCCCTTCCCTTCCCTTCCCTTCCCTTCCCTTCCCTTCCCTTCCCTTCCCTTCCCTTCCCTTCCCTTCCCTTCCCTGCCCTGCCCTTCCCCTGCCCTTCCCCTGCCCTCCCCTTCCAACTCCACTACCATCTTTGAAGGAAGCAGCAGATCCCATTGCCTTCCTGTTGAATATATGCACTGAAGCCATTTGATCAGTTGTAGTTGACTTTTTAAGGGGTGTACTATGCTCCAGTGAAGTCTGAAAGACTTGTAATGAGGACATACAAATCTTTCCAAGAAAAATATGTTTTAAAAAGAAGCACATTCATAATGTTGGAGAAAAGAAAGCATAGTGAACACTTGGAATGAAGCGCTGGAGCCACCCTAGGTGTCTGAGAAAATGCCTGGTGCTCTGGTGAGTGGTGAAGTTATGGGTTGAAGTAGGAATTTACAGAATCTCAGGACTCCGGGAGCTGAAGGCTCCTGTAGAATGCACTAGAAACCAGGGAAGCAAATAATATTTTGTTAGCTTGTCTGGCTCCTCTGTGACCCTGCAGTTAGGATCTGACAGTTGACACAGCTCCTGAGGCCAAAGAAGGGAAAGGTTGGCGATTGTAGGCAAAAAAGAGCTTGCATTTTCTCAACGATTTTTGTTTTGGATTGGGGGAACAAACCTCTGCTTGAGAAGCGAACATGAAGATGCTTCCATAGAGTGGGATGAGAGGCTCAGATACCCATCAAATGTCATTATCTGCTCACGCTGTGCAATTTCTCTTAGTAATCTCTTGATTGCTCACATTAACAAACATGGGTCAGAAGGGCAGAGAACAGAGTAGACACTTGATTGAAAACAATTCTGTTTGGTGTGGGAACACAGGACATGGTCATTTTCTCATGGCTGCTAACATTTCTTAAAGTTTTGCTTAAGACATAAGCCATATGTATTTGCTTTCTTTAAACAACTGCATGTCAAGGAGAAGGAACACTGAAGGCACTCAAATGCCTGGGTCATATTTGAGTGGCATCCAATTTAACTTTTTAAAATTTTATTTATTGATTTTAGAGAGAGTAAGGGAAGAGAAGAGAGAGAGAGAGCAAAAGAAACATTGACTTGTTTTTCCACAAGAAGCATTCACTAGTTGCTTCTTGTGGTGATTGAACCTGCAACCTTGGTGTATCAGGACAATGCTGTGACCAATTGAGCTACCCACGCAGGGCCACATCTAATTTAATTTGACAAGCATTTATTGAGTACCTACTATGTTTGAGGCACAAGAATGCAAAGAACATCAGCATGCTGTCCCTGCCTTGAAGAATTCACAACCTGTTAGTACACACACATCTCAAAGAGCTGTGATTAATGCTGGAATTTTAAAACAATGCTGTGTGGTGCTGGACTGGACATGCTCTATGTAGTTGATCTCATTTGGTCCTCCATGAAGTTCTGTTAGTTAATGCAATTATGATCTCTATTTTTCAGATGAGGAAACCGAGGCCCAGAAAAGCTACACATTTTCCTGAGCAGCCATAGCTAGTGAACACCAGAGCCAAGATGCAGATGTGGGGCTGATTCTTCTCTGAGCTGTTTGCATTGTGCTCTACCCTTCCCCTTCCTGGGTGATATCAGAGAGAGGCAGGAGCATGGACTGAGGCAGGGAGGGTGGGACTGGCACTGTCATGGGCTGATGTGGGGGTTGAGGCAAGCTACAGAAGAAAGGTGACATTGGCCTAGGCCCTGAAGAATGAATGGGGTTCATTAGGTTGTCCCAGTGGGGTAGAATGTGCCCTCCCCAGACAGGGAGCAGCCTATGCAAGTGTTTAGCAGCACAAGGGTACAGGAGCAAGGAGTCTGTTATGGTTCCTTCCCAGGCTAAGTATCAGGGGAATGGGCCAGGATTATCAGTCATTTTTCAACAAACATTTGAGTGCCAGTGCTATGCCGAGTGCTGGAGGAGGCACTGGCCCTATATTGGAGACTAAGAATGGACCAGGGGGCCTGACCAGGCGGTGGCGCAGTGGAGAGAGCGTTGGACTGGGATGCGGAGAACCCAGGTTCGAGACCCCAAGGTCGCCGGCTTGAGCGCGGGCTCATCTGGTTTGAGCAAAAGCTCACCAGCTTGGACCCAGGGTTGCTGGCTCAAGCAAGGGGTCACTCTGTCTGCTGAAGGCCCCCAGTCAAGGCACATATGAGAAAGCAATCAATGAACAACTAAGGAGTCGCAATGAAAAACTGATGATTGATGCTTCTCATCTCTCTCCATTTCTGTCTGTCTGTCCCTATCTATCCCTCTCTCTGTCTCTAATAAATAAATAAATAAATAAAATCTTAAAAAAAAAAAAAAAAAGAAGAAGAATGGACCAGGGCTCTGCCCATATGGGACCATCTGTGAGCCAGAAAGTAAATGAGTCTACAATCATGCCACCAAACCACACACACATCAGTGGTGAGATGCCAAGACTTCACAAAGTGCCCTGTGACAGAGATTGTGTGCTCGGGCCTCTCCAAAGAGGCAATATGTGAGATCTGAAGACCACGCATGAGTCAGTCACAGAGATTACAGGGAGGGGCAGAACAGCAGGAGCAAAGGCCTTAAGGTAGGAAAACAGGGCCACAGAATTGTCCTACTAAACCTACATCACAGTGCCTTCTTAGGTTTGTCATGTGATCACCCCAGGGGGATGTGATGTTTGATGCCTCCTACAGGCTCTTGCAGGAGGGCCCCATCCTGGAAATCCTGAAAATAGTGCATTTGTTGTCAGTTCCAAATGACATAAAACCCACTCATGTGTTCAACCCAACTCCTTTTCCAATTGTACAAGCATCTTGGAATGTAACCTAGGCTGAGTTAGAACGTGCCTGCTGTGTTTTCTTGGCTCTGGCCCTGCCCCTCCCTTCCCAGCCAAACAAAATGACCAGTGATTAAATTGCCACCTTTTAACCAAATGGCACTAATTATGTTTCCCCCTGTATTTTAACTGTGGCCATGAAAAACACAACTTTATTAATAATCTCTTGTGTTCCCTTTCTAAACCTAGGTGAATGAGGTTTTTTGCACTGAGATCACTTAAAGACTGTCAGATTCCATTCATGTAAATTGAACTTCTTTCCGCATCCACCCACTCCACTCTTGGTGTGGAGTGATTCTTGGAAGTGCTTTTGGTTGTTTAGCAGGGAGAGTAGATTACTGAAATGCACAGACTGTTCAATTGTTTCCTACCTGCCAGAGAAGAACCAGGTGGGGCTGTGAGGGAACACTGCGAAGTGCCACAGGGGCCAAGTCACATCCTTTGCCGAGCCTCTGCCCTCTTCCTTACCCTGTGCCTGCTCTGCCTCCATGTCACCTTCCACTCCTTAACTCTGAGTACCCCCACCCCCTGCCCATGGTGAAGTCATGTGACCAGTCAGCCCCTCATGGCCGAAGGGACTGGGGCAGGGATGGGTCCATAACCTGAGCCAGGCCCTTGGGCGTCAGATCAGGAACTTCTGCTGGAAGGTGGGGCAGAGAGCCTCTTTTCTCTTGGGGTTGGTGAGTTGCGAGCACTTGAGCCTGCAGCTGTTGTTACCTATCTTATGAAAAGCAGGGTCCAGATACAAATTGAAGATAATTCTTGAATACTATTTGACTACCTGGATCCAGCCATGTCCTGAAGCCAGCACAGTCTCAGACTTATCAATTCTATGAACCAGTAAATGCAATTTATTTTTCTCTGAAACAAATTTTGAACTGGGTGTTTATTTTTCTGCAGCTCAAAGGATTATGTTGAATACATGGCCATAGCCCCTATGGTTTGCCACTGCTTATAGCCATCCCAACTTGCTTGTTCCTTTTCCTCATTCAGGAAGTCTGTATGAAGCCTCTACTCTATGCCAGGCACATGGCCACAGCAACAGACAATGGCCCATATCCATTTTTCAACCACCCCCAGGTTTTGGTGGCTTGTAGAGCCCCTAAGAGTTTACCTTTGTCCCTCTGCATAGAGCTGTGGGCCAAGGACTTGCTCCATTGCCCACTGTGGATCTAGTCTAAGCAGTTGTCTCTCTCTTTTTATTCTTATTTCTTTTAAGCCAATTTTTGTCTTAATTAGACAAGATTGGGAGTGTTCAGTGTGGTATGGCTGTAGATGACAATTTTTCGCTTAATTATAAAAACCATGTGACCAATTTCTGGCCCACGAAATGTGACAGGAAATCTGGTAAGGGTGCACTTTGGGTAGTAACAATAGGGCAGGAAAAGTCCCTTTTTTTCTGATAGATATTATTTCTGTGTAAAGCACCAAGAGCTGTAGCAAGACAATGGCAGAATAAAAACGGGGGGGGGGGGGGGGATTTGGTATGAGATGACATCACTGAGCTACTGAATTAAGTGATTCTGGGTCCTGTGAACTTCCTGATAGGTGAACTAGTATGTTCCCTTATTGTCTAAGACTTTGGATGGGGCTTTCTGTTGTTCACAATCAAAGGGTTCCTAACAGATGCTGATGCCCGGTAAACACTACTGCATGGACTGGCAGCAGTGTGCCTCCTGGAGAAGCCGTCTAGCCCAACCAGATGGGTTCATGTAGAGTGAGGGCACCATGTTCTCTGTTATTTTTGTGGGTTTGGACACTGGGGTGACTGGATTCCAGGCAACTGACTTACTGGCAATGATCAGATTCACTTGAGAATGACAGAATTGGAAAGTCAATTTATTAATTTGCCCTTGAATTTTAACTCCTGTCTGGGCATCTCTCTCTCTGTAGACAAACCTTCGTGGGACGCTAGTGATAACTAGAGAATAGCTGGGGGAGCTTGGAGCCGCAGCCAGAACTAGGAGACAGCTGAGTGATTGTATCACCAGCCATGGACTGAGGCCTCTGTCCTCATACATCCAGGCACTCTGCATGTCCCTGTTCTTGCCGTGCTCCCTCTTTCCTCTAGGTCTTCGTGTGTGCCACTCTCTCTACCCAGAGCACTGTTTCCTATATAGCCTTATGCTCCTGGCTGACTTTTGTTAGTTCTTTAAATAGCAGTTTAGTGTCACTACCTCCAGGAAGCCTTCCTTGATTGTATTCTCTCCTCCTCAGCTATACCAGATCCCCTTACAGATTGCTATAGTCTTTTGTGTTAAGCTAAGTGTTTTATTTCTCTCACTGAATTATAATTGTCTATTGACTTACTGTTTCCTCCTCAACTGTGAGCACCCAGGAGAGCAGGGACTGTATATGTCTTGGTTCCCATAACATTCTGGTGGCAATGCCTTATTTCATAAGGTTATGGAGATAATTAAATGAAAAAGAAACATGTGCAGTGCTTTATACAGTACCTGAAATACACTAAGTGCTCAATTAATGTTCTTGATTATTATTCTGAAGTGTTCTGCCAGTTCTTAGGGCTGGGGCCGTTGAGGGGTGTGACTCTCCTAGAATTGTGGGGGGCTGACATTTCATGCCCTTCATCACAGAGGAAGAGAACTCGGGGCTCCCACCTAGTATTTCCAATGATTATGTTTTTCCATAAATAGTTTTTTTTTTAACAAAAAAACAAAATGTAAGAATGTTTGAATCCAGCCCAAGAATGTATGTTATGTTCTTTAAAAAGGAAATGTCAACAGAGTGTTGGGTGACAACCAGTCTCATGCTGATCTTTCAAACAAAGCAAAGAGGGCATTCCAGGGAAAGTATTTATAAAGAACCTTATCTGAGGGAAGTGAGTTCTAAGTTTCCTTCTAATTCAGAGGACAAGCGGATCAAATCATTAGAGTGTGTAGCCAGGCTTTTGGAACGAGGATTGTAAAAGCTGAAAGGACACGGCCATTCCCTTTGGAGCCCAGTGAGGGAGGCCTTAGAGGGGCACCCTGGCCTGCTGCGGGTGCCCAGTTCACTGACAAAACAGCTGACTGTCAGATTACAAACTGGACCACTTCCTTGCAAGTTTGATGTCTTCAAGTCTCAGTTTTCCCATCTGTAAAATGGGCACAATTACAGGTAATTATCTAGCAAGAGAGCGGTAAGGAGTGAGTGCACAAGATATACTTGGAATGGTGCCTAGCACACGGGATGTTGTCAGAGAATGTTGGCCCTCCTCTTCCTCCTTGGTGACTACTTCTTTTATTCCTATGCATTACTAATACTTCTTTGATTACTACTACTACTTCTATTATGCCTTACTCTGTTACTAGAACTACTGTTTCTTTTACTAATTCGATTACCACTCTCACTACTATGTCTATTACTATGACTACTACTGTTACTACTATTATTTCTTCTATTAGTACTACTTCCTTTATCTCTACTATTATTTCTTCTCCCTTCTCCTTTTCTATTACTGCTATGACTTCTAGTATATTTTTATCACTCCTACTTCTGTTACTACTACTACTACTACTACTACTACTACTTCTGTTACTGCTATGATTACTTCCATTACTATTACATCTACTATTCTTCTATTCCCATGACTTCTTTTCTTTCTTTCTTTTTTTTTTTACAGAAACAGAGAGAGAGAATCAGAGAGAGGGCTAGATAGGATCAGACAGACAGGAATGGAGAGAGATGAGAAGCATCAATCATTAGTTGTTTTTTGTTGTTGTTGTTGCGACACCTTAGTTGTTCATTGCTTTCTCATATGTGCCTTGACTGTGGGGCTACAGCAGACTGAGCAACCCCTTGATCAAGCCAGCAACCTTGGGTCCAAGCTGGTGAGCTTTGCTCAAACCAGATGAGCCAGCGCTCAAGCTGGAGACCTCGGGGTCTCGAACCTGGGTCCTCTGCATCCCAGTCTGACGCTCTATCCACTGCTCCACCCCCTGGTCAGGCTATTCCCATGACTTCTACTTCTACTTCTACTTCTACTTCTACTTTAATATTACTAACTACTGCTTCTACTGCATGAGCTCATCATTTCTATCAATCAGGCTGTTTTATGAACAGGAAATGTTGGCTGAGAGATAGGAAAGAAACTGCCCAAGATCAGAATTTGCTGGGGGGCAGAAGTGGCCCCAGAACCAGGTCTCCTAACTCCTAGTGCAATGTTCCTCTCATCCATGAACTAGCACTTGAACTCTGTGCTATAAAGTAATAATTCACGATCATGGAAACTGAAGATAATTTACTAATTAGAGATGAGATTCAGGGGAACACATTTTGGCTGTGTGACTGTGAATGAACAGTTTTACCTTTTTTTTTTTTTTTTTTTTAATGAGAGGAGGACAGATAGAGAGACAGGTTTCTGGACTGGGATCCACCCAGCAAACCCCTGTCTGGGGCTGATGCTCAAATCAGCCGAGTTATCCTCAGCATCCAGGGCTGATGCTTGAACCAATTAAGCCACTGGCTTCAAGAGAGGAAAAGAGAAAGAGGGGAGAAGGCAGGGAAGAGATGCAGGTGGTCCCTGACCGGAGATCAAACCCAGGATGTCTGCATGCCGGGCCGACACTCTACCCACTGAGCAAACAGGCCAGGGCCCATTTCCCTTTTCTGTACTTCATTCTTCTCACCTGCACAGCGGGGAGCATGAAGTGCCTGTCTCATGGGGCTGTTGTGGGGACAGATAGGTTGTGCAGGTCAGAAGTGCTTCTACCACCAATGCTCCTAACCAACAGGATGTCACATATCCTTGTCACCGGCCCCCAGCTTCCACCCCCGCTATCTTCAATTCTCTCTTCTCCTGGCAAAAAGGAGTCAGTCCGCCACTGCCTGGACAGGTGTCAAACTGAAGAACCAGATGGTGCAGTTCCCTTACTTGTAGGCACCACTGGCTGACAACTTGAGCCATTTCTGTCTCTCTTTCCCTCCCCATCTCCTTCCTTTCCCCTGTCTCACTCTCCTTCCCTCCCTGTCTCTTTTCCTCGCCCCACCCCCACCCCACCCCCACCCCCCCTTAGTCTCTTGCTTCTTTGTGGTGTGACCAGGCCTGGAGTGTTGGTTGGGAAGAGCATGTTTATTTTGAATAAGTGCTGGTGGTCCTTGATGCTGTGACTCATCAGAGGTCAAGAGCACAGATGCTGGAGCCTGCTTGCCTGTAAGTACTGGCTCTGACACTGACTCACTGGGTGACCTTGGGAAAGTGACTTTGCCTCTCTGAGCCTTGGTTTCCACGTCTGTTGTAGGGGCTAAAAAATTGAATAGATGTAAAGTTCTTAGTACAGTGCCTAGTGCATTCTAAGTGCCAAGTTACAGGCTGCTCCTGGAAGGTCATGACCTTGGATGGGACAGCTCTGGGACTGCAGGGATGTGTTTTTGACTGTATAGGTGTGATGCTCCTCCTGACTTGTTTTCCAAGGCAGATTGCAGAACAGAGAACACTGGAGCTGAAAGAGATCTTGCACACCTTCCTGTCAGCTCCCTTATTTACCGGTTGGGATTCTGAGGCCAGGGAGGGATGTGACTTGCCTATGCAAGTCACTGAGCTGGAAATAGCACCAGTGCCACTGACAACTACACTTTAAATTGCATTTAATTTAAAATAATTTAAATTTAAATAGCCACATGTGGCTAGTGGCTGCTGTATATCAGCCAGCTTCATAGCCTTAGACCAGGGGTAGTCAACCTTTTTATACCTACCGCCCACTTTTGTATCTCTGTTAGTAGTAAAATTTTCTAACTGCCCACCAGTTCCACAGTAATGGTGATTTATAAAGTAGGGAAGTAACTTTACTTTATAAAATTTATAAAGCAGAGTTACAGCAAGTTAAAACATATGATAATAATTACTTACCAAGTACTTTATATCGGATTTTCGTTAAGTTTGGCAGAATACATCTTTATAAAACAACTTACTGTAGTTAAATCTATCTTTTTATGTATACTTTGGTTGCTCTGCTACCGCCCACCATGAAAGCTGGAACGCCCACTAGTGGGCGGTAGGGACCAGGTTGACTACCACTGCCTTAGAAGAATGCACCCTTTTAACTTTACAGAGAACCCTTAAAATTGTTACCAGAGAAGCAGCAGAGAAGGCAGAGAAACAAGAGTTGTTTGAACTCTTCTTTCCTTCCCACCCAGGGACCAGTTTTCTGCCCCTATTCAAGGTCTCTCTTAAAATCTTTTGTTTGATTTCATTTCCCTTGAAGGACTTTGTTTGCACATCCTGAAGATTGCTTACTCTGCTTTCCTTATCTCTGCAGCTTGCAAACATCTAATTTTCTTATCTGCAGACTCGTGATTTCCGATATTTCATTCATAAGGCATTCATCTAAACCTTGCACTTCAGCTACTCTCATTTGCTCAAGGAACTAGCAATTCAGCTTCCCAGGGGTCCACACTTTCGTTTCTATCATGCCTTTCCTCATCTCATTTTTGTGATTGAGCATCCTAATTCTCCCTCTATATGATCTTCTCTTCCTGCCTCGATGAGCTGGCTGCCTCTCCAGTCATCTGATAGGATGATGCCTGATGCTCTGCCACAGAGGTGATTTTGCTGTGTGTATTGGTAATGGTTAGAAAGCACCAACCTCCTATTAATAATGAGAAAGTGTCTTGGAGCCTTATGTCTTTGCTTCTTCTTATGAAGATGTAATTCTAGATAGCAGTTGGCCTGCAACCACCCTTCAGAATTCCATCTAGGTTGCTGCTTCTTAGTTAACATAGATTGAAAGACACTTTCTTCTCTTCCTTTCTCTTTCTCTTTCTCTTTCTCTTTCTCTTTCTCTTTCTCTTTCTCTTTCTCTTTCTCTTTCTCTTTCTCTTTCTCTTTCTCTCTTTCTCTTTCTCTTTTTCTCTTTCTCTTTCTCTTTCTCTTTCTCTCTTTCTCTCCCCTTCCTTCCTTCCTTCCTTCCTTCCTTCCTTCCTTCCTTCCTTCCTTCCTTCCTTCCTTCCTTCCTTCCTTCCTTCCTTCCTTCCTTCCTTCCTTCCTTCTTTCCTTTCTTCCTTTCTTCCTTTCTCTTTCTTCCTTTGTTTTTATTATTACTGATTTTCAAAAAGTTACCATGTACTTAACTTTTTAAAAAAATTAGTTACCATTTGTTGGTCAAATAAGTTTGTAAATATGATATATATGTTTGCTCGCTTGTGACTTATATTGGGTGTGGGGGACAGGCTATAAGCAGGCCAGGTTGTTGTAGCCTAAGGTTTGGTTTTGGGACTAAGCTTTTCCCCACACCCTTGACTGATTGTATGATCTGGGTGGTGCACTCTCATGAGGAATCCAATTATGCCTTGGATAAGTGACTTTGTATCAGAGACTTCCTTGTTTGTATATTGGATTAAGGGATTTTGGTTTTCTACACTATAAAGTGGGACAGACCAGGAGCTTGGACACACAGTTCCTGCTATCACAATTGCAGGGGCTTCCCTGATCCCTTGCCCTTCATGGGAAGAGCTGGTTTTCTGCTTTTCCCTTGTCTTCTTTTGTGGTTTGCCCGTCTTGGTGAGACACCAATAAATAGGATGGCCCCCCCGTCCTCTGACTCCGCCATTTCTTTATCGTCTGCCCGAATCCAATGGGAACCTGCATGTGAATGGCCACGATGGCGGCTCCTGGCCTTACACCATTCAATATTATATTAATTTTAGGCATACAGCATAGTGATTAGACATTATATAACTTACAAAATGATTCCCCTGATAAGTCTAGTACTCACCTGGCACTATACTTAGTTATTACAATATCATTGACTATATTCTCTATGTATTTTACATCCCCATGATTGTTTTATGACTGCCAATTTGTACTTAATCTCTTTACTTTTTTCTCTCAGCCCCCAACCCCCCTCCCATCTGGCAACCATTAGTATGTTCTCTGTATTTAAGAGTTTGTTTCTGTTTTGTTTGTTCAGTTATTTTGTTTTTTAGATTTCATAATGTTTCAAAATAAGTTTGTAAATATGATATATATGTTTGCACGCTTATAGTTTGCATTGGGTGTGGGAGACAGGCTATAAGCCAGCAAGGTCCTTATAGCCTAAGGCTTAGTTTTAAGACTAAGCCTTTCCCACCCTTTTAATACAAAGATCTTTTCAACATCCTTCTAATACTAAGATCTTCTCAAAATTAAACTTTTCCCCACACCCTTGACTGTTGCATGATGTGGTGTGGTGCACTCTTATGAGGAATCCCATTTATGCCTCAGATAAGTGGCTTTGTATTAGAGACTTCCTTATTTGTATATTGGCTTAAAGCAGTGGTTGAGAACCTATGGCTTGTGAGCCAGATGTGGCTCTTTTGATGGCTGCATCTGGCTCACAGACAAATCTTTAATAAAAAAAATAATAATGTTAAAAATATAAAATATTCTCATTATTACAATCCATTCATTTCCTACTGCTCATGTTCATGGTTGTGGGTGGCTGGAGCCAATCACAGCTGTCCTCTGGGACAACACCAAATTTTTATTGGATAATGCGGAATGTACACAGGTCGTTGTATGGCTCTCATGGAATTACATTTTAAAATATGTGGCGTTCATGGCTCTCTCAGCCAAAAAGATTCCCAACCCCTTTAAATGGTTAAAGGCATTAATTTCTACACTATAAAATGAGACAGAACAGGGGCACTCTCGCTCAGATCCTGCCATCAGCACTGCAGAGGAGAAGCAGCCAGGATAGCGGAGTGCTGAAAGAGAAGCTAGTTTGTGCAGAGCTTGTGCAGAGAAGAAGGAGATGCGGATCAGGGGTGAATAAGGCTGGTGGGGCCTTTGATTCTAGGAATACTTGGATGAGTCATTAGCTTTGGGAGCCCTGAATGGAAAGGGAAGTGTCTTTCCACTGTGTGTATTTCTCGCCCACCAGGTATGAGCTAGGATTAAAGGTAATGGCCCACCAGTTCTTGGCTTCGTTGTTTCATTACCATCTGTCCGAATCAAATGCCAACCTGCATGGGCCAGGCGGCTGTGATGGTGGCCGTGGCTACTGGCTTTACACATATATAAGCAAAATTACATGTATTTGCCTTTCTCTGTCTGACTTATTTTGCTCAGCTTAATATCCTCTAGTTTCATCCACATTGTTGCAAATATTAGATTTTATTCTAGTTATGGCCAACTAATATTCCATTGTATATATGTACCACATCGTCTTTATCCAATTGTCTATTGATAAACACTTAGGTTGCTTCTATATCTTGGCTGTTGTAAATAACACTGCAGGGAGCATAGGGCTGCATATATCTTTTTGAATATAGTATTCTGGATTTCTTTAGATAAATGCCCAAAAGTGGAATTTCTGGGTCATAAGGTAGTTCTATTTTTTATTTTTTTGAGGAACCTCCATGCTGTTTTCCATAATGGCTGATTGAATCTTCATTCCCACCAAGAGTGCACGGGGGTTCTCTTTTCTCCATATTCTTGCCAACATTTGTTGTTTGTTAATTTATTTATTTTATTTATTTATTTATTTATTTTTTTACAGAGACAGAGAGAGAGTCAGAGAGAGGGATAGATAGGGACAGACAGACAGGAACGGAGCGAGATGAGAAGCATCAATCATCAGTTTTTCGTTGCGACACTGTAGTTGTTCATTGATTGCTTTCTCATATGTGTCTTGACCATGGGCCTTCAGCAGACTGAGTAACCCCTTGCTCGAGCCAGCGACCTTGGGTCCAAGCTGGTGATATTTGCTCAAAACCAGATGAGCCCGCGCTCAAGCTGGCGACCTCGGGGTCTCGAACCTGGGTCCTCTGCATCTCAGTCCAGTGCTCTATCCACCGCACCACCGCCTGGTCAGACGTTTGTTAATTTATTGATGCTATCCATTCTAACAGTTGTACTTTTAAAGTAAAAACAATTAGGTATTTATTACTTCACAAATCGTATCTAGGTCACCTTCCTGCTAATCTCTACTTTTTAGTTTCACACTTAAAGGTGAATGTGTTCAACTCTCATTCATTTATAAGTATAGTTTTCATTGGTTTGTGAAAGAATCTTTATCTAATTACTAGCAATCACAGCACCTGCATTTGGTGAGTATCCATGAAGGACTCCACACCAGAATAAATGCTTCTTATTTTTCCCTTTTAGTTCTCAAGACCACCCTGCAAGGTAGGCCCTAAGATGATGCCTAACTCATGGGTAAAAAAAGTAGAAACCCTGGGGAAATGACTCACCCAAATTTACTCAGTGGCATAACCAGGATGATAGCACGTTGGCTTGAGCCAGGTTCCCAGAAAGCAGACCCTAGGAGGGGATTTGGTTACAAATGAGTTATGAAGAAATTACGGTGACAGAAGGAGATTTGACTTGACATGATGAGCATACAATGCAGTATACAGATGATGTATCATAGAATTGTACACTTGAAACCTATATAATTTTATTAACCAATGTCACCCCAGTAAATTTAACTGAAAAAACAAACAACAAAATGTTTCCCGGAGACCTGGTAAGGAAGTCAGGAAGCAAGCCTGTGACAGGAGGAGGTGCTAACCAAAGGACCCCTCCCCCGGCCTCAGCCTGATTCCCTGGGAGCTCTGGAGTGTAAACTGCACCTGACTTGAGGTGAGAGAGTGGAGTTTTCCTATCCCCTCTCCCAACTCCAGGTCATCCACAGGAGATGTAACCCCCAGCTCTCTGAGCGTCCAAGGAGCTCCAGAAGCCCAAGGAACATCTATCTTTTGAAGAAAGTTGCCGACGGGACCTGGTAGAAAACAAGCTGGGGTTAGGGGAAAGAGAAAAGGCCAAAGGGACGCAAGGGAATCTGGGCAGAGCAGACAGTGGATGTCTCCATCCTCCACCTACCCACCTCGATTTTTCATTGATGAAATGTCTCCTTTGCATTCCTCTGGGGCCAATCAGTGGGGATCAGGGATTCTCAACCTTGGCACTACTGACATTTGGGGCAGGAGGATTCTTTGTTGTAGGGGCTGCTCTGTGCATTGTAAGGTAGTTAGCAGTATCCCTAGTTGTAACACCTCACCGATGCCCAAAAATGTCTCCAGACAGTGCCAAAGTCTTCTGGGAGCAAAATCCCCCCGACCCCCTGAGAACCACAGCTCAGATGGTCTGCCTTCTTCTAGCTGGAGAGTAGACATTTGACCCAAGTTGGAATAATCAGACTTTCCCTCCCAAGAATTTTACTCTTGCTGAGTGATGCCAAGGCATACATGGCCGGGGTGGATTAATCAAGAATGCTATGTCCTAAAGAGATGGAGCCTTATTTTTTCTCCTCTGATTAGGTGTTATTTTTTTTTTCCTGCTTCTGAGTCACCCATTTTCTTTAATAAATTCCTTCTCTGCTTAAGTTAATCTGAATCAGTTTCTGTTGCCTTTGATGAGAGATTCTTAATGAATACAGAGATGAATCTATTAAATTTTATGACTTGGTAACTCTAATGCAAGAACTAAAAAGTATTTGTAGACAGAATGGAATGGAGAACTCTGCTTGATTGCTTCTGGTTTCTAACCCTCCACTTTCTCCCTCTTTCCCACCTTCACATCCATTCATTTGACAGTTTTCTTGTTACAGGGTATGTTGGATTACTTAACTAAAATTGTCAGTATTCCCCTTGGAAGAAAGTTTATCGCTTTGCTCCTTTGTTAAGCATTGGCTACTGAAATTTTCTTGTTTTAGAAGACATCATTTTACTAGGAGACATCTATCTGGATTTTTTCCATATATTTATCTTTCCCATGTCTCAGATACAGTTCTTTCTCTCCAAAAAAGGACTTGTTAATTTTTGTTTTTTGATTTGGAGACTACCCATTCTGTTTTCCTGGAAAGCTATCTGGGACTCTGGAATCGTTTCACTCCTGGAGAAGTGTAGTGTGGACTGATGTTTGAGGATGGCTCTATCAGGGATGGTGATGCAGCTGAATGTGCGAGCCCTCCAAGTCCTTTCCCAAGACTCCTACTGTGCTGTCGTCTCGGACACGTCACTTCTTGTGTTTTCATGGGCTACTCTACTGTGAAATGTCAGGGGAAGCATTAATGATAGCCTGGCCGTGTTTAGAAGAACTTACCAAAACATATTTAAGTCATTAGCCATTTGACAATGAGAATTGCCATTAAGAAAAATCTTTCTTTCTTAAGTATTTATTAAGATCGCTAGTCCTGATACTAAGAATTAAATAATGTTTTCTTGTTGTTCCCCCCCCCCCTTTGGGCTGCCAGGAGGATCACAGCAAAATTTGGAGCTGCTCACAGATTCTATGTTATTGATACTACCATGCCTCATATTTCCTCTCTATTCTAGTCTTTTGTCTAGATTTACTATTTTTGTACTTATTTTACTCACCTCCTCATTCCCTTTGTTGTAGGCTTCTACAAAACCCTTTTAAAAAGGAAGTAGGGTGTGAACAAACAAACTCTGTCAGTGTATACCATCTTGACTTTTGAGAAGAGATAGCTTTCTATAGGTATATTTCAATGCCTTTAATATCCCAGGCATAAAATGGCATTATATGCATGTGTTATGTTTGCGTGTGCATGCTGGGTGTTGGGAGAGTGGACCAAGTGTCCTCTAAGTTCCTTCTGCTACTGATAAGTTTCCATGAGACCTTGAAACAGCCACTGTAGCTCTTCTATGTCTTAGTTTCTTCTTCAAATGTTTTTGACTGGAAGTATCCCAAGCCCATGTCCATTATGAACTTCTGTAGGACTGACATTGCCTTGGATTGTAATTGATCTTCCAGATGGTATAGCCTATCAAGAGTGTGAAAAGACATCTCACGGAATGGAATAAAATATTTAATAATCATGTATCTGATAAGCGTCTAGTATCAAGAATATATTAATAATGCAGCTCAATAACAAAAAGACAACCCATTTAAAACACAGGCAAGGGACTTTAAAAGACATTTCTCCTAAGAAGATAAATGGCCAACAAGCACATAAAAAGATGCTTAATGTCAATAGTCATTAGGAAAATACTAAATGAAGACCACAATGAGATAAATGTTCACACCCAGTAGGTTGGCCATAACAACAACAGCAAAAAGGAAATAAGTATTAGTAAGGATGGGGAGGGACTATAACTCTTATATACTGCTGGTTATAATGTAAAATGGTGCATTCCTTTGAAAAACAATTTGACAGTTTCTCAATAAGTTAAACAGTATTATCATAGGACCCAACAATTTCATTCCTCAATATATACCTAAATGAATGGATAACAATGTTCAAACAAAACTGGTCCAGGCATAGCTCAGAGATATTGCAGGTTTGGTTCCAGACTACCACAATAAAGCAAGTATAGCAATAAAATGTGTCACATGCACTGGGAAGCCAAAAACTTCATGCCTCACTTTATTGCCCTGCTATACTGTAGTCTAGTATGTGTAACTAGCACCATGTCTAAAAACAATGTGTATACCTTGATTAAAAAATACTTTATTGCTAAAAAATGCTAACCATTATCTGAACCTTCAACAAGTTGTAATCTTTTTGCTGGAGGAAAGTCTTCTCTTTTTTTTTTTTTTTTTTTTTTTACAGAGACAGAGAGAGAATCAGAGAGAGGGATAGATAGGGACAGACAGACAGGAACGGAGAGAGATGAGAAGCATCAATCATCAGTTTTTCGTTGTGATACCTTAGTTATTCATTGATTGCTTTCTCATATGTGCCTTGACTGGGGGCTATAGCAGAGTGAATGACCCCTTGTGCAAGCCAGCGACCTTAGGTCCAAGCTGGTGAACTTTGCTCAAACCAGATGAGCCCGCGCTCAAGCTGGTGACCTCAGGGTCTCGAACCTGGGTCCTTGGCATCCCAGTCCGACGCTCTATCCACTGCGCTGCCACCTGGTCAGGCAAGTCTTATCTTAATGTTGAAAACTGCTGATTGATCAAGGTGGTGGTCGCTGAACACTGGGGTTGCTGTGGTCATTTCTTAAAACCAGACAATGACATTTGCTGCATTGATAGACTCTTCCTTTCACAAGCACTTTGTAGCATGAGGTACTGTTTGGTAGCATTTTGTCTACAGTAGAAATTCTTTCAAAATTTGAGCCAATCCTCTCAAACCTGGACACTGCTCTATGAACTAACTTAATGTAATGTTCTAAATCTTTTATTGGCATTTCAACAATCTTCATCTTCAGCATCTTCATCAACAGGGGATTCTATCTCAAGAAACACTTTCTTTGCTCATCCATAAGAAGCCACTCCTCATCCATTAAAGTCTTTTTAATGAAAGTGCAGCAATTCAGTCACACCTTCCGCTCCACTTCTGATTCTCGTTCTCTTGCTGTTTCTACCACATCTGAGTTATTTCTTCCACTGAAGCCTTGAAGCCCCCAGAGTCATCTAGGAGGGTTGGGAGCAACTTCTTCCAAACTCCTGCTAATGTTGATATTTTGAATCACGAATGTTCTTAATGGCATCTTAAGTGGTGAATCCTTTCCAGAAGGTATGCAATTTACTCAGCGCAGCATTGTCACAAGTTTCAAGTTGTAAAAAAAATGCAGTAATTGTGAAGCACATTAAGCGGAGAGCAATAAAACAAGGTATGCCTGTGCATGAGTGCTCAGGGCAGTACTATTCCCATTAACCAAAAGGTAAAACAACCTATATATTCATCAACTGATGAATGGAGAAACGAAATGTGGTCTGTTCATGCAATGGGATATTATTAAGCCATAAAAAGACTTGAAGTTCTGATAACATGCTACAACATAGATGAACCTTGAAAACATTCTGCCAAGTAGAAGAAGCCAGACACAAAGGGGTAAATATTGTATAATTCCGTTAGGTGAAATGTCCAGGATAGGCAAATCCACAGAGAGAGAAAAGGGACTAGTAGTTACTAGGTGCTCGGGGGAGGTAGGAATGGGAAGTGACTGATTCAAGAGTATGGGATCTCCTGTTGGAGAATAAAAATGTCTGGAACCAGACAGTAGTGACAGTATCCCAACACTGTGAGTGTATTAACACCCACTGAATTGTGTACTTCACATCAGTCGATTTTGATGTGTATTTCCCCCCCACACACTCCATTTTCCTAGATAAAAAGAGCTTTAAAAGGCATAACAACCAGAAAAAATAAAAGGCATGACTATTTTTGTTTTGATAGGTTTTTTATTGATTTAAAAATATTTAATATATTTATATATATTTAAATATAATTTTAATATATTTTATATATTTAAATATAATTTTAATATATTTAAAAATACACATAGGTGTATTTTTAAAAGTAAAGAATAATGTGTTTTCCTCTAGTGCCCTGGGAGCTTGCTAGAAATGTAAACTCTTGGGTCCCTCCCAGACCTACAGCATCAGACTCTCTGGTGCTGGGTCAGGAAGCTCTGCTTTCACAAGCTCTCCAGGTTTGTATGCACGGAAGTGTGAGGAGCACCGCTTTGCAGTTCATTGGCCAGGTTTCTCAACCTCCAAGTGGCTAAGAGTCACCTGGATGGAGGTTTTGTTCCACATATTGGTTCCCAAATCCAGAGATTAAGATTTCTTAAATGTTCCAAGACCACATTTCTAACAGACATCCAGAAGGTACCAATGCAGGTAGTCCAAGAACCCATTTAAGAAATACAAAAATAATAGAGGGAGTATATTGATTTTCAAACTTTATTGGGTGTGAGTATCACTTGGGAAATTTGCTAAAATGCAGATTTATGGGCCCCACTCCTAGATATCCGGATTTAATAGGTCTAGGGTGGGGCTTTGGAACCTGCATTTTAAATAATCACCTGTGGGGGAGAGATTAGGAGACTTTGTTGTGAAAAGCTCTGTTCCAGATAGCAAGCTTTCTGAGGATATAGTACAGCTTCCTACTCTTGCTAGATAGACTAAAGCTGTAGCCTCATTCTAATAAAATGGGATCAACTCAAATGATTGATAAGTCGAGGACTTGAATTAGATTATCAATTACATTGGTTAAAAAAAAAAAAAAGACCTGACCAGGTGGTGGCACAGTGGATAGAGCGTTGGACTGGGACACAGAAGACCCAGGTTCGAGACCCTGAGGTCGCCAGCTTGAGCGCAGGCTCATCTGGTTTGAGCAAGGCTCACCAACTTGAGCCCAAGGTCGCTGGCTTGAGCAAGGAGTTACTCGGTCTGCTGTAGCCCCCCCCCCCCCATCAGTCCCTCTTTCTGACTATGTCTGTCACACACACACACACACAAAAATTAGAGAAAAAAAAAGGCCAGAGGTGTGGCTTAGCTGCATTTCATGTAAATAATAAAAAGAAAAAAAATTACTTTGGTTTTATTTAATAGTGAGTACTGAGAAGGCTAAGGCAGCTTTAGGTAAACTTAACAGAGATACTGTGCATAAAATGAGGGAGGTAATAGGCCCTGGCCAGTTGGCTCAGCGGTGGAGCGTCGGCCTGGCGTGCGGGGGACTTGGGTTCGATTCCCGGCCAGGGCACATAGGAGAGGCGCCCATTTGCTTCTCCACCCCCCCCCCCTTCCTCTCTGTCTCTCTCTTCCCCTTCCGCAGCCAAGGCTCCATTGGAGCAGAGATGGCCCGGGCGCTGGGGATGGCTCCTTGGCCTCTTCCCCAGGCGCTAGAGTGGCTCTGGTCACGGCAGAGTGACGCCCCTGAGGGGCAGAGCATCGCCCCCTGGTGGGCAGAGCGTCGCCCCTGGTGGGCGTGCTGGGTGGATCCCGGTCAGGCGCATGCGGGAGTCTGTCTGACTGTCTCTCCCCGTTTCCAGCTTCAGAAAAAAAAAAAAAAATACAAAAAAAAAAAAAAAAAATGAGTGAGGTAATAGTCCCATACCTGTATATGGCATTCAGATTGTATGTAGAATATCTTCAGTACTAAATGCCATACATTATAGAGCTACGCTGGAATGGGAAGTGAAACTAACATTTGTTAAGCACCTACTCTATGCCAACTACACATTTATCACATATTAACTTATTTTATCTCATTGAATGCTCTCAGTGATCTTTGCCTTGTAGATTATATCCATTTTCAAGGTTAGCATAATCGAGGCTGCCAGACTCTTGAACAACTCAGGAAAGAGGGCGAACAACCCCTGTGTGGCTGAAAGTTTACATATGACTTTCAACTCTGCAGTTGGCCCTTTGCATCTGTGGATTCAAGCAACCGTGGCTAAAAGATGAAAATCAGATGTTGGGAATCCGTGGTTGGCAAACTGTATTTGCCAATGCGAAAATACTGTTTTGGATCTGTGGTTGGTTGAATCTGCGGATGCGAAACCTGTGGATAAGAAACCCTCAACTACGAAGGGAAAGAAATCTGCATATAAGTGGACCCATGATGTTCAAGGGCCAGCTGCACAGCAAATGTTGAGGTGCCCCATTGTCAGTCCTGTTGTATTAGGAGATGGTACTCTGCAACTTGGAAAGCAAGCCACACAGTTTCCAAGTTCGACATTTCCTCGTGGAACTCTGCCAGTGCAGCCTCGGGATGACTTACTGTTTGCTTTGTGTCTCCGGTATGTGCCTGGTGTAATATTTACCAACTGGTTGGCTCTGTGGACACAGCAGGCCGTGAGACTGTCTGTGTTTGCCCCGTTAGGCTTCGCGGTGGGGCCTGTTTCCCTGGCAACGGCCTTTCCTGTCCACAGCCTTGCAGGGAGGTTTAAAAGAGCACACTGTTGGGTACTGCTGTCTGGGGCCTAATGGGCTTGGATTTTTTTCTTGGATCCTTAACAAGGAAACAGGAGTCAGTACTTCACTGAAGGACTTCACTGTAGTTTCCTGTGCCCTGAAAGCTATCTTTTCAGCTTTGTATTCTACATCAGCTGGCCAGCTTTGATTATGTGATTTGCTGAGGAGTGGGAATGTCCCTCAAAGGACTGTAACTGGATCATGTGTCTTTTCGTAGTGTGGTCACCTGAATTTGACCTGTCAGGTATTTTCTCCTCTCCATAGCTCTCTCAAATTTCCCTTCTCTACTTTGGTCCCAAACATTTCTGAGTTAGGAAATCACACCAGCTCCTGGACCTCTCCCAGACCGTAGCTTCACCCTTCCCATCTACACCCTCCTGGGGTGGGTCTAGACCAGCCAGCTTGTCCGCTTGTTCCTCTGCTACAAACGTCTGTCCATTCCCTCTGGCTATAGATGGAGTCCCTTAGGGTGGCATTTGATGCCCTCGTGCTCAAATGAGCTCAGCACTGCCCAGGGGAGATAGGGTGCCAGCCCAAGGTGCCACACTAAAATAGTAAAATTAAGCAGGTGAAATTAATGTTAATAATATAGTTTATTTAGCTCAGTATATCCCAAATATTATCACTAACAGGTAAATAATATAAAAATATTAATGAGGTGTTTTACTTTCTGTGTTCCTACCAAGTCCTCAGAACCTTCTCTGTATTTTATGCTTGTAGCGCATCTCTGTTTCAAATTGTGTTGTCCCTCAGCTTTGGCTGTTGGAATGGCGAAGTTGGCACCTATCAGAGCTTTCCAGGCCTCCTCGTAGGCTGTTCCTCTCTTTCTATCTACATTCCCATCCCCTGTCCGCATCAGACAACACACATACTCAGATGAACTTTACACACACACACACACACACACACACACACACACTCACAATACCTCCCTCATCCCCCCAAATAAAGGGCAACATATACAATGTGTGTCAAAATTTAAAAAAAGTTCTTTTGTTTGGGGTGATCCAGGCTACCCTTCCCCTCTACTAGCTGTAATGATTAGCTACTGTAAAATCAGGGAGAGATACTTGCATTAGGATAATGGAGTTAGTGAATTTAAGAATTGCTCTGGTCTGCCTTTTGAGCCTTGTACCTGACTCACCGTGCTGGTGGCAGCACATCATATCCCTGGGATGTATGTCATGGTGTTGATGGAAAGACTTAGTCATAAAGTTGGAGAGACCTGGGTTCAATCCTAGCTCAGCCACTCGCTAGCTGTGAGGACTTGAGTAGGTAAGAACCGCTCTCAGGCCCTGAGTGTTCTCACTGGTAAAATGGGGTCCTTGTGTGACAGCCCCTCTGGGGTGATCTGAGGGTTTACTGAGGTGCTGTGACACCAGGACACCAGAGCTGTGGCATCTCTTTTGGCAACACTTATGAAAATCAGCCCTCCTTGACCTAAAGTGATCTGAGTGTAACAGTCTTTAGCTTTAAGACTGTTCCTGGGCTGAGTCCAGGAATTCTTTAAGATCAGGTTCCCTGGCTTCCTTCTCCCTGAATTTCCAGTGGGGTTTTGCGTTTGGTGACACCTAGTGATTGGATGAGGTAGTTGTCAAAGCAGGGTGCAAAGCTCAGATTTGTTCTCGCCGCCCCCCCCCCCCCCCGCACGGTCCCCACCCCCGCACGGTCCCCACCCCCGCACGTTCCCCTGAAAAGCTGCCCCCACCTGCCCGCCACCTTCACGTCTGTCCCCCCACCTCTCTGGATTCCGGCAGCACCCATCTTCCAACGTTCCTCAGCAGTCAAACCTGACGGGTCCCCGACCCCTCCCCTCTCCCCCAGGAGGGTGCTGCCAGGATGACTGGAATTGAGGTTTCCATGCTGATGACACATTTTCCCTGCCTGACAAGTCAGTCTTCATATATCACCACCCACAGCCGCCAGCTCCTGAGTCTTCCCTGCTCTGCCCAGACCAAGCCAGGCATTTGCTTCTTTGGGATGTCAAAACATTTATTATTTCCCTTTAACTTAAATCTTCTAATTTAGTTAATATTATTTACTGAAAACCCACTATATCTCAGGTACTGAGTACACTGAATTGTAGTAATACATCCACATATCCAGGTTCCACATTACACAGTGGGATTTCCTCCTACACTTTCCCCCTCCCTCGTCCCCCACGCTTACTTTCTTCCTCTTTCCTATTCTAAGGGCCAACACAGAGCATCTTCTAAACAACAATGTATTTTCAGTACCTTTCCCCAGTCTTAAACACAAGAGAGTCTTACATAAAGGCAGAGAATGTTGATCCCTGTGGCTCCAGAGACGGATAACATTTTTTGCCCGTCAGAACTGGCCTAGTACTCTTCAAATTATAGTCTAAGTGCCTGTATATGCAACCAGTAATCAGAATGGACAAGAATCTAAGGGTAGTTCAACTTAAGATAATATAGCAAAATAAGTAACCAGGTAATTGGAGGGAAAATGTGATGGATTTTGGGGTGGAGAGGTCGAGAGATCAGGAAGTTAGAGTGTGGACTTTGACTATTTCATTTCCCTGCTTTAAAAAGAAGTAAGCTCCCCCTTTGCCCAATGCAGTGATTTCCAGTATTTGGACTGTGCCTCAGATGTAAAACCGAGACCCCCAGTGTACATATGTATGTTGCTTATAAACTGTGTGTGTCCTTCAGTAATAAGTTATTGATTATAAAGCATAAAAGAGAGAAATTTAAAAAGAACAAGAAAAGCCTGACCAGGCGGTGGCGCAGTGGATAGAGCGTCGGACTGGGATGCCAAGGACCCAGGTTCGAGACCTCGAGGTCCCCAGCTTGAGCACGGGCTCATCTGGTTTGAGCAAAAAGCTCACAAGCTTGGACCCAAGGTCGCTGGCTCCAGCAAGGGGTTACTCGGTCTGCTGAAGGCCCGCGGTCAAGGCACATATGAGAAAGCAATCAATGAACAACTAAGGTGTAGCAATGTGCAATGAGAAAGTGATGATTGACTGCTTCTCATCTCTCCATTCCTGTCTGTCTGTCCCTGTCTATCCCTCTCTCTGACTCTCTGTCTCTGTAAAAAAAAAAAAAAAAGAACGAGAAAAGGTAAACATATATAGGTGTCTAATGCTTTCCTCCTGTACCCCAGGGGCTCATCCGTGTCCTCCTGGACTGGGCTGTCTGCTTTGGAGAACACGGGTTGGCCCTGGCGTCCAGAGCCGTCTGCCCTCTGGGCCTGTCATTCTGATGCAAATTATTCTCCAGTCAGTCTGGTTTCCTCCCCCTCCTGAACGAGCTGGCCCTTTTCTCTGCCTTGTTCACGCGTCTCCACCCTCCAGGGTCTCCCTTTGTCCTCCTGGCACTATCAAACTCTAATACCTTTGAAGATCTGACTCCAGATCCTTCCATTTCAGAAAACCTTGGGGGAAACGGAGGCCTAAAAGAGTAGGTTGAGGCCTAAAAGAGTAGGTTGCGATGCAGGCTAGGCTGCTGGGAGGAAGGAGACGGTACCCCAACAGATTGTTCTTTCATTCAACAGATATTGAAGACTTGCCCTGAGTCAGGCACGAAAGCTGTTCTAGCAAGTTCTCAAAGGTTAGTGAGCCAGGATTTACTGCCTTTGGAGTATTTGGATGCTGGAATTATATTTGAATAAACTATGAAGTCAGCTGGATTTCATGTCACAGACTGGTTGGGTCAGCTTGGTCTCTGGAACTAGACATGTCTTGATTTAAATCTTGCCCAAATGACCAACGTTTTATATGGCTTTAGGCAAGACTTTACATTTCTGAGCCTTAGCCTGCCTGCCTTCCTTCCTTCCTTCTTTCTTCCTTAGATTTTATTTATTCATTTTAGAGAGGAGAGAGAGAGAGAGAAGGGGGAGGAACAGGAAGCATCAACTGCCATATGTGCCCTAACTGGGTAAGCCCCAGATTTCGAACCAGCAACCTCAGTGTTCCAGGTTGACACTTCATCCACTGTGCCACCACAGGTTTGATGAGCCTTAGTTTCTTCATCTGTAAGTTGTAACTCCTAATATCTACCATATAGGACTATTGTGAGGATAAGTAAGATAATGTAAGAGGATAACCAGCGTATTCCAGTTTGCCTGGGATTTCCTGATTTTAGCCTTGAAAGTCCTGCATCCTGGAAACCCAGTCAGTTCAAGGCAGACCTAATGAGTCGTCTCCCAAAATGCAGGGACGCTGCCTGGAGAGTCCCTGACCCTGGTAGATGCTCCATAAAGGCTCGTTTCTGTATCCTGCTTCTCTGTTCAGGCTTCTATTTTCTTACATTCTTGGGTCTTTACTTTTCTTTTTTTCTTTGCAAGAGTGAGAGAGAAAGAGAGGGGAAAGGAGAGAGAGAGAAGCTGCAACTCATTGTTCCACTTGGTTGTGACATTGATTGCTTCTCACATGTGACCAGGGCTAGAAAAGCGACCCCAGAATTGAGCTGGTGACATCGTGATCAACAACCCTGTGATCAAGCTGGCAGCCCCAGGCTTGAGCCAGTGACCCTGGCACTCGGGGCGGGGGGCATGCCGTCCACTGTGCCACCGAGCCAGGGCCCCTTGACTCTTCTTTCTTCTCCTGTTTTGTAAGATATTTGACTTTTGATCCTGGCTAAGAGAGTAACTCAGTGCATTTTACCAGGAGACTTTAAGTCCAAAGATGTGGATTTATAATCAGAAGATTTCAGACACAGCTAGAGGATTCTGGAAAACCCCTGAGACAGGTGACTTTTCTTTGTCATGAATTCTGTGACAGTTACCGAGTGCTTGCTGTGCAAGGCTCCGGGACGGGCGCCTGGGATGCCGCAGGGACCGGAGCCAGACTTCCCACTGGCAGACTGGCGAACACCAGCGGCTGACCCACCTTGCTGCGTGCAGCGTGGCACTTTGTCATGAACTCCCAAACAAAAGTCCTGGAATCATTTGTCCTTACATTTTCCCCATTCCTCACCAAATGAAGTATCTCCGAGGGTTGTTCCAAATGCTCTTTCCTCAAGATGCTTTTCAACTCTTAGAGAATATAGGAAATGGGTGAAGTGCAGGAAGGCATGTTCAGGATTTGGCAGGGTTGCCAGGCCAGGACATAAATGTCCCCTAAGACTTCTGGGAGACTTTAGAAACCTTCTAGGGACTTTATGTTCCACTTGTGCAGAGGGGACAAGTTGTGGCCACTGTAAGCATTCCTGCGGGGTCCCTTGAGGAGCCCTCCATCCTGATCTGACCCATCATGGTTAGAACTGTACCGAGGGATGGCCTGGAGAATGTCCCTTACTCGGTGAAGAGCTCGAGCCGCCAGCACAGAACTGGCCTGAGCAAAGAGCAGAGTTCATATTGGTTTTGGCCACAGAGTCAGAAAAGAATTGTCAGTGAAGAGTCCCCTTGGGCAGTTTGTCATCCCTCTTTGGGGATGGGATTTTGTTACTAGTTCTAAATGGACTAAATGTTGGGGACCTAAGTATAAACCTAGAGGGGTGTGTGCATATATATGTGTATACACATGTGTGGTTGTGGGGGCCTCTGGGAAGCAGCACAATCACTATTTAAGAACCCAGTGTTGAATGCATTCCTGGCTCCATCAATGCATAATGTGTACCTTGGGTAAGATACTTAATACCTCAATTTTTCCATCTGTACAATGGGGATAACTTATAAGTTTGTTGTGAAGACCAAACTACCTTATTTCGTGATTGGACAACTGACATTTTAAAGTCTCACAATTCAAGTGCATCCTCTGAGCAACAATGTATTTTTGTTAGGGCAGCTGTAATAAAGTGCAACGAGTTGACTGGCTTAAAGAATTTATTCTGTCATGGTTCTGGAGGCTAGAAGTCCGAGGTCAAGGTGTCAGCAGGGCTCTGCTCCCTCTGAAGGCTCTAGGGAAGGGTCGTTCCAGGCATCTCTCCTAGCTTCTGGTGGTTCCTCGGCTGCGGCAGCAGCGTGACTCCAGTCTCCATGTGATGTTCTCTCCCTGTGTGGGTGTGTGTCTCTTCACATGCTGTTCTTTTCGATGGACATCTGTTGTCTTAGATCAGGGGCCCACCATCCTCCAGTGTGACCTAATGTTAACTGATTACATCAGCAATCTGCGATGACTCTATTCCCAAATAAGGTCGCATACTGAAGCACTAGGGGTTAGGACTTCAATATATCCATTTTGTGAGGATACAATTCAGCCCATAATAGTGTCTTATTATTATAATTTATAGCATTTTTCTCTTACATTAATGCGTGTCTTATAAGTGACAGTTCCTTAGAATTAGTGAAACTCAGTGTATTCATACACATAGCACTTAGCCCAACACCTGCAGCAAATAGTTAGCTAATGATGATAATAGTTGTTATCACAATAGTGAATACAGTCTTTGTATTTTATTACCTGTAAAGTTGGTACATGAATACCTATTTGGCAGAATTCTTTTTTTTTTTTTTTAAACTACAGTTGCCTGTGGCCATTGGTAGGTTTGGGTGAACTCTTATCACACTTAAACAAGGCATTACATGGCACAAGCCCCTGTGTGCTCCTGCAGGTAGGTATGTGGTCCCTATCCTTTCCTTTCCTTCTTTCACAGCCTCACCCAGGGCCCACTCTAAGTTCACAGGCTTGGCTTGCTTTTAGCCCTCAATACATACCTGTTGGATGAATGAATGAATGGTGAGCTAGGTGATTGTATTAGTTGAATTTCTTTGGTTTGGAAATACTAACAGGAATGTAACTTAAACAAGCTTAGTCAAAGCGGGGTCTTAGGGGCTCATGAAATCAAACTTCAGCAAAGGTGGGGGGCTGGCTTCTGCAACAATGGGAGCAGGCCCTCCCAGGCTGGCAGGGTCCCCCACTCCCCGTCTCCACCTCTCTCTGCATGTGGCTTTATCTTTCTGAGCGCAGCTTCCTTCCCATGGTGGGGATATAGCTGCCAGCAGACCCTGGGTTTCATCCTGAGAACTTCCTAGTCAGAGTAGAAGGCTTGTCCTCGCTAGAGTCTGCTAGAAAACCCCCAAGGGAGGGCTTTGTTGGTTTGGGGGGGTACTCATTGGAAGTCCTCATCTCTTCTACCCCAACCAATTGGATTTGGAGGTTAAGAATCAATTCCCCAAAGACATAGCACAACAATGGTCTCTGGGAAAATGCAACCTGGACAGCCATCCAACCTGTGTCACCTATAGCAATACACATTGGAAAAATTAGACACAGACAGGAAGATGTCAGGGGACATCACAGAACGACACTGGTAGCGAATAGTTATTATATGCTTATCCATGTTTCTATTAAGTGGCTGCTCCACCCCGGGCTACCAGCCAGGCCTGTCATGCATATTGTTTTGTGTCAAGCTTTACAATCCTGTTGGGTGGGTGAAATAACCCACGCCAGACCAGTGAGGAAGCCCAGATGTAGAGAGCTAAAGTCCCTTGTCGTAGGTGACCTTGTTCACAAGTACAGAGCTAGGGTCTGATTCCGAGTTTGAGTCATGACTTCATTACCTGTTAGTTGTGACTCTGGGAAAGATACTTGACTCATCAGTGCTGCCATTTCCTTTTTCCCCCTTACCACTAAAATGCAGAATTTCATAGGTTGTGAAAATGATTGAGACCATATGTGTACAGGGCTTGTCGTGGAGCATGGCTCAGGGTAAGTGCTTATTACATATCAGCTCTCCTATTAATATTGCTTTTATTATTATTAGTGTTTTGCTATTTTATTTTCTTTAAATCTCTGTGCTTTTCTCAGTACCTGAAAGTCTTATTTGTAAGCAGCAGAGAAGGTACATGTTGTGAGGCCTATGGAAGAAAATATTGATACATATTATTAAGGGAGGAGTATTCAGGGAAGGCTTCCTGGGAGAGGAGAGAATACAGCTGCTTTTTTTTTTTTTTAATTTTGAAAACTAGAGGGAGGTGACTAGTCTCTTCTCTGCTGTTTGTTAGAATTCCTGGCACCCGATTACCTAAGCAGGAAGGGGCCCTGTTGGTCTAACATTCACTTTCTTCTGCTCCCAAGGAGCCTGGTCCTGGGTGTCTCAGATCCTAGGTCTCCATTGCTGGGGGCTCTATCTCCCTCCCTATGGCTTGGACCTTTGGTGGGGACAGGAATCTGCTATTTTGCTCCACTAAGCTCCCCTTTGTTAATATTGGTCAACCTTAGCTCTCTTGCCTATATTTATTTAGTTATGGGCCTGAATTTTCCCTCCTGCAGCTAGTACTGTCTGGGAAACAGCTCACGGCAGTGATAGTGACCACAGGGCCATGAAGGCTGCCCAGCAAACTGGATGCATTCTCATTTGCTGACCAAGAATTCAGGTCAGCCCGTAGCCATGTCAGCATCCCTTTTCAGCTTGCTCATTCCTCCCCAGGTTCCGTTCCCTTCCCATCCCAGCCCAGTAACCCTCCCTCCTCCTCCCTCTCCTCCCCTGCCCCCCCTGCCCTCCCCTTCCCTCATCCTTTTTCCTTCCCCTTCCCTCTTCCCCCTCCCCTTTCCCTCCCATCCCCTCTCCTCTCATCATTCTCTCTTCTAGCTCTATCTCCATCTTTATTCCATTTCTCTTTTCTCTTCCCCTTTCCTTCTTTTCTCTTCCCATCCTTTCCTTTCTCCTCCCATCCCTTCATTTCTCTTCCCATCTTTTCCTTTCTGTTCCCACCCCTTCCATGGGAGACAGCACATTTGGATATTCAAATATCTGGCTCTTTTTTGAAATAGCATCTATTTCTTAGAGGCCAGTGGAAGCTTTAGGCTCCCCTCCCAACCTCACCCCTGGGAGGGTTATCATGTCCTCCCTGAGCTCTGTCACACGTGCACTTGTTACTATGCAGGTGGCCAGGAGAACAGCCCAACACTATCCTGTGAGCTCCTGAACGTGAAGCTTGCCGTGCCTCCAGGTGCTTCAAAAGTCCTTGTATGAAAGGGTCAGGGAGACAGCAGCTATACTTTCTAATCAGATCAGGTGTTGGATAAGAAAGACCTGAAGTGGCCCTGGCTGGTTGTCTCAGCAGTAAAACATTGGCCTGGCATGTGGCAGTCCTCAGTTTGATATCTGGTCAGGGTCCATCTGCTTCTCCATCCCTCCCCCCTTCTTTCTCATCTCCCTGCAACCAGGGCTCAAAGGGTTTGTGTGAGTTGGTGTCAGGCTCTGAGGATGGCTCCATGGCCTTGCCTCAGACCCTAAAATAGCTTGGTTGCTGAGTGTAAATCCAGTAGCCACGGCCACCATCACAGCTGCCTGGCCCATGCAGGTTCGCATTTGATTCAGACTGACGGTAATGAAACAATGGAGCCACGAACTGGTGGGCTGTTAGCTTTAATCCTAGCTCACACCCAGAAGGCGAGAAATACACACAGTGGGAAAACTTTTCTCTTTCCATTCAGGGCTCCCAAAGCCACTGACTCATCTGAGTATTCCTAGAATCAAAGGTTTCTACCTCACTAGCCTTATTCACCTCTGTTCCCCTGTAAAGCCAGTATCCACGGCCACCATCACAGCCGCCTGGCCCATGCAGGTTCCCATTGGATTCAGATAGATGGAAACAACAGAGCCACGAACTGGTGGGCCATCATCTTTAATCCTAGCTTGCATCCAGCAGGCAAATAAAAATACACACTGGGCTCCAAAACCCACTCATTCAGCACTCACAAAGCTACTGACTTATCCGAGTTTCCTAGAATCAAAGGTTTCTAACCTCACCAGACTTATTCACCTCTGTTCCCCATCTCCTTCCTTCTCCCTGCACAAACTCTGCACTAACTGGCTTCTCACTCAGCACTCCACCATCTTGGCTGCTTCTCCTGGCCTCCTCCACATGGCCTTTCCCTGCTCTCTGCTCTAATGCTAATCCCAGGAACCAAGAGAGCAAGCTCCCGGTCTGGCCCACTTTACAGTGTAGAAATCAAAACCTTTAATCCAATATACAAAATAGGGAAGTCTCTAATACAAAGTCACTTATCTGAGGCATGATGGGATAGTACCACCCCACATCAAAAAGGGTGGGAAAGGCTTAGTCCTAAAACCAAGCCCCAGGCTACAAGGATCCTGCCTGCCCACAGCCTGCCCCCAATACACATTAATATCACCTGGGAGATGGGCATCCATGTGGGCAGCACCATTTTTAACAAAGTGAGCATAATATATCTTATCTGCCCAACATCCTTATTTCCTTCTCTCTGCATAAACTGGCTTCTCCTTCAGCACTCTGCCATCTTGGCTGCAATGCTAATTTCAGGAACTGAGAGAGAGGGCCCCTGGTCTCCCTTATTTTATAGTGTAGAAATTAAAGCCTTTAAGCCAGGGGTCCCCAAACTTTTTACACAGGGGGCCAGTTCACTGTCCCTCAGACCATTGGAGGGCCAGACTATAAAAAAAACTATGAACAAATCCCTATGCACACTGCACAGATCTTATTTTAAAGTAAAAAAAACAAAACGGGAACAAATACAATATTTAAAATAAAGAACAAGTAAATTTTAATCAACCAACTGACGAGTATTTCAATGGGAACTATGCTCCTCTCACTGACCACCAATGAAAGAGGTGCCCCTTCCGGAAGTGCGGCGGGGGCCGGATAAATGGCCTCAGGGGGCCGCATGTGGCCCACAGGCTGTAGTTTGGGGACCCCTGCTTTAAGCCAATATACAAATAAGGAAGTCTCTGATACAAAGCCACTTATCTGGGGCATAAATGGGATTACTCATAAGAATGCACCACCCCACATCATGCAACAGTCAAGGGTGTGGGGAAAAGATTAGTGTTGAGAAGATCTTAGTATTAAAAGGGTAGGAAAGGCTTAGTCTTAAAACTAAGCCTTAGGTTATGAGGACCCTGCCTGTTTCCAGCCTGTCCCCACACCCAGTGCAAACTATAAGCGAGCAAACATATATATCGTATTTGCAAACTTATTTGACCCACACTGAGCAATGGAGCAGCAGCCACAGATGGGCAGAGCATTAAGCAGTGGCCACAGATGGGCAGAGCATCACCAAGTAGGGGGCTTGCCGCATGGATCCTGGGTCAGGGCGCATGCGGGAGTCTGTCTGTCTGCCTCCCTCCTTCTCACTTAAATTAAAAACAAACAAACAACAACAAAAAAGAAAGACCTGAAGACCAAGAAGGAAAGAGACAAGATCACATTGGTTCCAGACAAGGGCCTTTCGTTTGGCTGCCCTGATGCTGGTACTGTGTTTAGCGGGGACAGAGGGGCTGTATCATCGCAGTGCCAGCCTTTACCCTGAACTCCACTTCTTTAATCAGTAAAAACCATTTCTAACATCTTGTTTGCTAATTGATGACCCTCAGAGCAGATTTAAACAGAGATGTTTGACATGCTTGTAGTGGAAATGCTTGTGGAGTTTGGACCATCAGATGCTACCCCCATCTCACCCCCACCTTTCCTGATTAGGGAGTTTCAAAATTAATGACCTGCCCCCAGGGTACAGACTAAAGGCAACCTGTACACTTATCTCTATCGATAGCTTCCTCTGTGTCAGTGTTCACAAGGAGTACTTTAAAGTAAATTTTAGTATCTACCTCATCCTCATCCTTATTTATGTAGCTGGTAGAGCTCTGTAACCACAAACTCAGGTTTGTAAGAAATGTCACCTTTTCCTTTTTGTCTGATCCCTTCCCTTCCCTCAATTAATTAAGCTCCAGACTTTATTTAGACATCACCAGATTTCACCCCAATGCCTTCGGTTCCAGGACCCCATCCAGGGGCCCATGTGGCATCTGGCCAGCCTGTCTCCTTAGTCCTTTCCAGTCTATATTTCTTGGGCTTTCCTTGTTTTGCATGACTGGCAGCTTTGAAGAGTACTGGTTAGATATTTTGTGGGATTCTCCTCAATTTGGATTTGTCTGATACTTCACGTGATTAGTTGAGGGTTCTGGGTTTTGGAAAGAATATTACACAGCTGTGGTGAGGTGCCCTTTCATCATATCCTGTGGGGTCAGGGCTGCAATAAGGGTGGTCACTGGTGAGATTACTGCAGAGCAGTCGGTTAGGAGGTGGGTGTTAGCCATTCTCTGTTTTTTCCACCTTTTCGTATTTTGTTCTTTGGATGAGTCACTAAATGGAGCCCACAGTTAACAGAAGGGGGTGCTTTAGCTCCACCTTCTGGAGGGAGAAATATCTATTTGTATTATTTAGAATTGTTCTGTAAAGAAACATTTATCCCTTCCCATTTATTTGCTCAACTGCTTCTATTAGTATGGACTTATATAACTTGTATATTGAGTTAATTCTTTGAGTTGTAAGTCAATACCACACTATTTATTTTTTGTTCATGCTGTTCCTGTTTTGGCTATTGGGAACCCTTTCTTGTTGCCCCTATATAAGTTTCTCATGATGGTTGTAACAAATGACGACAAGCTTTATGGCTTAAAACAACACCAAGTTAGCATCTTATAGTTCTGGAGGTCAAAAGTCTAGCATGGGGCTGGCTCACTGGGCTAAAGTCAAGGTGCTGACTGTGGTGCTTCCTGCAGGCTCTGGAGAGGTCCCTTTCCTTGCCTTTTCCAGCTTGAGTGGGCTCTGGGGCATAGGGATGGTCCCTAGTTATGGAGTGCCTGGCTTTGGACAGTTTTGGGCAAAGGGAATATTGACCTGGTGTGTTGTGAGTTTGGTAAATGGGATGGTTGGGGGTCTGGGATTGGGAGTGATGCATATGAAAGACACATGGAGGTTTTTGCTATCCTCAGGAATTAGCTAGTGCTAAGTCTGTCCAGGATCAAGGCCCCAAATGCCACAGCATTAAAACTAGTAAAGAAGAAAACATCATTGATTCAGAGGTCCGCCAGATGAGCGGTCAGCTGACCACCACAGCCACAAGGTGGAAGAAGAGTGGGATTTCTCATAAGTGAGGTGGTGGCTTCTTCTCAGGAAGATATTCGAGTGCCTTCTTGTTTGGATGTTGAGCACTTGGAAAGCTTCTGTGTTTGCAAAGAATGGGATATTTATCTTCCTAGTGCTAGATCATTTTTGACATGAGATAGGAGTGGGAGACCCACTGACAAGCTGACGGGTCCAAGAAACCAGGCCAAAGACAATACCATTCTGCTCCATAAGGCCCCAAGCTCCATTACCCTTGTGAGTGTAGGGGACAGGTGATGTATGGCCCTCCTCAGGCTGAGTTTCAAGAAACCCTTAGGTTTTCCCATGAATTGCACCCAAATGCTGGGTGGGCTCTGTCTTCTTCTTGTGTATTTCCCTGAGGCTCACAGTGCCTTGAGCACAAGCTAATGAAGGGTGTCTTTGAGTTCTCCCAGAAGTAGACCCTGAACTGAGGATTTGAGTTCAAGTTTTTACTTGGGACATAGAATAAAGTATAGAGGGTGTGGGGAGGTGATGCAAGAAAGGAAAGGCAGCCAGTTGGTTCACTAATTATGTTTATTGATGTAAAGTTAACATGTAACATTATATTAGTTTCAGGCGTATAACATAACGATTTGATATTTCTATATAATATGAAATGATCACCACAATAAGTCTAGTTAATATCCATCACCACATATTGTTACAGAATTTTTTCTTGTGATGAGAACTAAAGTTCTACTTTTTAAATAACTTTCAAGTATGCAAATACCATTATTAACTGTAGCCGCTGTAGTCACCAGGTTGTACATTACATCCCCAGGGCTTACTATTTTATAACTATAACTTTGTACATTTTGATCACCTTCACCCATTTTGTTCACCCCTTACTTTCTGCCTCTGGCAATCACCAATCTGTTCTCTGTATCTATGAGCTTAGTTTTATTAAAAACAAACCAATAAAACCCCCTCATCATATAAGTGAGATCATATGGTATTTGTCTTTCTGTCTGACTTATTTTATTTAGCATAATGCCTTCGGGTTCCATCCACGTTGCTGGAAATGGCAAGGTTTCACTCTTTGTGGCTGTGTATGCCACTCTTTGTGGCACTGTAGATATGTACCATAACTTCTTTATGCATTCATCCATCTATGGACACTTAGGCTGTTTCCATATCTTGACTATTGTGAATAATACTGCAATGAATATGAATATATTTTTAAGTTAGTATTTTCATTTTCCTCAGATAAATACCCAGAAATGAAATTGCTGGATCATATAGTATTGCTCTTCTTAATTTTTCTGAGGAACCTCCATACTGTTTTCTATAGTGGCTGCACCAATTTACATTCCCACAGGAGTGCACGAGGGTTCCTTTTTCTTCACGTCCTCGCCAACACTTGTTATTTCTAGTCTTTTTGATGACGGCCATCTTGACAGGTGTGAGGAGGTACCTCTGTGGGTTTGGTTTGCATTTCATTGATGGTTAGTGATGTTGAGTATCTTTTCATATGTCCACTGGCCATCTGTATGTCTTTTTTGGAAAATGCCTATTCAGGTCTTCTACCTATTTTTAATTGGGTTGTTTGCTTTTTTCTATTGTGTGGTATAAGTTCCTTATATATTTTGAATACTAATCCCTGAGTGAACTAGGCAAACCAGCAATGGTGAAGCATGATAGGAGCTCAACTGAGAAATGACTCCAAACGCACGCCTCACAATGATCCTGTGGAGGGGCCAGGGAGCCGGGTGTTTGCATGCCAGCTCCCGAGAGTCCTTGAGGGAGGGCTGCTCCCAGGTGCACTCTGGCCTGCTGGGTGCACTGGAAGCTTGACTGTCCAGTTCTAGAAAAGGAAAGTTCTCTGGTACAGAGTGCGGGTTCCAGGAGTTAGAAGTTCACAGGAGACGAGAGGAAGGTCGGAGGATGTGGATGGTCCCCTGCTTCAGGGGCCTCAGAATGATGGGGGGGGGGGTTGTGCCCACACACAGGGCTACAGTTTTCCAGGATCTCTGTAATTTAGGCATGTTCTACGGGGGTAGAGTCTCTGGGGTGCCCCTGGGCCTCATACAGAGCAGGTGCCCTGACCCTAAGTAGCCAAGGGCCCTTTCTCCATCAACTCGCTGCTGCTTGTTCACTTTAACATTTTAAAAGTGAAGTCTTTCTCCTTTTAACCATCATTTCTTATATGTCCATTTGCCTTTGGAGAAACTGGGTCATGAGACCTAGGCTTTTTGTCTTCACTGGACCTTTCTCTGTCAAGAAACACACACACACACACACACACACACACACACACACACTACAATTATTCAGAAATAGAGAGAAATATATTAACATCATACAGTAAAACATTTTCATTAACCTACATTTTTTTTTTTTAAATTTTGAAAGGAATCAAACCACGTTTGAGGTCCCCTATAAAAGTATTGCTGTGGTCTTCTGTGTCTGATGGATAAGTTGGCTCAGAAACATCCAGGGAGGGCAAGGTGGCTGGCCTGGCTCGTCCTTACAATCTGATTCCCCAGGCAGACAGTATATGCCTGCCACAAACATGTAGGTTGAGACATTCCCGGGGTCTCTGGTGGGAAACGTGGAAAGATGCTCCATCCGCCCAGCTAACCCTCTGAGTTAAGGTGCCGTTATGGACTGACTGTTATGCTAGATGCTGAGGAGTGACAAACTTTCAGAGACCTTGTTTGCAGGCAGGGTACCACTTCTCCTCCAGGCATCTTTGAAATGCAGACTGGTTCAGCAGACTCAATGCATCGCCACCTTTAAGATACATGCTTCAAACTGGCAGCCAGCTCACTGGAGCTCTGTGTCTGGCTTTCCGACAGATTAATTGTATCGATCACTGGCTGTTTGTTTGCCTTTGTGGCCCTATCTCCCTGTTGGTTCTCATTTACCTCTTCAGCCATCACAGAACTGGGGCTTGGCCTTGAAATAAACAGCGATCCTCACATAGCCACACTGGCGCTTGAGGACTGACTGCCAGCCTGTCCACTTCTGTAGGGAGCCGCTGGAGACAGGCTTGTGGGCGAGGCTGGCATGCCAAATCCCTTTCCTTTCCGATGGGTTTCGGGGTTTCTCTGGGGCCAGGAGCCCTGGCGTGCCATTGGAATGAGCTGATACCCTGGCAGGTGGGGCAGAGCATGGGGCAAAATGAACCCACACCTGCTCTGAGCAGGTGTAGAGGCAGCCGAGAACCATAGATCTGAGTCTCCACTGGGCCTTCCACACATGAGCCGTGTGGTTTTGCTCTGGGAGAGTCTTTGCTTCTCTCAGTGTCTGCATCTGCAAAATAATAATAACGGACGCTGGTATTTACTGAACTCTTTAGTTGCATCAGGTACTGCTTTAAATACTTAGCAAGTATGAACCTTTTAGTTCTCATAGCAGCAGAGGCTGAGGCCTAGTGAAGTGAAGTGACTCAGCCAAGATCAAGAACTGGCCGGGACCAAACCCAAGGCTCAAGGCTCAACTTGACTTTGAGGTTGTGCACTCTCAGAGTGGTCATCAGGGGCCAAACTCGCCGTTTTGAGATAGTGGATTTTACCATCTGTCTTGGTGGCATTTGTGTTTTTGCAGGTGTAGTGGAAAATTCCAGTCACAGTGTTTTCAGCACAGTGTAGTGGCTATGCACACAGACACTGTAGGCAGCAAACTTACCTGTGTTTACATCCCTTTCTCCTACAGACTAGCTGTGTGACCTTGGGCAAGTAACTCCGCCTCTCTGTGCTTTGCTTGCCTCATCTGCAAAATGTAGCTAATCATTATAATACCTGCCTTATAGGGTTAGAAAAAGTATTGCAAGAATTCGTTCTTATAAAGTTTTTCAAACAGTGTCTTGGACATAGAAATCTTGATGTGTTTGTTAAAATAGTTAATTATCCTTCATAAATAAACATGCAGTTCTAGAAACTGAACTAGGAGATGTCAGTGTCTTACATTCGCTTAGTCTGGTGGGGGGGGGGGGGTGTCCTCATAACTGAGAGGGCAGAGGCTGTGATTTAATTATGTGGTGCAGGACTGGGAAGGTGGGGGCACTCTACTTCCTGTGACCCGCTGCACCTCATTTTATGTAGTAATTAACAAGGAAAAATGTACAATTAAGAGTGAAAATTAGAACATGGAATGTGCGTTTAGTTAATGAGAGTTTTTCATTTTAAAACAGAATGCTAATGTTGTTCTTGTGAAAGTGCTGCCCCCTCTTTGGCGGAAGGGCACTGGTGTGTTTATAGTGGTGGGTCCTTCAGGGTGGGGGACAGAGACTCAGGGAGGGCACAGACACTGCCTGGCGCAGGCCTAGAAGGAAGCATTCACTCATACTCAAGCCTGGAAAACAAAAACTGGAGCTTGAGTAAAAAGAAAAAAAAATTGCACTGGTGATCTTGAGAAAATTGGATGAACTTCTACTGAGAACCAGTAAGAACGCTTAGACATGCCTTCAAGGACTTTGAAAGCTGCCCCCAGCCAGAAAGATGCTTCTGCAAAATGAAGAAGTCAGATCAGCCTGACTTTTTCATGGAATGGTTATTTCCAAATTAGTGCACCTGTTTCCTTTCCTTGCATGCACCCCTTCCCAGGAGGCTCCTGGCTGGCTCATGGTGCCTCCCAGTGACCCCTGAAACTGGTCCCTGGCCTGCATCCCCAAGGCCTTGCACCATGGATCTCAGCACTTCTTGCCATGATTGGCCTGGATGCTGCCAACTTTTCTGTAACCAATGGACTGTGATGCTTGGGCTTTACTTGGTGACTAAGCATTGCTTTTCTTTATAAGCAGTTTTTATTTATTGATTTTTAGAGAGAGGAGAGAGAGAGAGAGAGAAATGAGGGTAGGAAGGTGTGGAAAGCATCAACTCATAGTAGTTTCTTCTCGTATGTGCTTTGACTGGGCAAGCCTGGGGTTTTGAATTGGCGACCTCAGCATTGCATGTTGACGCTTGTCCACTGCGCCACCACAGGCCCGGCAGCATTGTTTTTCTAATGGAAAGCAAATGACAGTGGGAGAGGGAGACACTGAGCCGGTGCCCAGGGAAGAGGGCTTGCCTGTGAATGAAAAAGAAGGACATGAAATGTGTTACCTGGTGGGTGAGTCGAAATTATGAGAAAGGATCACTATGCTGTGGATAGTTACCCTATTTTAAGTGTGGTTCTAGGGACTCCCATATTTTATGACGAATCCTTCCAATCATTTATTATCTCTATTTTGTACATAAGGAAACTAACTACACAAGAGGCTAAGTGTCAATCTTACCTCGCCTCTACATCCCTGAGATGCATCTGTATGCTCTCGAACACCCTCATGTGCAGTCACTAATGTTCACCAAAGGGGTGGGGTGAGGTGAGAAAGGGAGAGGATTGTGGGAGCAGCGGATATGAATAATGACATAGTTTTAATGTTAATAATGACATAATAACATTGCATGTTAATTAATTATTAATAATTTATAGCTGTAGCTACCATTTATTGGGAAAGTCTGAGGCACCAAAAACTGCAAATTCATTCTGGACATCATCTCTTTGGACCATCACATCAACCCTATGAACTTTGTGAAGTGTCCCCAAATAAAAGTTTTCTCTTGCGGGATCTTTGTATCATGGACTGACAAATCAGCACTCATGCTCTTATTTTCTATCAGTTCCGGAGCACCCAGCAGAGCCAGGCCTCGGAACGCGACTGCCGAGGAGCTCAGCTCAGTTAGGAAGATGAGTCTGGACACCAAGGCATCAAGGTTGTGACAGGGACGTGGCTGGCGAAGGGCAGGAGACCAGCACTGAGATGTCACTTCTCCTTAGAGAGATTCCGTGAACTGTCCCAAGTTCTCAATATGTCATCTTATTTAGTTCTCACTGTGGCCTTGCAATGTACATACAATCTCAACTGAATAGAAGAGGAAACTGAGGCACAGAGAGGAGACTGACATAGGCAAGCAGCAGAGCTAAGGTTTAGACACTGACCCCCTCAACCCATGTCTTTCTCTGTACCCTCAGTTGCTTCTCTAGCTTCCCTGTCCCCTTGCTAACCTGAGAAGGCCACCCCCTGAAGCAGGACTGTTGAGTTTGGCTTTCTCCTCCTGTGTTGGATGTGGCACACAACAGAGGTGACACCCAGAGATGTCCCGGAGCCAGGCTGAGGCCCTCAGCCAGTGCACGTGTGTGCTTGGGGATGGAGAGGTGGGGGGAGTTAGCTGAACACATGCTCCATGGGCCGTGAAATGGACTCATGGGCCAATATAACGAGAAATAGCATAAGAAGCAATCGACAGTTCTCTGTGTTTCTAAATCAAACAAATCTGGCTTGACCCTGTTTCAGTTGTCAGAAGGGGCAAGGGATTCAGCCTGGTTTATGTTTTGGGGCAGCCCCTCCCCATCCCTGGGGTTGTGTGGGAGCCCCAGAACCCTCACAGTCCCGAGGCTGCGGGAAGGACTCCTCTCGTCTGGTTCTGGCTGTTGTGACCCGAGGCTTCTTGGGAGCTGGCTCCTCGGGGTCCCTTTCCGAGTGAGTGGACGCTGCAGAGCTTTGGACTGAGCTCCCTTCTCCACGTGGACAGTCGTGGCTGGTCCTGCCCCCTGCAAGGGCGCTTCCCAAGCCCTCTCTCCTTGGTAGACAAGACAGCTCCAAGGCATTGCCTGGAGGGAGGGAAACCCTGACCTGGAGGACGAAAGTGCTGGAGGCGCGGAAGGGAAAGCATGTTTCCCATTCTCTCATTATCATCGTAGATAAGCCGATAGTCACTGACACGCATTTCCCGTCCTGGATGAGAAGTCTGTGTGATTTCACCTAATCTTCATGACAGTCTCTGAGATCACGCTGTTGTAGTCATCCCACTTGGCAAAGAGGGAAACCGAGGTCTGGAGAGGTTAAGTAATTTGCGTGATGTCACAGAGCTGGTAAATGGTCCCTCCATGGTTCAAACCCAGGCTGGCTGACCCCAGGACCCACATACTTAATTACTACAAGGGCTTCCTGGCTGCAACATAATGATTTAAGGTGACTCTGTTTGACTAACTTCTCCTCTCGGGTTGGTGACCCCTTTTAGAAAAAAGAGCATGTCCTCTTAATATCTATGTGAGGTTATAGCTATTAAAGATGTAAATGAATATTCTCACTGATTGGCTAACAGAGTCCTACAAAATAGGGTGTACGGAATGCTAGGACCATGTGGAGGGGTAAGGTTGCTTTATTGAGTGATGTGGTAGTTGCAACAACGGTCACAAATTCTTTCTTGCCTTTGAGATGTGACTTTGCAGCTTCTCCCATTAGGAGGTAGAGTCTGTCCCTGCCCCTTGCATCCAGGCTGGCCTCCTGGTTTGCCATAGCAATTGAATGCTGTGTGAGGGGAAGGCCTCCAGAGGCCTCACATGCTTCTCCTTCCCAGAACTCTGCTGTGTTTACAAGCCCAGCTGTCTTGCCAGAGGATAACAGACACATGGTCCAATCTCTCCTATCACCCCGGCCCAATTACCTGTGCCACCGCCAGAACCGGGTTTTCCAGCAGCTGACTGCTGATGCATGACTGAACTGTCACTAGAAGAATCTCCTAGCTGCAACCCAGCCCAACTTGCCAATCTGTGGAACCAGGTGCTAAATTAACGGTCGTTGTTTTAAGACAATAAGTTCTGCGGTGGTTTGTTAAGGCAACACAATCTACCGGATACACTCCACTTCGTGTCATACCCACTCGCCCCGGAGTGGGTCGGTAAGACTAGAGGCAGAAAGTGGGGGCAGCTGCTCCTTCCTCTTTGTTCCCTGAAACTGGGTTTGTGTCAGAGATGCCTGAAGATGCGATTCTATTTCTGAAACCCTAGCAGATGAAATGAACCACCAGGGAGAACCGTGGTCTGGTTCCGGCCTGACACCAGCCTGCCATGTGCTCTTCAGCGATTCCCTGCAGCAGTCTGGGCTGCAGTTCTGTGCCCCTGTGAGAAAGAGAGACGGACACATGTATTTTCTCTGATCTCTTCCCACTCTAGTATTCTGTGACTCTGAGGCGCCCACTAGAAGGGTGTTCGTACTGTCCACATTTGATTTGGAAAGTTTATTCTGGACCACTGGATTGGCACAAAATAACAAGATGGATATTTTTTTAATCATCCTCATAAAAAGAAACAGACCATAAACAGGCTAGTGCCACGATAAGAAAATTCCTTTACCGACAATGAAGCAGAAAAGGTCTTGGCTATAAAAGTGCAGCTTTGGAAAGGAAATGTTCAAGTGTCCTGACAAATAAGGGTTTTCGTTATTAAAGCAACAGAGTTTTATAGGCTTTTTGTTGACATTTGCAAAACCACATTGCATTTGGCTTTTCTCCTAAAGGCAGAAAAGGATTTCGTTGGCCTGCTTGCATGAGCTCTATAAAATGTGTTCATTCTTCATTCATTCCTTCCAGAGAGGTTAACACTGGACACGTTGTCCATGAACTTGGCACACATTTACTATCTTTATGTCTTCCCACCTTCCCCTGCAATCTCTCATTCATTCTCAAATGCTGCCCTTGGAACTGGGGCGGGGGGTGGGGCATCTGCATCCATTGATGGATCACAGGCATTCCTCATCAGGAAAAACCAAGGATGTGAGAACAGGGAAGATGACTTTCAACTGCCCAGATTTGGGGGATATGCTGCCTAGGTACTGGGGTTCGGAGCCCCACTGTGTCTTCCTGGCGCAGGTGGCATTGTTCCAGGTTTGAGGGCCTGGGCTCTGCTTCCTTCTCAGGACCGGATTTTGTGTGTGATTTAGGGAAGATCTCACACCCTCTGTTTCTAATACTAGTACCCCGTCCTTCTCCACGTTGTGGGAGCGCAGATGCAATAACATAAACAGAAGCATTTTGTTAAAGTATTTTCCGTCTGGACTGTATATTCCCTGAGGGCAGAGGCTGAGCCTTATTCATCTTATTTCTGCAGAGCTTGGCATGTGTCAAGTGGTCAATAACGGATGGTTGAGTGAATGAATTGGCCAGAGAGTAAATTAGCAAAACAATGAAATGGAATGCTGTGGGTCTCAATTTCTTCATTTAGTAAATCAGGGCTCCAGTGCATCATTGTGTAGGTTGTGCCCTGCACAGTGAACTTGGCTGGGGTGTGGGGGTGTGTGGGGCGTGGAAGGGCACTAAAACCCAGATTCTTTGTTGGCCAAGTCACATGCCTGGTGTGGGGGTGGGGTTGCCTTTTCTAATTTTCATGAAGACACCTTCTGGGACAGCAATGATCCTGTTTGAAATAAAGGAGCTGAGCTCTAGTGCTGTCCAGAGACTCTGATTTAATCATCATGGCCGAGGCCACAGAAGCTGTGTATCTCAGAGAATTCCCTGATGACTCCTTTCCCCCTGGCATGGGCACCGTGAGTTGGTGGTCTTTAAGGCCCTTCTCATTTGAATAGGAGGGGATTTTGAACCATATTTTATATTGCTTGAACTTATTATTTTTCAATATTTCATGTTTAAACTATTTTTGTTACATGTGCATTAGCTGCCTTCTCATGGTGTCCTCATGTCCTTACGCCCCCTTTCCACTGTGTGTTTCTGGCAGGGAATAGCAGTTGGAGGACATGGAATAATCATCCCCATTTATTATTAGGAAATTCCATCTCAAGCTAAAGAAAAAATAAATTTCCCTGGATTCCCCTTCTGAACCTCAGGCATCTGGGCTTTTCCTGATTGACGAGCGATGTCAGGTCGAGTAAAAGGCAGGGTCCTTCAGACCAGAGAGAGTATCTTGTCTGTGAAGACAAAAGCCTAGTGATGAAATGTCCCAGCTTCCAAGTTAATTGCTCAGTCTACATTTCTTTTACACCCTCTGTCTGCACCAGTCAGGGTCCAATCAGGAAGAAGAAACCACGCAGTAACTTGAACAAGAGCTGTTCACCATGAAGCGGGGTTACTTAGCTTCAGCACTGCTGACATTTTGGGCCAGATAATCCCAAATGTGGGGGCATCTCCTGCGCACTGTGGGATGTTGAGCAGTCTCCCTGGCCTCTACCCACTAGATGCGGGTAGCACTCTCTCCCCGCTCTTTAGTTGTCGGTTCTGACAACTAAAAATGTGTCTAGACATTGCCCAATGTCACTTGGTCTCTGGAATGGCCGCTGCTGAGAACCACTGCTAAAAAACTTATTACCCACATCAGAAATTATCTAAAGAGAGTAAAGAGAACTCTAAAGAATGTTCCAGGGCAGAGGGAGAGTATGGAAGGGGACTCTCTCCCCAAGCTGGGATTCAAACTGTGCTGTGGCTTCAGCCCCACTGTGTGGCCCTTCTCTGTCTGGTGACCCTGGGCCAGGCCTGGTCTACAGTTGCTAGGCAGGCAGAGAACAACCAGAGAGGAGGCACCATCAGCAAGCAGGAAACACCCCTTCCCTTCCTGGTGCAGGTGGAAAGAGAGCTAGAAGGTGACTGCTGGGTGCCTGTGACTCACTGGAAACCCAGCCTGGGGGTATCACTGATGCTTGCTGGGGATGAGTACCACAAGCTGTTCTCACCAACACACTGCTGGCAACAGCTTTTGGTAGGAACCAGAAGAAGCAAATGGAAAAAGCGTGGGATCTGAAAGAGAAGCCCCTTCTTCCTGCAGTGTCTTCCCAGCGCCCTCTATTGACAAAATTTAGCATCATGCCATCTTCAAAAGAAATATTTTCACAGAGCTGACATGAAAGGTGGTCTTGGAGCTGAAAGGCAATAAATTGATAACTGACATACTCTTGTATTGTACCCTCCTCTTTGTCATTTCTGTACTATTCTTGTCACGGGCCTGGAACTTAATAGATATGAAATTAATGTTGACGGAATGATTGAAAGAAGGCATGCATGAATGAATGAATGGCAAGGTTTGACTTTTTTTTTCCTGGTAGCTGTTTTGGAGGATACAATTTATCACTGGTTTAAATTATATCTACAAAATAGCAAGTGGTAGTTTCTAGTTCCTTCTACCCCACCTTTCTACTACACTTAAAATTAATTGAATTAGCCTGTTATATCTTCCCAATTCTCATATAACTGATCAATTGGATAAAAATCTATTAAAAAATTAAGCAATTCAGTGGCAAATATTAATTAAACTAATTTGAATTGATTAGTTGTTGTTAAATTCCTAGTGGAGCATTGTTCTGATAGCTAAGAAAACACAAAACTGGTATTTGTTTTAACCGAAGTATGGCTGGGCAGAGAACTAAGTCCCATAAAATTGTTGCCCAGAATGTTAAGAACATTAATAACAGGAAAATAAGAATTAACTTTGACTTAAGTGTCAAATGGTTTCTTGCTGGTTGCAAAGTGGTCAGTTAGCATACCCAGGGACTGAGTCACACTGTAGTTGAACATGAGGAAGCAGGAGGAGAAGATAGTGGGACTGAGTAAGAGTTTTGTGTGGACCACCCACTAATGTGCACAGTCACTTGGCCCCACCCAAACTCCCTCTACTCTAAAATGCAAGAATAACCACACAGTGCTTTGGGGAAGAGTACATATAGTATGAGTGTAAAAGTGTTTTGAAAATTAAAAGTACTACACACATATGAGGCTCTTCTTATTAATTCTTAGTTGCAAAATGGGCATTTTGGAGTTGTTTCAATTTTCTTATGTTTCTAGGAGATTCTGAGGGCCTCTGAAATGTTGGGAATGCACTTCTATTCTCTAATATAAGGCAGAATTAGGATAATATACATCACATCTCCCTCAAGTATCGCAGGGCCTTTGCACATGCAGGTCCCTCTGCTGGGAATTCTTTCTTCTCCTCTTTGCCTCCATAACTCCTCCATTTCCTGTTGGCCCCATCACCACTTCCTGACCTCCTATACTGGTCAACTTCATTATTATATGTTCTTACATACCACATTTCTCTTACCCCATCCTTCCCACCACAGTTATTTTACACTTTATTGTGATAATTTGATTAATGTCTGTCTCCTCAACTAGACTCTATCACTATCAGGTCCATGATGGCAAGGACCACTTCTGCTTTTGCCCGGAATGACATTTTCAGTAGATGTTTAATGGTTATCTGTAGGATGGATGGATGGGTGGATGAACATTATCCAGAGTTGACTAGAGCCTACTAGTTTTGAGGTGTTAGCCACAATTTGAAAGAAATGGTAATGCTTGTCTGCCTAGGACTGTAGGAAGAACACAACAGGCATGGTCCTAGAGTGTCGCAGCGTCCAGCACACACTCGGCATACAGTAGGGGCTCAGTATATGTTTGACAAATGAGTTCACTTTGGAGCCAGAAGTCTTGGGCTTGAGTTTTGTCTCTAAAATTCACAAGCTCAGCAAACTTGGTAACACAAGCTTTAACAAGCTAACCCGGCTGTAACACAGCACAGTGAGAACAGACTCAGAGGGCAGCATTCCTGGGGCCAAATCTCCATTTGCTAGATGTTTGCCAAGACATTCTACATCACTAAGCACAAGTCTGCTTATATATAAAAATGAGGGTCATATACTATCCCAAGATTATTTCAAGAATTAATTGAGGCCCTGGCCGGTTGGTTCAGTGGTAGAGTGTTGGCCAGGTATGTGGAAGTCCTGGGTTTGACTCCGGGTCAGGGCACATAGGAGAAGTGCCCATTTGCTTCTCCATATTTTCCCCTCTCCTTTCTCTCAGTCTCTCTCTTCCCCTCCTGCAGCCAAGGCTCCATTGGAGCAAAGTTGGTCCCAGGCACTGAGGATGGCTCCATGGCCTCTGCTTCAGGTGTTAGAATGGCTCTGGATGCAACGGAGCAAAGTCCCAGATGGGCAGAGCATCGCCCCCTGGTAGGCTTGCAGAGTGGATCCAGGTCAGGCACATGCGGGAATCTGTCTGACTGCCTCCCAGCTTCTAACTTCGGAAAAATATTAAAAAAAAAAAATTATTGAGAAAAACTATTCAAAAGGCCTTGCCTAACACAGCACATATTATGTATTAATAGATGTTTTATCACAGTTCTTTTCCCTCTTTCAGCCTCCATAATGGAGGAATAACTATCTATCTCAGAGTTGTTGTTTCTCAAATAAGATCATGTATGTCAAACACTTTTTAACCTGAGTTGCAAGATACATTTTCCTTTATTCTCATTCTACGGGCAAGAAAAAGTTATGTGCAGAATCGGCATTAGCCACCAGGTAGCGCTGTGGTAATAGCTTTGATTTCAGGGTTTCAGCTTAACAAAAGAACACCTAGTGTACCTTTTAAATTGAGGTCTTGATGTAAGAAAAATGGGTTGCATTTAAGAGGGAAACATTAATGGAGTAATGTCTGTTGTAAATGATATTTTAATGTTGAGGATCTTCCCAACCCTTGTCTTGTACTCTCCTCTTAGTCATTGCTCTGTCTAGAGACTCAGGAAGGAAAATTTTAAAATATTCCTTTAGATTCTTAATTCAGAAATATAAGAACCACAAGAACCAGATAAGTGAGGCATAAAAGCTTTTATTTGCTTTATTGCAACATAATTTTTATCACAATTTGCAACTCTTTCCTTTTCAAGATCCCTTTTGTTTCCTCAAGTATTCTTGGTAACATTTAATTATTTTTTCTTTCTCTTCTCTCTCTCTCTTTAAAAGAAACGTTTAGTTTGGTTGACACGTATTTCTTGAGTACCTAATGTGTGCCATGCATTGCTCTGGGAGATTGAAATACAGCTACAGACAGAGGAGACTAATCTCCGTGTCCTTAAGGGGGTGGGGAGATCTGTTATCAGCAAGTGAAAAAAAGAACAAGATGGCACTTTCAGTTGGGCGATGAAATCAAGGGTGGCTTAGGTGTAGGTGTTGGGGCATGAACTTCACATAGGATTATCAGGGAAGACCTTTCCAAGCTGAAGGTGTTTGATCTGCAACCTTAATGGTTAGAGTGACCTGGTTCAGCAAATGCCTAGAAGAACACCCCCGCAGAGGGAAAACCCAGTGCAGAGGCTCTGAGAGGGGAGCAAGCCTGCCTTGCCCAAGAGAAGCAGCTTTGATAAATTAATACTATTCCAATGATCTATTGCCGCCTAACAGGCTGTCCCCAAACATAACGGATTTAAGTGACCTAATCATTTTGCTTTTAGTTTTGTCAGTGTTAGGAACTTGGGTCACGCTCAGCTGAGTGGTTTGTTTTGATCCACTTGACATCATCAGCGAGGGCAGCTGAGGCTGGAAGGCCCACCTTCAAGATGGTTCTGCAGTCCCACGTTGATACCCTGTTGCTGCCTGAACTCTCTCTTCTCTGTGTGGCATGTCATCCAAGAACCTCTCTGTATGGCTCAGGCCTCACAGCACGATGATCTCAGAGTATCTGTGCTTTTTACTTGGCTGCTGGCTTCCAAGAGCCCAGGGCAGAAGTTGCTAGTCTTCGTAAAGCCTAGGCTCAGAAGTTACTTTTGGTCTATTTTCACTTCTGTCCTATTCTACTGGTCAAAGAGATGGTCCTTTTACTTCAAGGGGAGAATAAAGAGACACCCCCCCCCTACACTTTCCTCCCTCCCTCCCTTCCTCCCTTCCTTCCTTCCTTCCTTCCTTCCTCCCTCCCTCCCTCCCTCCCTTCCTTCCTTCCTTCCTTCCTTCCTTCCTTCCTTCCTTCCTTCCTTCCTTCCTTCCTGTTAGTTTCAGGTATATAACATAATAATTTGATATTTGTACATAATGTGAAATGATCACCATAGTATGCCTAGTTAACATCCATTACCATACATAGTTACTAATTCTTTTTTCTTGTGATGAGAACTTTTGAGATCTATTCTCTTAGTAACTTTCAAATTTGCAATTCAGTATTATTAACTATAGTCACCTATGTAATGGTGTATATTACATCCCTATGACTTAATTATTTCATATGTGAAAATTTGTACCTTTTGACCCCCCCTCTCCAATTTTACCCCCCCCACCCCCACCTCTGGCAACCATCAGTCTGCTCTCTGTTTCTGTGAGATTTATTTTTAAGATTCTGCATATAAGTAAGATTATACAGTACTTGTCTTTCTCTGTCTGACTTATTTTACTTCAATGCCCTCAAGGTAAAAGACTCCACCTCTTTTTTTTAATTTATTTTTTAATTTTTTATTTTTATTAAATTTAATGCAGTGACATTGATAAATCAGGGTACATATGTTGAGTGAAAATATCTCTAGATTATTTTGACATTTGATTGTGCTGTATACCCCTCCCCCAAAGTTAAATTGTCTTCTGTCACCTTCTATCTGGTTTTCTTTGTGCCCCTCCAAAAGACCCCACCTCTTGATGAAAGGAGTGGTACAGAATTTGTGGCTATCTTCAATGGCAGCAAATCCTTAAAAAGTTACCATCCCTGGCCCTGGGTGGTTGGCTCAATGGTAGAGCATCAGTCAGGTGTGTGGAAGTCCCGGGTTCGATTCCTGGCCAGGGCACATAGAAGCATCCATCTGCTTCTCCACCCTTCCCTCTCTCCTTCCTTTCTGTCTCTCTCTTCCCCTCCTGCAGCCAAGGCTCCATGGGAACAAAGTTGGCCGGGGCGCTGAGGATGGCTCCATGGCTTCTGCCTCAAGCACTAGAATGACTTTGGTTGCAACAGAGCAGTGCCCCAGATGGGCAGAGCATCGCTCCCTAGTGGGCATGCTGGGTGGATCTCGGTCGGGCACATGTGGGAGTCTGTCTCTCTGCCTCCCTACTACTCACTTCAGGAAAAATACAAATAAAAAAAAAATTACCAGCCCTCTACTGTCCAACGCCCCAGCAGTAGTCTCTCTGGTGTGTGATCACACAGCAGCTTTGGAGTCCATTCTCTCCACTGTCCTCCAGGAACATAGTTATCAGCACTGACCTAGGATTATCAGAGAGTACCTAAGTCCTGACTGTGGCTCTGTGGCTTGCGGATTGGGATGGAAAACACGTAACAATGTACCAGCCTCTGTGTGTGAACTTCCCTGTGTATGATAGTTATGGGATAATCTTAGAAATAGGAGAAGACAAGACATAAGTTCAGTTCAGATACTGAGAGTGTTTGGCATTGAGATAGGCCATGAGACATGAGACAACTATAACTTCACACCAGTCAACACGTGATCTGGCCAGGAGACTGCCTGGTTTGTTAGGTTTGTCCCCTTTAGAAAGATAATTGAGCCAGTGGAAGTCAGAGTCTCTTCTGACTGAGCTGTAAGAGAAAAGAAGCTAAGGAGTTTCTAATATAACAGCCCTTGGGGAGAAGAACAGAGACCAATGGGAACTGGAAATCTCTCTGACAGACAGGAGATTGGGGAGCAGGGTTCAGCGAGGCGGGGATAAAACAAGCTTACTCGAATACACTCAAGCCAGGTCAGACTTTGCTCTTTATCAATGAATAGTGCAAATCAGTTTTGTATTGATGCATGTCCCACATCTAATGTTTGCCTAATGATGGTAGCTGGCTTCATTCAAGATACAACTGAACTTAAAAAGGGTTGCTTAATGGTGTGGGCCGTTAAGATAAAATTGAACCTGAGAAAATGTCAACAGAGTTTGCATTCACAGTCCCCTAAGTCCCCATATGTCTTCAGGTGACTGTTTCTTTTAGTGCCCTTTCCATGTGCTGAGACTCCATAATGATCCGTTAAATGAGCAGCTTTGTCCCTGGTTGACATGTCAGCATAGACAAAGTTTCCAGTTTCTGGTTCACTCTTGGATATTGGGGGACATTAATGCACATCTCACTGTCGCATTGTTTCCTCTGTGGCAGCATTGTTACTGTTCATCGTCAGGGGTTACAGCGTTAAAGTGGATGGATTACCTAAGTGAAGGTTTTCTTGGGAGCCCTAACAACTGAGTGGGGAAGAGTCCACTTGTGGTCGTAATGTAATTAAAATAAGACTGGGCCCTTTAAACCCCGCCCCAGGTGCTATGGCTGTCTACAGAGCAGCTGTCTGGGTTTAATAAGACAAGTATTCGGAGTGCTTGACCTGAATGCAAAAAAAAAAAAAAAAAAAAAAAAAAAAAAAAAAAAAAAAAAAAAAAAGAAAAAAGAAAAAGAAAGAAAAAAAGAAAAAAAAAAAAAAAAAAGGAATTAATTACATGTCTCTAGGTTCTTAAATTTTATTTAAATAAGGAGAGAGTGCATCAAACCTTGCTCATCTGAAAGGGAATCTGGGATAGGATTTTATCTTAGCCCAGATGTGTCTCCCTGGGGGACCAAATGGGGTCCTCCCACCATGTGCTTTTGGCTCTTCTTGCTCACAGGAGCACCTGTTCCTTAAAAGTAACTGCTTACTGGGTCTTGACCAGGACTTTTCCTGTATTCATGAAGGAGAAATCTGGTCACTTGTGTTGTAACAGGATTTCTGGAATTGTGTTTTTTGTCTGCTTCTGTGGTTGTCCCTGTGTCCCCAGCAGGCTGTGGTCCCACCAGGCTGAGCTGTCTCTTGCTTGCCCTGCAGCCTGGTGCTGGGCTTCTGGGAGGTGAGGAGAAAGCTGCTTTCCTCTGTTTCCATCAAACTGGGCACCTAAAAGGGGCCACTGCCACATTGCATGTGCCCCCAAATGTTCCCAGAGCGAATGGGCTCTCGAAGTTTTGGTTACAGCTGTCTCTATGCATGGTGACAAGCTGTGAGTCCCTGGGGCTGCATTCAGGGCACATCGGAACGAGACAGCTGGCTTCTTTGGGACACAGCCATCTTCTCTGACTGATAGATGTTGGGCCTGCATCAAACCCATGTGTTTGCCGCAGAGTAAAGAGCAGGACAGACATGGGACCAGTTCCCAGCTTTGTCACCTACCCATGGTGGGACCTGGGGCAAGTCACTCAACTTTTCAGTCCCAGTTTTCTCATCCTTAAAGGGAATAATAATGAGATAATATATTCAGAGAACATTCTGCACAAGACCCCTGTGCCTTGCACAGAGCTCCTAGAACCCTTGGATGCTCCTTAGTGATAGGAGTGCCTTTTGTGTGCTAACAAATGGCTCAAGGTCCGGTCCCTATGGAGTTTTAGGATGGGAGCTGGTGGCCAGAAAACCACTGGAAAGCTTAGAGAGTGGGAGCTGTCGGCCCTACCCTGACCTCCAGGAAGAGGGGAAGGATTCAAGATTGAATCCAATTACTGATGGCCAATGATTTAACTAATTATGCCTGCATGATGAAACCTTTATTAAAAAAACACACCAAAATTGTGGAATGATGAGGACTGAGTTGGTGAACATGTCCACATGCCAGGAGAGGGACACACCCACTCAGATACAGAGGCTCCTGCTCCCGGGGTCCTCCCAGACCTCCCCTGCAGACCTCTTCATTGGGTTGTTTATCTATACCCTTGATAATAAACTGATAGCAAGTATAGCACTTTCTGTGTTCTGTTATTCTAACAAATTATTGGACCTAAGGAGAGGTCATGGGGACCTCTGAACTTGTGGTCGTCTGGGTAGAAGTGAGGCTAGTTGGGGGGTGCCATTGGTAGCTGGTGTCTGAGGTGGCGGGCAGACTTGTGGGGCGGCGCTGTTCACCTGTGGGTTCTGTGCTCCTCCGCATGTCAGAATTAGAGGGTTGGTGTTGGAATGTTGTCTTTGGTGTCAGGAAACATCAAACACATCCTTAGTTCTCAGGCAGGGCCTGGGGGATGGGAGCTCATATTGTCAAGCTGTTGCTGTTTACGATATAGAGAGTAAAAACAAAATTTAACTCATTTGCTCCTTATCACAACTCAAAAAGTTAGAGAATATTATTATTCCTTTATTCCCATTTAGCAGATGAGGAAACTGAGGCACAGGGAGGTTCAAGTACTTGCCCAATGAGCAGGGTTCATGTCTAGGTAGACTGCTGACTGAGTCTGTGTCCTCATCTTACAGTATGTTGTTGTAATCTGTCTTATGGTTATTACTGCTTTTGTACAGGGAGGCCTAAGAAACCGAAAGATTAATCAGGCATGGGAGTTCATAAGAGAAAACCGATTTCATGTTAAGATTTCACGTCAGATAGATTTGTTCCTGAAGTAGGTACCAGCTTTAAAGGGTATAATAGCTTATTCAGGACTTGGGTTATTCATAACTTCTCTTCTCCGAAGAAATTGCTATCATCCCAGGGTGAAACGTGGAGTTGTGAGTGCCTGTGTACTGCTGTCGGTGCAGGTATATTTGGGCTTAATTCTTAGTGCTCAACCTCTGTTGAGAGAGCTCAACCACTTGAGAGCAAAGTGTAAATGTTGAACGTATTTCAATTCTGCCAACTGCACTGGATGGTCAGCTCTGTGCCTGCGGAGCAAATGGGATGTGGGCTGGGTGCTGCCTTCTTCCCTCAGAGGGAAGCTGCCTCTCGGTGTTGGTGGCCTGCAGGGGGCTGGGGGAGGAAGGGCCGTGTCAGCAGCCCCGCCAGCAGTCAGCATCGAGCCACACCATTTATCAGGGCAGATCCAGCACCATGCCAGACCTGCACAGATTTGTACGTAAAAGGCGTTTGAAAGCAAGACTCATTGGAGCAAACCAGTGTCACCAACAAGCAGATGACTTAAAAAAACAAAAGCCTGGTCTAATCTTTATAGAGCCCTCATTTAATCACACTACGGACCCATTGTATTACTTTATCTTCACAGAGGCCCTCAACGAAGTGGGGATGACTGGCAGCCTGGTGTGTCTGTTGTCCTAGTACAAATATTAAGAGCCCCCTTTCACTGATTACCCCATTGGGCAATCAATCATATGGTCACCCAAGATACTGTGCTTATTTTATAGAACAGGAAACGGGCACAGAGGAGGTAAGTGATTCATTCAAGGTCATGTAGCAGGTGGGTATTGGAGCTGGATTCTCACTCAGGTGTCTGTCTCCAAGGTCCTCATCCTTTCTGCCCGACTCCTCTGCTCTTCAATACAGAGAAATGAGCACATCTGCCTCACAGTTAGTCTCTCTAGGGAACTAGAGACTCTGACATGATTACCATTGTTCGGAACATTCTTGGGACTCCTCTTTTGGAATGACTTTCATAGTAATATATTTTTTCAAGAATATATTTGATGTTAGCAAATTTTGATTCTTTGCAGATAGATTTCAGTTTTGGAAATACCTAAACGCTTTCAGAGCCAGACTTGTGACTAAGGTGGGAAATTCTGCTGGGGAACACCATTTTGGAGCCAAATCAGAGACTTAGTTTGAATGGGTGGATCGTCTCTTTGTTTGCTTATTTGGCTGGTGAAACTGGCTTTGAAAAAGATTCTCAGAGTCAGTCTGCAAATGTTTTGAACAGTTACAGTGTCATTTGAATGGGTTTAATTTCCTAAAGTAAATTAATTTTTTAAACCTCATTTTATCATGCCTGGTAGATGTAACCTATTGCGTCTAGTCCTTGGTAGCTAAGCACATTTAACCTGCAAGTTTGCCTAGGTGACTGAAATTCCTTGCCTTAGATGAAGAAAATAAGTCAATTCTTTCCCCAGAACTCAGATTTCTGTTAGCCAAATACCTGAACTTTCATGCTCACTGAGTGAATTCCAATGGGTGTCATCATCCTACGTTTTAAAAATCAGAAGTCCGAGTAACCTTTGTTTGCCGTTTTTAATGCTGGTCTTTTTACTTATGATAACGGTTCGGATGGGTTTCTCTGTTAAAATCATCATTATATATTTTTAATTGCACTTTTTAGTTTTCAAAGCAATTTCAGTTCTATTTCCTTTTCTTACTTGAAGTTCAACACAACCGAGGGAATAAAGTAACTCAGGTGTTATTACCTTGTGTTACAGTCAAGGAAGGGAAGGTCTAGAGATTGCGTCTCGCCTCCAGTCACGTAAGGATAAGCGACAGGGTCTTGACTGGAGGGTGCCCAGGGCATCTAGTTTCTGTTAGCTTCCTTTCCACTGGTGTATATTCCCTTCCTCTTGATTTTTCTGTTCTCAGAGATTATTGACTTTTTAAAGTCTGTGTGAGTTTTTTATAGTGGCTGTAACAAATCGCGACCAACTTGATAGCTTAAAACAACAGAAATTTATTGTACGGTTCTGGATGCCAGAAATTTGAACTAACTCTTACAGGGCTAAATCAAAGTGTCAGCAGGGCCACACTCCCTTTGAAGCCTCTAGAGAAGTATTAATGTTTTTTCATTTTCCAGTTTCTAGAGCTGCGTTTATTGGATTCCTTGTCTCATGGCCCCTTCCTCCATTGTCAGGGCCAGCAGAGCAGAACTTCAAATCTCTTTTTCTCTGTTCTGTCTTCACAGTGTCTTCTCCTCTGTGGTTAAATGTTCCTTTGCTTCCCTTTTATGAGAATACATATGACTGAATTTGAAGCCCACTTTGTTAATCCAGGGTAGTCTCTTCATTGTAAGGTCCTTAACTTGTCACATCTACAAAGTCCTTTCATCTATTTACCTTATTTATTTATTTATTTATTTATTTATTTATTTATTTATTTATTTATTTTGCCATGTTACATTCTTAGGTTCTAGGGATTAGCATGGGATATATTTGGGGGGGAGGAGGAGGAGTTATTATTCAGCCTACCACAGTCCACCATTTGGCCTTCAAAGATTCACATCCATCCCACATGCAAAGTGCATTCACCCCATCTCAACATTTTGGGAAGTTTCAACCCATTACAACATTAACTCTAGTCCAAAATCTCATTTAAGTATCATTAGCTCAAGTCTCACAATCTGAATGATATAAAGTAGGTATAGGGAAACTCTTGGCGAAATCCATTATGAGGAAAATTTTCCACTCATCTGTGGACTTATGAAACTAGAGAACATGTTATTATTTACTTTCAAAGGACGATGGCAAGACAGACGCAGGGCAACAGTCACAGAAAGTTTTATTCCAAGAAGGAGAAAATGAAAGGAAAAAAGGAGACATTGGTTCTGAGCAATTTCAAAATCCTGAAAGACAAATTCCGTTAGGTTTCAAGGCCCAGAAATAATACCTTGTGGCTCTGTCTCGGCCTGAGGCTCTGCCCTGGAAACCACTTTTATTTTAGTAGTACGTATATGTCTGCAGCTGAATAGTTTTAGGAGCCTCTTTTTACTTGTAGAATTTTGAGATTTCTCTAGCTTGTCTTTATTTTTGTCCTTTCACTGTTCCTTTCCGTCCAAACTGGCAGTGTTTGTCCTAGTATAACCTTCTCAAAAAATCTGTGGTTCTCTGGTGTATGCCATAGGGACTTTGGACAACAGGAATTCCCACAAATATTTCTGGATCTCTATTCTAGGCTCTGCTGAGACAGTTGAGGGCATCCACGAGTCACATGCTTAATCTTTTTGGCACTAGCCAAAGGTTGCCCAGGCATACTCTTGAAATCTCTTCAGAGCATGATTTCCTGACAGTGGATATTCTATCTTCTGATTTTGGCATCTTTTCTAATCAGGGTAGGCTATTAATTTCCCAAACCATCAAGTCCTGATTTTTTTTTTTCACTTAATGGTTATCTTTCATTTTTTTCTCTTTTCTCTCATAATTTTTATTATATAGCAAGAATAAACCTGGCTGTATCTTCACTCATTTGCTTGGAGATCTCTTCAGCTAAATGTCTAAGTTCATAACTTACAAGTTCTGCTTTCTATGCAATTGTAAGACATAATTAAGTTTAGAATTCTTCCACTGTATGACAAGGTCTGCCCCTCCTCCAGTTTCCAAAAACATGTTCCTCGCTGCCTTCTGAGACCTGACCAACAGTGTCTTTAATGTTCACATTTTACCAATAGTCTGTTTAAGGTAATCTTTGCATTTTCTAGCATGGATCTCAAAATTCTTCCAGCCTGTACTCATTACCCAATTCAAAGACACTTCTACATTTTTTAGCAATCGGTTACAGCAGGTACCAAAATCTGTAACAGTTCCCAGTTGCCACCATAACAAATTAGCTTATTCTTGGTGGCTTAAAACAAGATAAATTTGTTCTCTCAGACTTTTGGAAGATAGTAGTCTTCCTTAAATTTCATTGGGCCAAAACTAAAGGCTGCACTCTCTCTGGAGGCTGAAGGGGAGAATTCATTCCTTGCCCTTTCCAGCTGCTGGTGGCTACCAGCATTTCTTTGCGTGTTGCTGCATCACTCCAATCTTGGCTTTATGGTCCCATTGCACCCCCCTCTTTTGTATGTGTGTCAAATCTCTGCCCCCTCTTTATAAGGACATATTTGGTTGTATTTAGGGCCCAGCCAGACGATCCAGAATAATCTTCTATCTCAGGATTCTTAATCACATCTGCATATCCCTCCCCTCCCTTTTTTTGTCCATATAAGATAACATTCACAGGTTCTAGGGATTTAGGTATGGATATGGCTTAGGAACATTATTCATCTCACTGCAAGTTCATTTTTCATGTTTCCATCTGACCATGGTCACATGACACCTATTACATAGTAGTGAAGAAGTATACACAAATTAGGTTGTCTTTCTCTATTCTCCCAACCTCTTATGCTTATAGACCAAGCTATAGTCATTGAGTAAGCCAGGCTGGACAGTCAGAGATACTTATGCCCCTTGACCACTGTACTGTGTGCATGACCCAAGCCAGCCAATCAGAATCCTCCCCTGGGATTTTCAAATTGCATCTAGAAAGAGAAATGCTGTAGGGACAGCACACTGGAGCTGCCTTTCCCCACCATGTGCTGAAAACAAAGAAGGATCCACCTTGTCAGTGTCTCCTTTTTAACTCCTGTTATACATAAAATTCTCATCAAGAAAAGTCCGTTTCTTTAAAACACACAGGCTCATTTCCTGTCTCAGCCTTGACATGTTCAAGCCCATTGAGAAATTTTAAATTTTTCAAAAGATTATTCTGGTACATGAAGTAATCAATACCTCACCTTGGTACGTATATTTTTCTTTCTAGCTACACAAAAGAGATACCTTACCTTCTGATTGAACATACCAGGTATTGATTTCTGCTCTCTCCTAAACTCCAATAAAATGAAGAAAAAGGAACAAAAAGGTTATAGCCTGACCAGGCGGTGGCGCAGTGGATAGAGCGTTGGACTGGGATGCCGAGGACCCAGGTTCGAGACCCCGAGGTTGCCAATTTGAGCGCGGGCTCATCTGGCTTGAGCAAAATAAAAAATGCTCACCAGCTTAGACCCAAGGTTGCTGGCTCAAGCAAGGGGTTACTCGGTCTGCTGAAGGCCGACGGTCAAGGAACATATGAGAAAGCAACCAATGAACAACTAACGTGTCGCAACGAAAAACTGATGATTGATGCTTCTCATCTCTCTTCGTTCCTGTCTGTCTGTCTCTATCTATCCCTCTCTCTGACTCTCTCTCTCTGTCCCTGTAAAGAAAAAAAAAAAAAAACCAAACCAAAACAAACAAAAAAAAGTTATAAACCTACACAGACAAAGAGCATAGGAGAGTAAATAGTAGCAAATTAAGGGTGCCAACAGATGTGTAGAAGGTGGAGAGCAGATGGATGAATGGCAGCTGGACTGGCAGAGCAAGAAAGCCTGTGCTGAGTTCCTGGAGAGTGGAGTTACAATAAGAAGCAAGCCAACTTTTGCCACAGAATCCTAGACAGCCTTGAAAACTGGAGCCCACGGACACTCCCAAAGACAGATGTGAAGAATCAGTGCAGTAGAGGATAGTTCTCATATTTGTGACTGCTCATCATTTTTAAGTAGCTTTTCTATATTTAGGGAAATCTAAAGTTATAAGTCTTGCTTCCCCAATCTGAACTCTGATTTCCAGCTTCCTTTATAGCTAGGTCACAGTCATGTGACCTGGTGGTGACAATCAGATACACGTAAAATTTTAATTCAGAAGTGAGCTGAGGAAAAACAGATCTGTGTGTGCTATAATTTTTGAAGCAGAGGTCTCAGGCTTTTAGTGGAAGCAGTCAGCCAGCAGTTGTGAGCATCTTACACGGAATCGGCTTTGATGGGGGTGATGTGGGACCAGTGACCATCTCGTTCAGTGTTCAATAGGGTGGCAGAGTCCATGCAGATTTCTTCATCAGGCCTATTTGGTGGGGGTGGTTTGGAGCATAATTCTAGAAAATTAGCCTGGAGCCTGATTCTTTAGCCTTCCCAAAATTCCATGAACTACCCACCAGTTAATAAACTCTTTTCCCATTTACACAATCGGAACCTATTTCTAATGATTGCAACTTGAGAAAAGAACCTCACAAAAAGCAAAAATCAACCCTATTAAATCATGTGTAATAGATAGTTGTATTCCAAGATACCCTTTCTCACTCCAAAGTACCTGATGATGGATTCTTCCCCACAGCATCTGAAGAAAGAAAATTTATCTTTGGAGAAAGTCATTTGGGGGGCCCAGACTGAGGACATCAGGAGCAACGAAGAGCTGCCTTCACACTTAAAAATGAAATAAGGGAAGAGACTGCTTAATCCAATTCTCTTTGTCTTCTCAATTTTCAGAACAAAGGTATCCAGATACATACTTCCCAGGCAAAGGTGGGAGGTTTTTCTTGGGGGTAATTGACCACTTTAAGAGAAAAGACCTTCAATGGATTAAATAAATTTTCACCCAATTATCTCCCAGCAAAGGCACACCAATTCACAGAGAACTGCCGATCAGCTTTTCATTATTTCTCTCTTAAATATTAATGAATGTGTAGGAATCACCAGACTTGTGAATAGAGCTATTCTTGAGTGAGAAAGACCAAAGCAAATACTGGGAGAAAGGGAACTTGATGAATATAGCGATAGTAAAGTGAGCAGAAGTTACCTTAATTAAAAATACCATAATTAATATTTTCATAAAGAAAAGAGAAGTCATTTCATTGCTGACACAAAATACAATACTATTTTTGAAAAGGGTAGGAGAAAAAAGAGCTCTGAGAAATTAAAAATACAGCAGAAATGGAGAAAATCATTAGAAGGTTGGAAGTTAATGTTGAGGGACTCTTCTAAGTAGAACAAAAGAACAAAGGCATAGATAGCAGGAGAGAAATGATGAGAAAATTAGAGAATCACTCCAGTAGGTCCAACAAGCAACCAACAGAAACACACAAAAAGAAAGGATTTAAAAAAATCATGTATATGAGAACCAAAGAACTTGAATTTTCTGACTGAAAAGACTCATTCTACCCAGTACATGAGTCTACAACAAGGCACATTACCATGGAATTTCATGGTACCAGGGATAAAAAGAGAAGATACTAAAGATCTGGAATCAAAATGAGATCCCGCTTATCTGCAGCAAACTTGGAAGGAGGTCAAGGGAGCAATGTCTTCAAGGCTGATCTAGATACTCATATGCCTCACAACTGTCAATGCAAAGTGCAGGTAGAATGAAGACTAGGGGGGGGTCTCATAACATTTATATCCAGGCAGCTACTGGGTAATTTGCTGCAGCAAGCAAGAGAAAACATCAAAAAAAATAAAATAAAATGTAAGATTCTGGGATCCAACTCTGAGAAGGAGTAAAGGAAGTCTTCAGGTAATGATGAAAGGATTTCCTAGGATGACAGCTGCTCAGGGGTCTCAGGAAGCAGGAGGACAGAGGCCTTTTGCAAAATAAACAACCCCCCCAACACCCCCATAAATCTTTAAAGGAAAAATGCAGTACTGATAGATTCCCTAAGGAGTTTTGAACTTTTTGAAAGGAGTTTATAATTCCATCAGAGAGTCCGAGAAAAACTAGTGATAATTAGAAAAATAAGTAGGTGAAAAATAAAGGCAATCACTAACTTTAGGGAAAACACTATTATGCATAAGAAAGGAAATACAGTCATAGTATACTATTGCTTTCATTTGTGAATGATAATTTTATAGTAATCATTTAAACAGTAACTATTGATACAACCAGCATTGTGGCGAAGCTGCATTATGAAGAAGGAAAAGGTGACATGTATGTAGGGACAGAAGGAGCATAGTTGTCAACTGTTACAACTTTATTTTTCAATAGGAGGAAATCAATAGCTAATCCTTAAAAATAATTAGTTAAGAAATAAAAATATAAATGTTAGAAACACAAACATAAATCTTAGAAAAAGGATTTAGAAGGATTGAAAATGCTTGGCTTTGGGGAGCTCTTTTGCCTTGTAAACCTTATGAGATTATTTGTGTGTGTGTGTGTGTGTGTGTGTGTGTGTGTGTGTGTGTTTTAAGGTATGAACATACATTGCTTGATTATGCAAAACCCATTAAACCTTGGGAAAAAAATCTTAGATCAGCAGGAACTCTCATCCTCTGTCATGGGAACATAAATTAGTATAGTCACTTTGAAAAACTGTCAGTATCTGCTAAAGCTGATTATTCATGTATCTTGTGATCTAGCAGTTCAGTTCCAATAGAGATGTGTGCAGTTGAGCTCCAAAAGATGTACAAGCATGTCGATAGCAGGTTTTCCTGATAGCTGGGAACTAGGAAGAACAAAGTACATGCCCACAGTACAGTCACTATTGTGTGGTCCTGGGAGGGAGTGCGCTATGGTAATGCAAATGACCGCGCTATGGTAATGCAAATGACCGCGTTATGGTAATGCAAATGAGTTGCCACACTGGTGATGAACCTCACCAAGGTTGTACTGTGCAAAAGAAGTCAAGCATTGAAGAGCACATGCTATGTCGTCACTCCATTTATATAAAGTTCAAAACCAGGCAAACCTAACCTATGGTCATAGAAGGTAGGGTATTGATTGCCGTTGGGGAAGAGGTGGAGAGGATAGAGACTAGGGGTGAGTCAAGGAGGCTTAAGGTGCAGGACAGCATTGAAGTTCTTGGCCTGATTGCTGGTAAGACAAAAATGTTCACTTTGGGAATCTTTGTCAAGCTATGCTGATTACACTCTTCTGTATACATATAATAGATTAATGTTAAGTGAATAACCTTTAAAACCATTTATTAAATAAAACACGCATACTTCTACAAGAGCAGCTCAGCCTAGGAAGAGATGCTTGTCTGGACCAGCAAATCTGCCGTTCAGGAAAATTAGGAAATTATCAACTAACTAAATAAAAATGCATCCAGAAAAATCTCAGCAAGTTGAATATGGTTATTTCTTGATTCTTGCCTTTTTGTTTCAATTTAAGGATTTTTTTAAAAATTATTTTCTCTGTTTATAGTCTATAGTAAGCTGCCTTGAAGTCATTTTCCCTTCATAGTTAATGATGACTTTGAAACTATTTGAAACATTGCAATGTCCACAAGATCTTTCTTCTGCTTCCTGGATGGCCTGCTTATTATTTTAGGTGCAGTCTGTTCAAAAGATAACAGAAGCAGCACACGGAGGAGTAATAACACTATCTACTAGAGGGAAGAGTGTGCATGGGTGGGTTTTCCTCCGAGGAGGAGGTGGGGCTGGAAATCTCCTGTTGTGCCCTTTCTTGTTATCCAGGAATCTCACTCCCTGAAATAATATAATGCATCAGTGACCTTGGTTTTTTTCAGAAGTGTTTAAGAAGACGGGACATTCATCTTGACTTTGCCCTTTATGTTATTTGTGTTAGAAATCTTCACTGTGCAAGTCTTGGGAGGAGGGGAGAGGGAGCAAGTTACATTCTCCTGACCTTCACATTGTCACACTATAAAGCCTTTCAATAGCAGGCATTTGCCTTGCTATCTTGTTCCAGATCAAGGGGAAGCAGAGGGAGACCCTCTTGAAAAGTTCAGTCACTTACTCTGAATTACAGTGGGTGAAATTGCGGGAGATGTTGAACAGCCAGAGCTGGCTGTAATTGTATGTACATCATGGTTGTGTGCCTGCAGTCAGCAGCCCACAAGGGGAGGTCCTTTCCACATAACATCTGTGGGCTACACTGGGAGGGAAGCTTCAGGAATTCCTCAGGACACATAACTGCATGTGGTCTCTTCCTTTTTCCTCTAAGAGTGATTGCTTGGGGACAAATTCAGCTGTTTGAGAGCATGGGGGCTTATATAAAATGGTAGCAACTGGTCGTTTAATGCTTGTGGTTCTCATTGGCTTTATGATAGTTATATCATATACTCATGTGATACTAAACTTATATGTAATAAGAATACACATAATATGTACTAATAATATTATAATACTTATAAAGAGGGAGTAATTCACTGTGAAGCCAGGAGACCTAGGTTTACATCCCTGGTCTTTTCTTAATAGTTTGTGTGCTTTCTCTTCGTCCACCTTGCTGTCTGTCACATGAAGGTAGTGATGCCTACATTGAAAGGTTTTTCAGGGCCAGACTTAGTAGGTGTTCATTAGCTGCCAGGCATTTCCCTCTTTCTTGTCCTGCAAAACTTGAACAAATATTACAGAGTTGCTATCTGCCCAAATTTGTGTATTGGAACAGCCGGAACAGAGATTCATGCCTCTGTGTATGGCCAGTGCTTGCAGTATTGCAGAGAGCAAGACACTGGAGTCACTTCTTCAAAATAAACATTAGCTCATTAGATCCTGTTTCTCAGCACATTCTTTCATTTGACTTCCCCACACTGGGAATAAAATCCAAGTCCCTTGTCATGGTCTGCATGGCCCTGCATACTTTTTTTTGTATGTGTGTGTTTTCTCTGAAGTGAGAAGTGGGAGGCAGAGAGACAGACTCCCACATGTGCCCTGTGCCCTACTGGGATCCACCTGGCATGCCCACTAGGGGGCGATGCTCTGCCCATCTGGGGCATTGCTCCTCTGCAACTGGAGCCATTCTAGCACCTGAGGTGGAGGCCATGGAGCCATCTTCAGCACCTGGGCCAACTTTGCTCCAATGGAGGCTTGGCTGCGGAAAGGGAAGAGAGAGATAGAGAGAAAGAAGGGGGGAAGGGTGGAGAAGCAGATGGGCGCTTTTGTGTGCCCTGGCTAGGAATCAAGCCCTGGACTTCCACACACCAGGCCGATGCTCTACCTCTAAACCAACTGGCCAGGGCAGCCCTGCATACTTTAAAATATTTTTTTTCCCCCATTGACTTGAGAGAGAGAGAGGACGGGAAGGAGAGAGAGAGAAAGGGGGAAGGACAGGGGGAAGTGTCAACTCATTGTTCCATGTAGTTGTTCCATTTAGTTTTTAGTTATGTGCTTATTGATTGGTTCTTGGATGTGCCCTGACCTGGGATTGAACCTGTCACCTTGGTGTGCTGGAACAATGTTCTATCCACTAAGCTACCAGGATAGTGTGCTTCTCTAACTCCATGTCCTAACTGGTTCAGTTGCTCACTCTGTTCCAAACACACGTTCCACCTCTCTAGTCCTTAACTGTGCCTGGTCACTCATGCCTCCATGACGAGCCTGGATGGTCCCCAATCTGAACAGTTTCCACTGCTTCCTGGTGTGGCTGGCTCCTGCTCATCCTGCCAGGTCAACCCGCACCTTTCCCAGGAAGCAGGCTGAGGTGGCATTTAGCATGAAGGATGTTCAGTGTGGTGACCCTTGGGCTCACCCCTGTAAGAGGGCAGGGAGTGGAGTGGAGTGGAGTGGCCAGAGCGAGGCGTGGAGCCGGGCAGGCCGGGCACAGCCATGGTTGAGCACAGGGCAGTCCTGGAGCTGGAGTGGTCCTGGATGCTGCCTCCAGCTGGCTGTGCCGCCAGGCCTCTGCGTCCTCTCATCAGTCTCCAGGGGCGCTCATCCTCCTGCTGGGAAGGGTGTGGCCTTGGGGAGGTTACTCTGCAGCTGAGACCATCCCAGAAAGAGCTGACAGTGGTGGGCCGAGGACAGTACTCCCAGGCATGAAGCTTTTCTTTGAAGGGACCTGGGCAGCACAACAGTGCCCACCACACAGCCTTCGGTGACCGCCAGGGTCTATCTGAGAGCCTGTTTTCTAGCTGAGAGTCTGATTAGTTCCTTTATTTTCCTATTGTTTCCTCTACTGGGTGGTTTCCATGAAGCCTGAGGTCGTGTCTGACTCATTCCTTGTTTCACCATTGAACAGGGCTTAGTATGGTAGGCACTTAATATGGATTAGCTGAGTGAATGAATGAATAATGAATGCTTAATAATAATCAGCCTGAGAGTTATCAAAATCTGTCTGTTTCTCAGAGTAACACAGAGCTTGTAAAGAGGAATCATAACTTTGCTTAGTCTCTCTGTTCTTTATCATTGGATAAGAGCATGAGCAAACAGACACCAGAACTCTGTGTTCTTCATACTTTGATCTTTATGAGCAAGGGAATAATGGCTGGCGTCAGTGGAGGGAATGGCTGGAAGGGTGGGAACTAGGTCTGTAGATGTCCTGGTCCTCGTCTCTGGATGAAAGAGAGAAAGCCCTGGCCAGTTCACGGACCCAGGGACGCCGTGGGCAGTACCAAAGGCGGAGCATCCCCAGTGAGTTGAAGACAATTAAGCCTTGTCCCCAAATTATATTTTCTCTTTCCTGCTACCTCATTCAACATGAACACTTAGAAACCAAATAGTTTAAGGCCCATCAGGCAAAAAACAAAAACAGAAACAAAAGGGCTACACGAAGTGCATTTTGCTTACCAATCTGAGGATTGTAGACAGAATGTGTCTCTGCTTTGTGTTGTGTTGCTCTTAATTGTTTATGGGCCAGAAATCAGCTTTGCAGGTGGCCTCATACTCTCTCTTCCAGGCCAGGACACATTTACTGGGCATTCCTTCATTCATGCAGACTTATTTCTTTTATTTATTCATTTATTCATTGGAAAAAAAGAATTTTCCATAACGCTGGGGGAGGAAAGGGTGGTCAGTAGTTTTTGATGGATTGATAGCATTCATTTACTTTTAAAAGTTGAGTCTGTTTTGAACAAGAGAAAAGAACATGAGATATGCTTGTAGAGTTAAGGAATACTTTGCTTCTTGTTCATACAGGTATATACATTACCTGTTACAGAATTGAAAGACTTGGTGAGGAGCGACTGTAGTTTGGGAGGTATGGGGGAGTTTTGGACTAACCTGCCCAGTGCCTATCTCAGGGTAAATGTGAAATATACAGTGCTTTTGTTTCCTTTTTGTTCTTGTATTTTCTCAAGTTTTCTGCTTTGCGCATGTATTACAATTGCGACCAGGAGCAAAGCTATAACTAAAATAAATGTAGTTTTGTTAAATTACTTTGAAGATAGAGGTCAGCCGAAAAGATTCTTCATGAATCTGAGCTGTTTTTTATTTTTTTAAATGAAAGAAGTCCTCCCGGTAAGTTTTCACATAGAGACTGCAAGAAGCAGTCATTTTTCTTTAAAATCACCATTTTATACTTGTCCTTGGGGATTGCAATTTGTCATCTTTGTCAAATTATTTTCTTTCTTCGTTCAGCGTTGTATTGTGAACAATTTCTCATGCCACTGGGTAGTGTTTGAAAGCATTTAAAATGGTTACATAGTATTCCAATACACAGCTAAATCGTCCTTTAGTTAACCATTCCCTTATTGTTCGACATTTATGTTGTTTTCTGCTATTTTACTTTGTAAATAACTGTCATAAATATTGGTATATATAAACAGTTGTGTACGTCTTTGTGGATTCCCTGGGGTGAATTTTGAGAAAAATGCAGAACCCGGAGCATGCCCAGTGTAAGGCTGTCACATGTAGTGCCCGCCCGAGAAGCCGTGCATGAGGGTCAGCATCCCACAGGGGCTTCGCGCTCTTGCATTTGGCTCAAGCATACTCTGCCATATGGAGAGAAGCCGATATAAGAAAAATGTCTCGGGATCTTGGGCTCAAGTCTTCTACTGTGTCACCTTAGGTAAGAATCTTCTCCACTCTGAGCCTCACTTGCCTCCTCTACCAAATTAGAACCTTGGCTTTGGCCTTCCAGATTGTGGAGAAGCTTGGTCATACTCTATGATCGACCAGCAATTGTGCTAGGGGCTTTGAGTAGCTGCTTTCTTGTGAACGTGGACATGAGCATGGAGTAATATATGGGAAATGATATACGTAAAAGGGTTTGGCAAACCGGGTTTCTTTGTCTCTAAGAAACTGTTGCTGCAGCTTTGAGACCCCCCAAACAGGAAGTGGTTTTACTTAATGAGGACAGGGATACATGCATTTTGGTAGAGCCATTCTCTTTAGGGTTTATTGTTTAAGGAAACTAAAGCTTGACTTTAAATCACCACATTATAAAATAATAGATACTTGACTTGAACTTAGGTTTTAGAATGTCGTCTTTTCTGACCGGGGAAGAGGACTCTGGGAACACCCCCCTGGTCTTCCCTGTTTGAGGTTCTCTGCTATGATTTAAGGGCACTTTTATGCCTAGAGGGTATTTGATGTTATCAATATTTGGGAATAGTGCAATGTTTTCATCTGAAATTTAAAACCTTGATGTTCTTGCTGATTTGAAGCATATTAATTCTTGGTACTTATTGTTTTTACTCTCTCTACTGTTCCTTTTGCTAACAGGGGATAAGCAAAGCCCTTGACCCGGAAGGAATTACAGCTAATATTTAGATGTGCTTCCTTTCTAATTGAATTCAGATGTAGCCCCAGATATACATGAAGAATGTTAACAGGATTAGGTTTCATGGTATATGTTTTATAACTTGATCTTTTGTCATACATATTATATCTTCAATATTTTATTAAATGCAAACTATTCTTCAACATTATGACTTTTCATGGTTGTAGAGTTTTCTATCAAATGAAAGGCCCTATTGTTAAACATTTAATTTTCCGACTTTGCACTATCATTACTAAGGTTGTGGTTAATATTCTAGTAAGGGAATACCTGTAGGTATATCAGTGAAAATACTGAGTCAGAGGGTAAGGAAATTTCTCCACTTTTTGCTGCCTATTCCTAATTGCCTTCCAGAAACAATAGACATCTTTACTTCAATCAGTTGTGATGAGTGTCCCTGTCTCATCAAATCCACAGTTATACTTGATATTATCTTAAAACTGCTTCTTTCAAATTTGATATGAAAAATGCTGAAAATATTTTTTTCTTCTGGTCCCAGTGAGGTTGCTCATTTTTTCTGTGTTTTATGTTCCATTATATTTCATGCCTGGCAGTGTATCTCTGTTCCTCTGAGCCCAACCTCTAATCTTCACACCTGGGAGGTGACCTGAATGTTCACCGACAGCTCACCTGCTGCCCCCTTCTGTGGGGGTCAGTGGGATGGGGGGAGGGAGGAGAGCAAGGTCAGGCTCTTCATTCTCCTGACTTCCTTCATCTCTATGTAGTCATCTTTGATGCATATCCAGTCTCTTCTGTGCCAGAGGTGGTGTGTTCCGTACACTGTTTCATTCTATGTCCTGGGGCCCACTCTGTCTTTTTGTCCCTTAGTTCCCAGGCATCCGGATAACTCCGCTGTTGTGAGCCCAGATCTCTACACTGCCCGTTGGAGCTGCTATTTGAGTTAAACATCTCTTTGATTCCCCCCCCCCCCCCCCCCCCACTATTCCCTATAGAGCATATAAAGATTTTGGCCAACTTAATCAATCGGGACACACTCACCTAGATGCAGTCTAGTGGCCAGGGGGTTGCTAATGGTGTGCAAAGGCCTTTAGGGCTAATTGTAATTGGGCACATTTCAGGTTTGGTCTGAGGAGGAGGGTGAAACAAGACATCTTTTTCTATTGTAACCCATTATTATACTGGGTTATTATATTACTTTCAGTAACTTATTTATTTTTGACCACCTCAAAAAATTTTTGATCCTTACTTTATTCTTGGTCAATAATAACTTTTGAAGACTGTGATTAGGAAAATGAACATGACAACCCTGATCCCACACACAATCCTTAAAGATATAATCAAGGTCATAAGTTCCCAGAGGGCAGGAGTCATTACCTTTCTTTCTTTCTTTCTTTCTTTCTTTCTTTCTTTCTTTCTTTCTTTCTTTCTTTCTTTCTTTCTTTCTTTCTTTCTTCCTTCCTTCCTTCCTTCCTTCCTTCCTTCCTTCCTTCCTTCCTTCCTTCCTTCTCCCTTCCTCCCTTTCTTCCTTTCTTCTGATCCCCTTCCCTCCTTCCCTTTCTTTCTCTCTTTCCTTCCTTCCTTCCTTCCTTCCTTCCTTCCTTCCTTCCTTCCTTCCTTCCTTCCTTCCTTCCTTCCTTCCTTCCTTCCTTCCTTCCTTCCTTCTCCCTTCCTCCCTTTCTTCCTTTCTTCTGATCCCCTTCCCTCCTTCCCTTTCTTTCTCTCTTTCCTTCCTTCCTTCCTTCCTTCCTTCCTTCCTTCCTTCCTTCCTTCCTTCCTTCCTTCCTTCCTTCCTTCCTTCCTTCCTTCCTTTATTTCAGTGAGAGAGGAAAAGGAGACAGAGAGGGAAAGAAAGAGTGCACTGACCGGGAATCGAACTGGCAACCTCTGCACTTTAGAATGATGCTCTAACCAACTGAACTATCTGGCCAGAGTGCCTCTTTTTTTCTTCCTCCTAAATTCCAAGTGTTTAGAGTGATACCAGAGCCAGTATGAAAGACAATATTGACTCATGTGATTGTCGAAGCTTGGCAAGTCCCAAATCTTCAGGGTAGACCAGCAGTCTGGAAGCCCAGGAAAGAGTTGCAGTTCAAGCCAAAAGGCCACCTGCTGGCAGAATTCCCTCTTTTAAAGGAGTTCAGTCTTTTTCTTAAAACCTTTACCTGATTGAGCCCTGGCCGGTTGGCTCAGCGGTAGAGCGTCGGCCTAGCGTGCGGAGGACCCGGGTTCGATTCCCGGCCAGGGCACATAGGAGAAGCGCCCATTTGCTTCTCCACCCCTCCGCCGCGCTTTCCTCTCTGTCTCTCTCTTCCCCTCCCGCAGCCAAGGCTCCACTGGAGCAAAGATGGCCCGGGCACTGGGGATGGCTCTGTGGCCTCTGCCCCAGGCGCTAGAGTGGCTCTGGTCGCAACATGGCGACGCCCAGGATGGGCAGAGCATCGACCCCTGGTGGGCAGAGCGTCGCCCCATGGTGGGTGTGCCGGGTGGATCCCGGTCGGGTGCATGCGGGAGTCTGTCTGACTGTCTCTCCCTGTTTCCAGCTTCAGAAAAACGCAAAAAAAAACAAACAAACAAAAAAAAACCTTTACCTGATTGAATAAAGCCCATTCACATTGTAGAGGGTAAGGTGATTTACTTAAGTTTTCAGATTTAAATATTAATCCCATTAGAAAATACTTTCCCAGAAACATCTAGAATAGCATTTGATGAAATATCTTGGTATTGTGGCCCAGCCCAGTCAATACATAAAAATAATTATTGCAATGCTCAATGAATATTTTGAGAAAAAAAAAACCAAAACAAAACAAGACATAGACCAGTAGGATGGGGGGAGACTAAACCAAGTTTATTTTCCTGATGAAGAAACTGAGACCCAGAGTAGCAGTTACACACTCACAGGCACTTGGGAATGGAGTCAGGAGCAGAATCCAGCTTCCTGGCTCTACTTACCTCACTCCCTCTTAAAAATTCTCAACTGCCCTTTGCCTGTAGAGGCCCTTAAACATCAAAGGTTCCCCTAGGGCTGAGGCCACATCAGAATTACTCAATACTCCTTTTTCCCCTCCAACCTCACTTGCTACTTCCTACTTAAATCCTCTCCTGGGATGGCCCCCATCCTAGCTCAGAGCATTCTCCTTATCAGACTGTGTGATAGACTTTTAGTGAAATGGCACCTTCTTCTTTTCTTAAAAGCAAGTTAGTAGTGGTGAGAATGTTTTTCTTGTCCCCTTGGAAAAAATAGGCATCAATAAAAACAGTAATTTTCTCTATAACTAAATCAGACAGTTTATCCCCCAGGCTATTGACATAGGAGAATCTGAAGGAGGGAAGAAAAGCAAACATTTTCAGCCAGGGTAATTCACAGTGAATAAGACAGCAACATTTTCCAGTTGATAACAGAAATTAATTCAATATTTCATGTAAGGGCAGGAGAGTTCACATCAAATGTGGTCCCTGGGTCCCGAATTGAAACTAGAACAATTTCCTCTTCCTACTGCAGGAAACACTCTATGCTGAGGTTACTGTGACTGCCCTGCCTCTTATTTATTTTAAAAGGAATACTTAAGCAATTTGTGTGGTATTGGTTTCTTGATATTCTCAGGTCAAGATTCTTGGGGACATTCAAGCCAACAGAACATCTCCCAATTAAGTAAAAAACCAAAAATTTAAAATGTTTTATTGATGAAAGGATATAATTCCAAGTAGTGTTCTAGAGCAGTGGTCCCCAACCTTTTTTGGGCCACGGACCGGTTTAATGTCAGAAAATATTTTCACGGACCGGCCTTTAGGGTGGGAGGGATAAATGTATCACATGACCGAGACAAGCATCAAGAGTGTCTTAGACGGATGTAACAGAGGGAATCTGGTCATTTAAAAAAAATAAAACATCATTCAGACTTAAATATAAATAAAACGGAAATAATGTAAGTTATTTATTCTTTCTCTGCGGACTGGTACCGGTCCGTGGCCCGGGGGTTAGGGACCACTGTTCTAGAGTCATACCTGCTGCCATAGCTGCTAAGAAACATTCCTTTGAGGGTCAGTCAGTCCTACCAGCTGCAGCCACAGCTGGAACAGGAGCACTGGGATGGGAGCAAGGCTTTGAGACTACAGAGTAGCTAGGACCTTGAAAAAGTAGTTGGGAAGGTCATGAGTATGGGATCTCATCTCCTGTGTCTCTAGGAGCTGTCTTGGTTTATGCTCATTATCCTGATGTTGCTAGTATAGCACCACATCCTTGGTTGGTTCTTGGAGTATGTCTAGTGATTTCCTAACTTGAGGCCCTTGCATTTGCTGTTCTTCAGCTTGCAGTACCCTTTCCCCAATCTAAGCATGGCTGGCTCTTTTTTTATCCTTTAGATCTTAGGTCAAATTATCATCTCCTCAAGCCCAAACTGGGAAGCTCAGCTGATTAGAATGTGCTCCTCATTCACCAAGGTTGACCCCTGGTCAGGACACATACAAGAATAAACCAATGAATGCATAAATAAGTGGAACAGAAAAAATTGATGTTTCTCCCTCTGTTTTGCTCTCTCTCTAAAAATCAATTAAAAAATTTAAATTATCATCTCCTCAGAGATGCTTCTTAATTTCTCTCAAAGAAAAGATTTTTTTCTCTTTATTTTTTAGAGAGGAGAGAGGAGAGGGAAAGGGAGATAGGAGCAGGAAGCATCAATTCATAGTAGTTGCTTCTCATATGTGTCTTGAAATGGCAAACCTGGGGTTTTGAACCGGCAACCTGAACATTCCAGGTCAATGCTTTTATCCAGTGTGCCACCACAGGTCAGGCTCAAAGAAAAGTTTCTTCTCTTTTTCTATGATCTGAATGTCTGTAACATCCCTCACCCCTTATGCCCCCAACAAATCATATGTTGAAATCTTAACCCCCAAGCTGATAGCAGTAGTAAGAGGGGCCTCTGGGAAGTGATTAAGTCATGAAGGTGGAGCCCTCATCAGTGGGGTTAAGGCTCATAAAGAGATCCTACAGAGCTCCTGAGCCCCCTAATGTTACTGAGATCTGTGGTATTTGGTTGTAGCAGCCCAAGTAGGTTAAGACACCTTCATAGCATTATTTTGATTTTAATTCTCTTGTGTATTTATCTTTTTTGTTTATTTTCTTTTCTTTTTCCCCCATGGTGTCCCAAGTGCCTGGAACAATGACTAGCTAATAGTAGGCTCTCAATAATATATTAATACATCTTAAAAAAAACCACAAACAAATGAACTAAAAGATGCTGTATGAGTAGTTAATAAAATGCTAGAAGTAATAATAGATGAACTTTCAATCTCAGTGGCTTTTAGACTAGAAGTTAATTTTTTACTAATTTAGAGTCCAATCAGTGATGATGAGGTGGCAGTATAGTGAGTGCAGAATCTCTGCTCCATAGAGTCATTCAGGGATCCAGGCTGACAGAGATTCTTCTACCTTTAATATATGGCTCCTATAAGCAGTTCATTCAGCCAGTAAAAAGGGGGTAGAGAGAGAGTATATAGGATTATGCAAGAAGCTTTTATGGTCAGGTCTGGGAGTGATGTATATCACTTCTGCTCTTCTTTTCTTCTTCTTTTGGTTAGGATATGGTGAGCATGACCTCACCTAGAAGCACAAAGGGCTAGCCACATGGTAGAAAACTGCTTCCCAGTAATTACCTTATAAAGGAAGAGAGCATGAATATGTGTCAGACAGCTAGTCACCTCTGCTTCTGTTGCTACAGCATCTAGTACCTAGTGTCACCATCACTGCTGTTACATTGGGAGCTCCATAGGGCAGAGGTGGTCTGTTTCATCAACTTGAGATGAGGGCTCAGCACAGCCAATATGTGAATGAATAACCAACCATCTCTTGATCACCAACTGTATTTGGAGCACCAGGTCAGACATGAAACTTAACATGGTATTATGAGCACATGGAACTCCATAAAGACTTACAATCAACAGAGAATTCTTTGTCCTTTGTAGACAGACCAACCCCTGACTCCATGAAAAGCAGAAGATGGCAGAGCAATTTCCGAAGTGACTTTTTCCACCCCAGAAGGAGAAGACTACAACAAAAGTCTAAGACTAAAAAGCATTAGCTCAAAAGCTGTGCAGAGAAATGGCCTCTAACCTCACTCTTAGGGTTTTTCATTGTGCTATGCTCCTTGGAGAGCAGTGAAAGTTGGTTCAGAACATGACCTTCTAACATTCCTTTTCTTCCCACAGATACAGAAAGAATTTTTATTCTCCTTTTTTCTTGACCTCATATTCCTTCCATTATATGTCCTGCAGTGGAAAAAAGGAGAATCAGATGAGTCATCCAGCACATTTTATTCTCCTAGAGTTTAGAAAAGCAGCAAGTTCTTGAATTGAGAGCACTGGGTAGAGGAAATCCTCATGAGGGGGTTCGGTTGTTCAGAGGGTTCCAGGCTGGTGTCCTTCCACGGAGGGTTAGCTCACAGTGGCCACCCTAAGGATGCTGACAGGTTTTCATTGTTTTTCTCCCCATTGCCACGTTGAATAGTTTTGCTGAGCTCTTTCTCAGAGTGAGCATTTTTGGGAGAAAGATTTATCCTATGAAATTACATAGGTCTATTTTGCCAATTCTGAGATTTCAAAAATTTTCAAGAAATACCCAGATACCATTCTGGAAATTTGTACTCATATATATCTGGCCCTGTTCTCAATGCTGAGGATGCAACGAAGGGAAGCCACATTTCCAATGCATGTCCCCGTCCTCCTTTCATTTCCTCATTTCTTTCACTTTGGTTCCATGGGCCAAGGCAGACTGATGCACCTTAGCTTTTTTTGTCTGTGTGTCAATAATAACGCTGTCTGTTATCATGCCTTATACTTTACTGAGTGCTTTCATCCCAGATATATTGTAAAAATGCTTTGAAAACTGTAAGGCCAATGCAGATGTGTGTAAGAATGTCATGTTTTCAAAACTAGTCAATTGGCCAAGAAGTAACATGTCTGATGGCATCATTATTACTTTTAATTTTCATTACCTCCCCATTTTTATCCTCATAGAACCTCCAAAGGTGATCCCAAGCAGGCATTATCCTAGACATTATATGTCCCAGTGTCTTGGGTGATAGTTAACAGGTGAGAAGTGAGGCTTGTGTGAATTGGCCATGACTTGGAGCTATCATGTGTCAAAGTCTCTGTCATGTCCTCTTAGTCTTCTCATGGAAATTCCAGGATATTGGGCTCAGCACCAGATGTACATAGAATTCTTTTTTTTTTTAATTGAGAGCAAGGAAAGCAGAGAGACAGACTCCCGCAAGCCTCCTGAATGGGGTCCACCTGGCAAGCCCCCTATGGGTCAATGTTCTGCCCATTGGGGGTGTTGCTTTGTTGCTCAGCAACTGAGCTATTTATAGCACCTGAGGTGGAGGTCATGGAGCCACCCACAATGCCCAGGGCCAACTTACTTGAATCAATTGGGCCAAGGCTGTGGGAGGAGAGAGAAAGAAGGGGGAAGGGGAGAGAGTGGAGAAGCAGATAGTCGCTTCTCCCTTGTGCTCTGACTGGGAATTGAACCCAGGACATCCACATGCTGGGCTGATGCTCTACCACTGAGCCAACCAGCCAGGATTGTACAGAGAATTCTTACAAAAATTAAAATTAATGGCATTATAGTGGTTGTTCCAGTAGCTGTGATAGTACGACCGACACTGTAAACTTGGTGGTATAGCCTGACCAGTGCTGGCACAGTGGATAGAACCAGCACTGACCCAGAATGCTGAGGTCCCGATTTTAAACCCCAAGATCACTAGCTTGAGCTTGTTGGCTTAAGCATGGGGTCACTGGCTTGAGTGTGTGATCCTTGACATGATCCCAAGATCACTGGCTTGAGCCCAAAGGTCACTGCCTTGTCTTGAGCCTCCCAGACAAGGCACATATGAGAAGCAATCAATGAACAGCTAAGGTGACGCAACTACGAGTTGATGCTTCTCATCTCTCTCCTCCCTCTCTCTTCCTTTCTGTCTCTCTCTTGCTCACTCTCTTTCTCTCAATAAAAAAGAAAAAACTTGGTGGCATAAAACAATAGCCATTTTATGTACTTGTGGTTTCTGTGAGTCAGAGGTTCCAATGGGGCACGGTAGGAGGCTTATCTCTGATCCAGGAAGTCTGGGGCCTCTTCTGGGAAGACTCTGATAGCTGGGGGTGGGATTCTTCTGGAGGTGACTTTACTCATCTGTCTGCTTCCTGAGTGAGATGATTCTGAAGGTGGCTCAGCTGTGGTTCCCAACTGGAGCACATGGGCGGCCTCTCCATGTGGCTTGACACTCACAACGTGGCAGGTCTGTTCCCTGATGGAGCACCCTCAGAAACAGACAGAAGCTGTACTGCCTTTTATGACCTAGGCTCAAAAATCACATTATGTCACTTTTGCTGTAAACAATGCAACATCCATTAAGACACAGTAGCCTATTTAAGAAAAAAAAATTGCTCTGCTAAAGATGCTATTTTAATTTTTTTAAAATCTCTAATTTCACAGATGGTGGCCTCAATAATTTAAAGCCTTTTTCAAAAACTGTGAATTAGCACCACATACAGAAAAGTGAACATACATAAATATACAGCTTAATAAATTATTATTAAGCAAATCCCTATGTAATTACGGGTCAAGAAACCAGTGTCTGGAACTCAGAGTCCCCAGGATACCTATCCTGATGACAACCCTTCTCTGCCCTGTGAAGGTGGTCCTGGGGCCAACTTCTGTGGTAATCACTGGCTATGCTTTTGCCTATTTTTGAACTTCATATAAATGGCATACTATTGTATATGCTCATTTGTATCTGGCTTATTTTTACTTCTCAGTATAAGGATTGTCAATCCAGTCTATGTTGTGTGCACAGCCGTAACTGATTATTTGTCATTGTTGTAGAGTATTCCATTGTATGAATGTTTATTCACTCCATTGTTAATGAGCACATGGATTCTTTCCAGCAAATAATTCTGCCATGCGCATTCTTAAACATGTATTTTGTTGCACTTGGGTGTACATATCTTTTGAGTATCACCTAGGAGTGTGTGTTCAACATGAGTAGATTGTGACAGGCTGTTTTCCAAAGTGATCGTACCAGTTCACATTCCCAGACCACCACAGGAGAGTTCTGTTGGTCGAATCTCAAACAATACTTGTTGTTACTAGCCATTTTCTCTAAGGTTTCTTCCTGGAGTTTAACCTTGTTCCTTTGTTTGGAACATATTCCTCCATTTCTTCATTTTGCTTGACTTTCGTGTTGTTTTCTACACATCAGATGAAGCGTCCTTCTCATCCAGTCTTGAAGGATGGCCTTATGGAGAAGATAAAACTTAATAATGTTCCACCTTGCCCCAGCTCTTGCTTGTCTCTCCAACCTTTGTAATTGACCGGTTTTATTTGTAATAGCTCCCAGTAGTTGAGGGTGCCAAGACCAGGAGAGGATCTCAGTCAGTATCGAAATCCAGGCTGAGTGGAAGCCGGACCCTCAGGCAGTAGGGTTTGAAGTATGCAAATACCTTCGTATAATACTGTGGGACCAAAAGTGCAAGTCCCACTGTCCACTAGAGGTGACCACTGATTGGCAGTAGCGAACACTTGAACTCCAGACAAGGATACAAGCTTTTTTCTGGGGAATACATCTGAGGAGGCAGAGTGAGAGGGCACCAATGGTGTGTCCTGCCTATGTTCTCTGAGAACACTGTAGGAGCTTACATGTGCCCCAAACCCTCAGGCTGAAGCTGCAGGACAAATTGTCCTCTTTCACAGAAAGACTGGGGCGTGTCTCAGTCGGCTGTCTGTGGAGCGCCCAGCAGGTGGCAGCCAGCCAAGAACCAACCAGCTCTCCATTGTTCCAGTCCCTGGGGGCCCAGGGAGGCAAGCTGTCCTGACCCCAGAGCCAGGTCATGGAAAGGTGTTTCCTGGGTATCATTTATAAAATCCAGGACAACAGATGTGTGCAAATGCTGCTCTCTGGGGGATTCTGGCACCTGGAGCATGGCAGAGGGACAGTGTGAGGATGGCACCCGTGGAGAAAAAAAATCCAGACTGAAAAAAGAATTGTGCTGACAACTTTAGCAAGAGAGAGGAGGAGCATGAAAATATCACCCACCAGCACCTTTGTCCCCAGAGAGTATTTCCATAGGCTCCTGCCCCTCTGGCTGAGGCTTTGAGATGAGCCAATGAATCTCTTTAACATAAAGTCTGGGCACTTTTCAAATAGCTCCTTGCCAGCTGGGCCCTGGGGAGGGTGAGTGTGCACACAGGCCCTTGAAGAGGCTTTTCTCAGTTCTGCACAGGGGCTTCTGGACGTGAGCCCTGTTGGTTTCAAAGCCAAATGTTTGGGGTTCATCTGTCCAGTGAAAGTCTTAGTAGTTGGGGTGCCTGATGGAGAAGGGGCTGGTGTGCGGGGTCCCTCCTGACTGTGGGTCACAGCCTCTGGGTGGGGTTTCTGGCGAGACCGTGTTCTGGCCTTTCCCGCTCGCTTTCCTGTGGGCCTTCTCGTATTCGCCCGATGCGAAGGAGTAGCTCATCTGGTCTGCAGATCTTTTTCTGAGGAAATTTTTGCCTATGTTGTAGATTGGTGTATCTGAGGGAGGTGAGTTCAGGATCTTTCTATGTCACATCTCGGACATTTGCCATTCTAGAGAGCATGCTGTGGTACATTACTGAGATTTTTGTTTGTATTTACTGATGACTCATGAGATTGATCAGATTTTCACAGGTTTACTGGCCATTTGACCTATCTTATTGGTCAAATGCTTATTTCTTTTTGTCTTTTTCAGTTTTTCTATTTCACTTGTCTTTCCGTTATTGGCGTGTAGTGGTTCTTTAAGTGTTATTTGTTTTGCTATTGTGATTTATATTAAGACATATAAATTTGGCCTTTGTCCCTTTCTGGCACAGAGCTCCTAAAACCCTTGAAATTTCAAATTTCTTAAGAGATGAGTGCATTTTTTTTTTTGTTTTTTTGGTGTGACAGAGACAGAGAAAGACAGAGAGAGGGATGGATAGGGATGGACAGATAGGAAGGGAGAGAGATGAGAAGCATCAATTCTTTGTTGCAGCACCTTAGTTGTTCATTGATTGCTTTCTCATATGTGCCTTGACCGGGGGTGGGGGTGGGGGGCTACAGCAGATGGAGTGACCCCTTGCTCAAGCCAGTGACCTTGGGCTCAAGCTAGTGAGCCTTGCTCAAACCAGATGAGCCTGCACTCAAGCTGGCGACCTTGGGGTTTCGAACCTGGGTCCTTCGTGTTTCAATTCAGTGCTCTATTCACTGCACCACTGCCTGGTCAGGCTATTTTTTTTTTTAATCTTAAAAAAGCGCCTTTGAACCATACCTAAGCATGGGGACTGGTTGCCAGGTGACCCAACCTTATCATTAGAGGGTTGGAACTTTAGGTTTTTTAGAGGGGAGAGGAGCTGAAGATTGAATCAATTGTAAAGGGCTTATGGTTTAATCAGTCATGCCTGTGTAACAAAGCTACCATAAAACCCCAAAAGGTTTGAGCTTCCTTGTTGCTGAGCACCTTGGGGTAGGTGCCGGGAGGGTGGTGTGCCTGGAGACAGCACGGATGCTCTGCCCTGTCTCCCTATACCTTGCCCTATGTCAGGGGTCGGGAACCTTTTTGGCTGAGAGAGTCATGAACACCACATATTTTAAAATGTAATTCCTTGAGAGCCATACAAGGACCTGTGTATGTTATGCATTATCCAATAAAAATTTGGTGTTGTCCTGGAGGACAGCTGTGATTGGCTCCAGCCACCCGCAACCATGAACATGAGCGGTAGGAAATGAATGGATTGTAATACATGAGAATGTTTTATATTTTTACTGTTATTATTTTTTTTATTAAAGATTTGTCTGCGAGCCAGATGCAGCCATCAAAAGAGCCACATCTGGCTCGTGAGCCATAGGTTCCTGACCCCTGCCCTATGTTGTCCCTGAGCTATATCCTTTTGTAATTGTGGATAAAAAGGGCCCATGTACTAAAGCTGACAAGTGCCAGGGAGGCCTGCTTGGTGGGCCTTACAAACTCAGAGACCTGAAGTAACTACATAGGATGGTCTAAAATTAAAACTCTAGCTAAAAGCGAGCCATGGTAGGTAGTCATGTCCTAGGCCAGTATATTTCTGGACAAAAGTCAACCTTTGCTTTAACTGAGCCTGTGTACTGTCTTTATGCATCTACCATCACATACCTTTGGAATGTCAGAGTTATCCCCCTTTTCCAGACTCCCTGAGGCACTGCCTCTCACCAGAACAGGAGACCACAGGCCTCCTCACTGTTAGCTGGCTCTCCTGGATACCATCTGTATGTGCTGTAGGGATTTATTGTTAACTGTCCTGTAACCACCAATATAAAAAAAGTATTTTGTTTCTTTCTTTTCCTTTTTATCCATTCCCAGAGATTTCTCCACTTTGCTTTCTCCCACCTCTCTAATCTATCACTAATGAGTTTCATGGAACCCTCCTAGCCCCTCCTCCTTTGATTGTATGTACAAAATAATGCGCAAAATTGCCATTCTCTGGAGCATTTTCTCAATTCATTGAGATTTTGTTTTCTGACAAATGTCAGTTTGGCTCAAAAAACTCATAAAAATTCTTCCACACTTGGACGTTTCTTACGTCGATATAATAAACCAGTGATCTAGCAAGTAAAATGTTTCCAGGGTTCTGTGAGTCGTTGTAGTGAATTAATCAAAGCTGAGGAGGAGGTCCTGGGGACTTCTGATTTATAGCCAGTCAGTCAGAGCACAGGCTTGCTTGTGACTTGCATCTCAAGCAGGTGGGGCAGTCTTATGGGACTGAACCCTTAGCCTGTAGAATCTGATGCTGTCTCCAGCTACATAGTGTCAGAATTGAGTTGAATTGTAGGACACCTAGGTGCTATCACAGAATTGCGTGGTGGTATGGAAATACCACACAAAGAAATTGATTTCAGACACATTTATGGTTGGTTTCATGGCCTTTGTTAGTTATCTAAGTGAAAATTTCTTTCCTACCCCAAGCTTACCTTTCCCTCTCTTAATGGTGTGTTTTTGTATGCATTTATGAGCTGCTTCTTTTGTTCAACATTATGTTGTGAGATTTTATTTGTGTTGGTAGCTGTGGTTTGTTCATTTCATGGCTGCAAAGTATTTCATTGTCCTTACTTCTAAATATAGTCCACTTGTAATTTTTTTTCCAGAATGCTAATTGCTTTTTTTTTGAGATTTTATTTAAACACTTTTTATATGCTGAAGTCATATATATATAGTTTACTGTATTGTGTTCCAAAATCTTTATTGTTTTGTCTTTCTCATTTATATCAGGAATTAGCAAATTATGGCAGAAAAATCTGGCCTGTCATCTGATTTTGTTAATCAAGTTCTATTGGAACACAGTCACAGTCATTTATTTTCCTGTTGTCTATGTCTGCCTTTGTGGTACAACAGCAGAACTGAGTAGTTGCAACAGGACAATAAAACCTGTAAGCTTGAGATATTTACTACCCAGCTCTTTACAGAAAATAATTGTTGACTCTTGATTTAGTCCCACAATGTATTTGGTCAGTCATATTTTTGTATGACCAAATGGGCTTTTCACCTCCAGTGAAAATCCTTCTTTCTTTGCACAAACATTTATTTGGTGATTGCTACGTGTGAGGCCTTTTTGAAAGTAGGCATTATGATACATAGAAGAGAAATATGCTGTAAGCCCTGTAGGATTTCACAGTTTGGTGGCATTGTCCTCGCATGAGCTTTGCCGTACTAGCAGAGCCACGTTAACTCAAAAATATTTATTGGACAGAACACGAAGGTACCACATGTTATATCAAGGATAAGAAACTCATAGATTAACTCATTCCTTTTAGTGCTCATGGAGTTTACTGTCTAGTAGTGTGCCCATACAGAGAGGTGAGCAGATGACACCATGATCAGGCAGCACTTGACATAGCAGGTGCTCACAGGTGTGGCTGGATGACATAAGGTCTGTGTGGACCCAGAGGAGTGAGAAAAATATCATTTTTGGCTCATGAAATATGACCAGGACAAGTGGTAAAAAGAATCCTGCTTCTAATATTATTTGTAAAAATTCTGTAAAGTCACCCTCTCCTTGTTCTCAGCAAGCCCCATCACATACCCTGCTCTGTGGGATGTTAACTCTGGCCATGGTATTCATTAAATTAGTCATCCTGATCATTATAGGAGCTCAGAAATAACTACTAATCAGCCCGAGTAGAGAGCTAATCCCAGGATTCATTGAAATGCATCTAAGATAGGGTTGTTAATTCTGCATACACACTTAAAGGAAATATATATAAAAAGAAGTTATGTATTTCCTTAGGACCCTTGCTAACTACCTTATATGGCATCAGAGTGGTATTTCCACATTCTCTTCTACTGTTTTAAAACTACTTATGAATCTGGATGGTAAGGTATTGAAATCTCTCTACACAGGGGTCCCCCCCCCCCCAGTAGATTTCATTGTCAAAAGACAGGGATGGAAGAGGCACTTGTCACACTATAATCACACACAAAAAAATGCTAATGAAATCAGCTTATTAAAAAAAAATAGATGGGTGAGCATAAAATGGGTTATGCCAATCCAATAATTATTTAATGATCAAAGCTAGCTTCCCCCCCCCACATTTGATAAGAATACCCCACACATAGTAGTGAAGCCCAAGTTGAAATGTAAATAACTCTTTGCTTTATTAAGAGCTCTTATCTTCTGGACTGCTGCTGCAATCCCTAATACTCTATTCTGGAATTCTATCTTCTTAGTGTTTTGACAGTTTTGCTTTCAAATAACCAGATGATTATTTTATTTGCTTTTATTTATTTATTTTTGACTAAATGATCCAATGCAACTGGTTTTCTCTTTCCAGACTTTTCCATTCCTCATTCAGCAAGTAGTCACCTGAGATTTCTATTTCTTTTTCTGAAAGTCCCTGGATTGAGACAATGCTCAAATAGAAAGAAAGTGACACCATTTTCATTTATCAATTGAGTTGTTAGAATGGTGACTAATTCACATTATTTGAACCTCAATCCACCATGTTCAATCCTCTTAACCCATGTAGTATTTTTAGATTGACTTCCTATTGGAAAAGTGCTCCAATCAGTAACATGGAATTCCATTTTTCTTTTTCTTTTTAGGTATAGAATTGTGCGATGGGAAGCATGCTAACATTGACTGAATGCCACTGTGTCACAATGAGTGAGCTAAAAGTATTTAGGGTAGATTGGCAAACTTTTTCTGCTAAGAGAATAAAAAGTAAAAATTTATGTCTTGTCACAGCTATTCAACTTTGTCCTTGTAGTATGAAAACAGCTATAAACAGCATTTAAATGAACGGCACTGCTATGTTGCAATAACATGCTGTTTAATGAAACAGGCAGTGAGCTGGACTTTATATAGTTTCAAGGCTACACTTGGCAATGCCCTGATTTTGAGTGTTGGAGCTGGAAAGGTTTTGAATTGTCCTCCATAGCGCAGGCTATTTCAAACCATGGCCCTTAGATTTCCAGAGTATTCCCATGATAAATGGGCCTCAGCCCTACCTCTTCTCTTCAATTACAACAGGGGACTGACTCTTTCATCCCTTTATGTTATGGGTTTTGCATAAGATTTCACTTGAGCAATGGGTTTCTTAACTAAGTTTTACAACTTTTGGAAAACCCCAATTCTGATCTAACTTTATTTTACAATTGAAGAATTAAGGCTATTATTAAGCTGTGAACCCCCTCCCCCCACCGTTGGCCCCAACAACACAAACAACACAGTTAGTTATTGTCAGAGCTGGGACTCCTACTCAGCACTGGTGACTCTCAGACCTTTGCTGCTGACTGCGCTGTGCTGCCTCCCTGCCACCAACATTCCCATCAGAGGAAAGACTAGCTTTTATTTTTTGTACTTTTTTTTTTTTTTTTTTCATTTTTTCTGAAGCTGGAAACGGGGAGAGACAGTCAGCCAGACTCCCGCATGCGCCCGACCGGGATCCACCCGGCACGCCCACCAGGGGCGACGCTCTGCCCACCAGGGGGCGATGCTCTGCCCCTCCGGGGCGTCGCTCTGCCGCGACCAGAGCCACTCTAGCGCCTGGGGCAGAGGCCAAGGAGCCATCCCCAGCACCCGGGCCATCTTTGCTCCAATGGAGCCTCGGCTGTGGGAGGGGAAGAGAGAGACAGAGAGGAAGGAGGTGGGGGTGGGGGTGGAGAAGCAAATGGGCGCTTCTCCTATGTGCCCTGGCTGGGAATCGAACCCGGGTCCCCCACACGCCAGGCCGACGCTCTACCGCTGAGCCAACCGGCCAGGGCTTTTTTTTTTAATAACAGCCACTTCTCAGCATAAGTAATTTTTGAATAGAATTCACAGTTTCATTAGATTACATAACCTGTTTCCGGAGTGTGGGAGAACCCCAACAATTCTGGGGAGTGTCTTGCGCAACAGATTTTGAATCTCTGCTCTGCGATTTTGTCCGTGTGAAGGCCACACAATCACACCCACACCTGAGATGGTGGTCAAGGTCAGTCACGTCATGTTCCAGGAGCTGGTGATGGCCGGTGTTCATTTTATATCATTTGTCTGCTTGATAGAGACCCACCAGCATGAAGCTTCCCGAAAAATTCTGCTTCAACTACAAGATTGCATTTTAAATTAAATTAAAAATCTGTGGTACTTTGGCCTTGATGGAAGAAATTGGACTACATTTGTCCAGTTGCACAGCAGGGGAAGCCTGAAAGCTGGAGGGTAGAGATCTGTTAGTTTTACATGCTGGGCACTCCACCACTTGGAGCTTGGAGTCCAACATCGGGGGAGGTCTGATGGGGTGGAGGCATCAGTTACTCACCCTACACTGTCTCCCACAGGAACTCCCTTGGTTGCCACCCTGGAATCCATTATGAAAATTTTATTAAACCTGTTAACAAGGGGAAAGTCCAAACTAATTTTCGACTTGTATCTCTTCTACTGAATAGAGCTTAATGAAACTGCAAACAAAGGTCATTTCAGAAAAGAAATAGAAGTGTTTGACTCAGTTAAAGCAAGAGTTCTTCCTAGACTCTAGCTTATCTCTGTACATACAGTTGATTTTAGAGAGAGGATGGGAGATAAATAACATGGTAGAAGATTCTATTCCAGACAACCAATTTTAAACATCCTTCCTGTTGTAAAAGACCATTGGTTTATAGATGTAAATTTAGAATCTTTTTACTGCTTTATTCTTTGGCATAGAGAATATGTTTTCTGCATCATCTATTATTGGGTTTTGTTGTTTTGGATATGAAGCATCACTTTGCATCTTTCTCTTAGGTGACTACATGTGAGACAAGATATAAAAGCTGTCTCGATGAAGTTCTATGTGTGTGTGTGTGTGTGTCTTTGTGTATTTCCTCAGAGAAGTAGCATTCAGTGAAATAAGCAGTGTTTTTATTTTCTTTTGATAGATCCTTTTTTATACTTTATTTGTTTTAAGAAAACAACATCATCATTTATGTGGGAGTAAGGATAGGGTTTTTGAAAGGAAGTTTAAACATTTTCCTGATGGCTTTTGTATATGGCCTATTGTTATTTTTACACCAAATTTAATTATAAAAGAACAATAACTGCATAATAGAAAGTACTGAAAGCAGAGAGAAAATATCACCTATATGTCTAGATGGCATAAAAAATAAGTTTGGCTATTTTCATTTCCTTCTGGCTTTAGGTCTCATAGTTATGAGTCCTCTGTTACAGGAATCCAGAGAACTTGATGAACCAGGTGTATTCCCGCCCCCCCCCCCCCCAACTGGAAGACTGACATATCTCAAGATGAGTAGATAACTATGAATTTAAGAAGCTGAGAAGAGAAGAAAGGCCATCTAATTTGAGGGATAGGGGAACAAATGGACAAGCCAGGATGCAGAACAGAGCAAATTGCCTCAGTTTGGCAAACTGACAAAGGTTTCATAAAGCTGGAATATGGCGTCCCTGGAGAGGAGTCATAGGAGTTGATATTGGAAAGGGAGTTTTGAATCAGGCTGTGAAGGGCCTGAGGAGTTGAGGCCCTTCCTGTTAGGATGGGAGCGGATTGAAGCCCCCATTAGAAGGGTCTGTTGGAGCCCCCACTCCTTGAGTCCATTGAGAAGGAGGTAGCCCAGCCACGGGGCAGTATCAAAGAAAGATGTCTGTTTCCCTCTCCTTTCTCTGCATCTCACCACCATTCATGAAGAAAGCAAGAATGTGAAAGAAACTGCAGGTTCTGCCCACTCCCCTCCTCTCCAGGATCTTAAGTCGCCGTTGTAACTGGTGTTGGGGCGGGAAGGGAGAGAGGCTGCTGGGAACTGTATAGGAAGTTGATGCTTTGAAACAAACACAACCGAGCCTAAAGAGTCAATCCGAGACTGTTTTACTAATCAAAGCCGATTAACAGTTTTCACAGTCAGACTAACATGCTTCTTCCCAGAGAGCAACAGGAATTCTACTGAGGGGAGTTGGTGGTACTTCCTGGAAAAGGTAAATCCAGTTCACATGTATACTTCAATGAATAGAGATGCCTTCCTTCATAGATTATAGTGCACACTAAGTAAGCAAATGGAAAAACTATTTATATAAAAGGATAATTGTTGAGATTTCTGTAATCTCAGAAAATAACTGTTTCTAGGGACTAAGTGAAGATTTTTGAAAATCAAGATAATATAGTTACTTATTATGCAGATCTTCTGCATTTTGCCCAATTCTATAATGTAATAATGTCATTTTATTTTTTTCAGGAACTTAATAATTAAAAAAAAAAGAAACATTCTGTCCCCAATGAGTTAAAATGAATGTTTTTAGTCATTAGTTTTTCCTTTTATAACTGCTAAGGATGCCTCTATAGGTCCACCCCCCTTCCCTCAACCTGATGAATAATATTTCAAGTACATTTCTCTGTGGAAAAACTCCTTTAATAGTTGCAATCTATCAAGATGTTCTTTTGAGATTATTACTAAGAAGCATTGTTGATTAATCAAAAAATAAAGGGAAATAGGGAGAACAAAAAGGACACAGTGTAAATGAAACATTGCTTGTTGGATTCAGGATTCAATAGTTACATAAGAGCGATGCCAGGAGAGAAGCTTCCATGGGGAGGGCCCTCTTGTTTCAATCCCCAGAGAACCTGGTCTAATTGCCCAAGGGGGTTGTCTATGCATAATCTGCATTTTATTAACTTTTAAGGAAGAGAATGCAGTAGAGGGGTAGAAAGAGATAGAGGTAGGAAAAAGGTGATTCAGTACGTGGTATTTATTTTTTGCAGAAGAGGAGGTAGGTAGAGATTTATTTATTCAGAACACACACATGTGTGGAGAACTCATCTTTAAAAAACATAAATACACAAAGGAAATTATTTTTATCACTGCTACTCATAAAAATACCAACATCCGTTGTCATAAATAGAAGATTGACATTAATGCATTTTAATATATATGTAGTTATTAGAAGGAAAATAGCCTAGGTTCTGCCTAAAATCGCCTCTAGTGTCAGCTGTGTGGTCCAATTGCTGCGAGAGAACTCGCTTTGTTAGCTGCCACAATGCCGCTTAGAAAACACAGTATTAATCTCGATTCTTTTGTCAGCTAATTTTGAACGAAAGCATTAAGTGCAAAGTTAGACTCATCAATCATAACACAGGAAATTTTACTGACATCCATTATGAACTCCACAGTTGATTAGCTCCCTTGATTAAATAGTGGTGCCGCTGATGGGAAAACAGGAGACGAGCCTGCCACTCTCATAGAGAGAATTCTCAGCTCAGAGTCCCCGTGGAGTTAAGAAGAGAGAGGTGGGAAATTAGAAGACCTGAAAGTAGGCTGCTCCATAGTAATGTGGTACTGTCCGAAACCTCACTTCCATGCGGGGCACCAGAGATATTGCTCAGTTTCTTTTATACTTATACATACCCTGGGGGATTTTGAACTCTTCCTTTTCTTTTCCTTTTTTTGAGGGGAGGGTTGGTGTCATGTTAGTGGTGGGGAATAACCTGAGCTGTCATGAGAAAGGTAAGGCCCCTAAGTTCAGAAGTAAAAACCACAGCATGTGCAGTGAATGATACCTGAATGGCTGACATGAGCCAAATGCCACCTTTTTGGACAGCTGCATTAGAAAAATGTAGAAATGTTCTGCCATGGATTTTTTTTTTAAAGAGCAATTTTCCTGAGGGATTGAAAAAACAGTAGACAAAGTGATGACATTTTGATTGTAGGCCCCACTCAGAAAGGTATTGTGGAACTTTCTGCATAACAAAGTTAGAAAAAAAAGCTGCCACTTTCATCTTGATCTGCATCCTTTTTTTTTCTTTTTAACATGTTAAAACTTAGGTTTGCAGAAATTGTTATGTTTCCTTGGCAGCTAATATACTTGCTTTGAGACAGTAGCTCTTAATTAATAATGTTACTTTCTTGATTCAGCCTCACCCGCAAAACACTGAACTAGATGTGGCTAGGTCTTCGCCCGCACCTTCAGTCTTCCACCCCATGAGGGCGCTGGTGTCTGCTGTGAGGTTGCTCCTCTCTTCTCACCCCTCAGCACTCTTTGGTACCTTCCTCATGTCATAGCTCCATCAATTTTGTCCTCAAGTTATTAATACGATAGTTTTCAAAGATTTTTGAGTTTAGCACTTTGCATTTCATAGATTAATTGAACATTCGGTAAATGGAATGAATGGATGCATGGATAGGAGGTTGGATGGAGGAGTGAATAAATAATGATAGATGGGTGGATAGGTGGATGAATGGATGGTCAGGTGGATGGATGGATGGGTCAATGGAGGCAGCTAAAAATAATTGTGACTTTTACAATATTTGACGTAAGACTGATTAGAGCTTTTGTCAACTTTCTACAGACTTTGAGAATGGTGTAATGAATAATTTTATTGTTTTAAAAATAAATGAAAATATGAAAAATAAAATAATTACAATATTTTATTTTATCATATTAACGTAAACTACAATATAAATCATGGTCTTTTTGCTTTGTTTATTTTTCCCTCGTTGAGGCTGCTTTCTGTTCTTTCTCAGAATTCAGGTATAATGTTTGCTACAGCTTCACTTATAGACTGATTAGAAAGGAGCTAGAGGAACAGTTTTATTTTAAACTTATAACTTTTTAAAATCACATCTTGAGATGACACATAAAAATTTTATGAGACAGTATTGATAAATTGTAACAATATAATAACCAAAAGCTTTTTTCATTTATTCCTCCTTCTCTTTTTTTTCTTTTGTTTCTGACTGTCCCTAATACTTATGCTACAGGGTTGAAAAATTAAGTTTTCTCATTTTTTTATATATCTCTTTTAAATAGAAAAATAAAAGAATGTTGTTAAAATTTACCCCCCAAAGCCACTGAAATATAAACGATTTGTCTTTGAAAACACCTCTATAAGAGTTCCTTGAAGTTAAATGTACTGTCTTTAAAGCAGGGTGCTAAACTTTCTGCCAGAACACTTTCCTATTGACACATAGACTTCATATGCATTTTGTCTTCTATTATTGCTTTGGTGACTACTTTGTTGCTCTAAAAAATATTTCTTAAAACATTTTCATCTAATACAGTGTTGGTTTAAAAAAGCAAACAGTTGTTGATTTGTATAGTTATGGCTGCTAAATCTTTTTATTAGCTTGTATTTGTGTTAAAATTTACACATGTATATTTTTAGAAAGTGCATTTGACATTAAAACTGTTTGGCTGTGTATTTTAGGGATCATAAATTGGAAAATAAGGCAATATGAGAATGAGTGTGACGACTTGAACAATATTTATTAACTCTCACTATCACAACTGTAAAAGCTTGTGACCCCATGTAGTTCCTGGTCAGAGTGGTATTATTAGGTAGTGGTCAGAATAATGCTCGGCCATGCTGCAAAAACAGATAGAACCTGACGCCTTGGTGGTGTCACACATCAGAGGTGACTTTCTCACACTGGTAGCCTCTTCCATCTTGTTTGCTAGATCTGGGATATGTACACAGGGGTGTGCAAAAGTAGGGTTACAGTTATAATACAAATAATATAATAATATCTAAACAATAATACGAGGATAAACTCTGTGTTTCACATAATCACAACTGTAAACCTACTTTTGCCCAACCCTGTAAATCACCAGAAAGGGAAGGGAGAGTTGGAAAAGGCACATCAACTCCTAGCTGCCTTACTCCGGAAGGATATATAATATGTCATCTACATTATGGTTCATTGAAAAGAGCTGGTGACAGAGTCTGAACCCCAAGTTCAAAGAAGTCTTGGAAATTCAAGGGAGTTCATGAAATATTTTATGACAACTAGTTGTCTTTGATACATATTACATCCAGGGATGCACAGCCCAGGCAAGAATTCTGATCTCAACTTGGACTTTGTGTGCAACATGGAAGGACCCAGTTCTCTATTGCTTCCTAGCCTCGGAGTCCAGCAATATTTGTGACTACTCACTCCAATACTCAGGAAGAGCTCTCTCCCCATTTTATTTTATTTATTTATTTATTTTCTTTTTTGTATTTTTCTGAAGCTGGAAGTGGTGAGGCAGTCAGACAGACTCCTGCATGCGCCCGACCAGGATCCACCCAGCATGCCCACCAGGGGGTGATGCTCTGCCCATCTGGGGCGTCACTCTGCTGCAACCAGAGTCATTCTAGTGCCTGAGGCAGAGGCCACAGAACCATCCTCAGCGCCCGGGCCAACTTTGCTCCAATGGAGCCTTGGCTGCGGGAGGGGAAGAGAGAGACAGAGAGGAAGGAGAGGGGGAGGGGTGGAGAAGCAGATGGGTACTTCTCCTGTGTGCCCTGGTCAGCAATTGAACCCGGGACTCCCGCACGCCAGGCCGATGCTGTACCACTGAGCCAACCAGCCAGGGCCTCTCCCCATTTTAGATATTTGGTCCCTACCACATACCAGCCACAGAGAGTAGGGGTAAGGGAAGGAGTGGGGTACTACATTATTAACTCTTAATCTTTTCTTCACAGGGATCAATAAAATTTTGGGATTTTTGGTCCTTTTTTCTCCCAAATTGAAAAGAGTTGGGAAAATTGTACTATCCTTTTTGAGGATATAGAAAGAGAAGAAATTAAACCAGTATCTTCTTTAGCTAGCAGGGAGTTGAGAATGATGCTAACTTTAATATGTTAACAGTTATTCCATATCACCACCGTCAACAAACATATCACTCATCTATCCATCCATTCTTCCATCCTGATTTAATGGTACCAGGCAGGCCCAGTACATGGCCCTTGAAAGTCAAAGAAAAACCTCTTAGACTTGATTAACCTTTCTGATTACCCTTCCCCTTAGATAGACAAATTGTTTTGTCCATCACAATTTTTGTTAACATTTTCAACTATTAACAAGTGCTGAATTTCATTTACTTTTGCATCCCCATCATTAAGCCAAGGATGGACTCAGATGGATTTGGCTACAGGAATGAATAGCCTTGGGTGGCCAGTTAGACTTGGACCTGAACCTGTCATTGAAACCCTCTCTTCACAGCCCTGTGCAGAATTCTCTCCCCCCGAAGTCGGCAGGTCCAGGAGTGAGTGATTCTGACATTGGCCCCTGGATGACCACACCAACAGGCAGTCCAATGCTGCTACAGGAGTTTGCTTCCTCACCTCCCTTTCACCCCCCTAATAAAGATCTTGTTTCATTCACAATCATCAACAACTCTGGATAGGAGCTATTGTCTTAGAAAACAGTGTGTTCCATTACTGGTTTCTTCACAGGACTCTACCTTCGGACTGCTTCCTAAATATAGGCTTTATTGCAAGGAGCCCCGGTCATCCTTCCTCTCCTCCACACCAGTCTCCTGCTTTCTCATGCCTGGAGCTCTCTCCTCCCCATCTTCACCTTTATTTGCCCTGAAGTTCTATTTCCCCTTTGATTTCTACGTGGAAATCTCAATAGGATGTCCTACCACATTCAAGTGTAGCATGCTCCAAACACAGCTAGCCTTCTCCATCTTCACTAGTGATACCATATCCTCTCACTCATTCATGCTGCTTGTCCCCTCCTCATCCCCCACTCTTGGGACCAGAACACCATATTCCTGCCTCTTCTCTATTATGCTGCTTCCAACTGTCTTTTTTTTTTTTTTTTACTTTCATTGTCAGACCTATACACTCTCTCCTCTGTATGCTTTGACTGTTTAACTCATCTCTCTTTATTTTAATATATTTTTGATTGCTCCTATTCTTATTCTTCCTAGAATCCAGCCATGGCTATTTCTTTCTTTTCTTTCCTTCTTTTCCAAGTGAGAGCAGGGGAGATAGAGAGACAGACTCCTGCATGTGCCCCAACTGGCATCTACCTGGCAACCTCCGTCTGGGGTCAGTGTTCTGCCTATCTGGAGCCATGCTTGCAACCAAGCTATTTTTAGCACCTGAGGCAGAGGCTCCATGGAGCTTTCCTCAGTGCCCAGGGCAATATGCTAGAACCAACTGAGCCATGGCAATGGGAGGGGAAGAGACAGAGAGAGAGAGAGAAGTGGGAGAGAGAGGGGTGGAGAATCATATGATTGTTTCTCCTATGTGCCCTGACTGGGGGTCAAACCCAGGACATCCATACACTGGGCCAATACGCTATCCACTGAGCCAACCAGCCAGGGCTGGATATATCTGAAACACAACACTTTTCTGATATAATATCTTTGATGGTTCTTTTTACCTTCCAAATAGCTTCTGGTTGCTGAGGTCGCATCTAGGCCTCAGGCATCTAAGTCTAGCCTTATCTCTGCTGTCATGGACTTTAGCCCAACTCCTCCGCTCTTTCTTTCCCACCTCATTAGTGGCTCCTGTTGTATTCCTTCTATATAATGACAATATTACTCAAATCTTTATGTGGAGATGTTCTAGTTACTCTTCAGTGCCAGCATTCTCTGAAGTAGGAATCAGTCTTTTCTCCATATAAACTCTAACTCAGGTGTAGGAAGTAGATTTCATCTCAGGAACAAAATTTGGTGGGTTAATAATAGTTGCCTGGAAAGATGTGTTGAGGAGGATTCTGAGGTTGTATCTAGGCTCAATGGGAACAACTGTCATGTTTGTTAGCAGTGTCTGTCTGGAGCAAGAGAAAGAGGAATTGAGACATTAATGTTTATTAGATGCCTTCTCTGATCTACCCGGTGCTTTGCTTATGTATGAGACATCATTTATACTAATTGTTAAGTTCCTTAAGGGCATTGTATTCTGCTGAATCATATATCCAACAAGAGTTTGCTTTTTCAATGTCCTATGATCATTAGATACTCCAAAACTGTTTGCTGAATAAATCCCCTAATGCTGGAATGTGCTGTTTAGTTACATTAGATTGAAGAGCTGTGGGCAGGGTGGTTATTCCATTCATTGGCAGCTGTGTTATGTGATAGTGTTTATTCCTTTGAGTTTCAGTTTGTTAAGAATCTGACTGTGCTGACATGAGAACTGCTCCTGCACACTTTGTTTATAAATAAGACTAGGTAACACTGGATGAATGGACAACATCCAATACTCCAGTATCACCTGAAACAAAATTAACATTCAAGTAACATTGATTAATTCTGCTTTTAGGCTTATTTTCACAGAAGAGCAAAGTATATTGTCAGGTGTTCAGTCCCTCCATCTAAGTCAAAAGCCAAAGGCTGGCTTGAAATACGTTCAAATGGAGAGCAGTATTGATTTGGTGGTCCTTAAAATGCCATAATCATTCAGATTATTAACTAATTGGAAATTAATTATAAAATTATTCTCTTGGTTTTTTTTCTTCTCCTGGACAAACATCCCAAGTATTTCAGTCATTGCTATAACATGATTTCCAGAAATGACTTTGTCATGCTCTCCTTCCTATGAATACTGTCCATTTGTCTGGTGATGTACCCCTCGCTTGTGAATATTCTAGATAGGGTCTGACCAGCCAAGATCAAGAATACGATCAAGATCAAGAACCACATCTCTGTGATTCTATAATCTTTATTTCTGTGATTACATCCTAAGGACACTGTCAGTCTCTCAGTGGCCACATTACATTGTAGTCTTATGGAATTGGTGGGCGTCTGAAATTCTTGTTTAGGAAATATAATCTTATTTCACTTTGGGTAGGTTAAGCCGCTGTGTTTATCAGAAAATTTGTTGAGGTATGATAAAAAGTGAAAGGATTAAGAAAAAAAATATGAAACACATAGACACAGAGAACAGTGTGGTAACAGCCAGAGGGAAAGGGGGTGGGGGTTAGTTAGAAGTGGGCAAAGGAGGGGAAAATGGCGACAAAAAGAGACTTTGATTGGGGCAATGGACACACAATTCAGTGTGCAGATGATGTTTTATTGAGTTGCACACTTAAAACCTTGCCCAATAAGTTCAATTAAAAAAAAAAAAAGAAAATCTGTTGTGAATTGGCCTAGCCATAAGAGGGACATTATTAGGTCTCATCACCAAAATGTCCAGAGAGGTGACTGTTTGGATGAGGGTGCTAGCAATGTCATCAAGAATCCATTTCCATTTCTTCACCCTTCCACTCTCTGCCTCTGTTTGAGCTGCATTCTTGGATAGCCTCTCCTCTCATGGGTGCAAATGGCTGCAGGGGCTCCAGCCTAAATCATTTTTGGTCACATTCAACAGAAGAAGGAGGGGGCACCTTTTCCCTGAAGGTCCCACACAAGTCCTGGAGTTCAGTCTTATAGGATGAACTTGGTCATGTGATCGCCTCTGAACCAATCACTGTAACCTAGGTGTTCAGTAAGCTGGTTTACTGACCTGGGTCACCTGACCTGATGTTGGAATTGGAGTGGGGACTAGACATTCTGAAATCAGGGAGGCATCACCAAGGGGGAGGGAGAGATGCTGGGCAGACCCACAATGACACCTGTGCTCTGCAGCACAGTTATGCTTTCAACTCTCTAAAGGCAGGGGTTAGGGCTTATTAAATTTTTAATGTTCTCCCCCTATATTTAAAAAATGACACAATAAATAGTAAGAAAACTAGTTTTGATCAAATGGGAGCCTGAACAAATGGCTTCAAAGTGAGTGGATTGAAATGGCTGCTTAGTGTTAAAAATACCTTTTTCTCTCACTTACTGCATTGTGCACTATAGTCCAAAGTAACTTTAAAATGTCAGTTGTGTTTGCGCAAAGGGAAATAAAAGTATAAAAAAACGTAATATGTCATTTCCAAGGATAGTTTTTTCTGTAGTACTTGTGCGGAGAAATAATACATCTAGTGCAGAGGAGGGGGGACGTTTTCTTCCAGGACAAATGAAATGAAAGCAGAGCTTGATTGACAACCTAACATTAACAATACCTTGAAGGCGCAGCTCTGCTCTTACTTCAAACATCCCAGAGCAATTCTATCAGAAGAATAAATACTCTTTGTTCCGAATTCAAACACTTTCAGTTGCCTCTGGTTAAGGCACCTCTTTCCTAACAGCCACATGGCAGCTTTATTTAACAAGTATATTTCAATTTTCACATAAAATCTCACTCTTACCTAACTTCATCCCCGCCTTTACCTGGGGGTAATTTATTTGACACACGTTGTATCTGATGCTGCAGGTGACCATATCCTTGCCTCTCTACCATTTTTGTGTACTCTGCTGTGACTTTACAATTGCTATCTAAGGACTCCTTTTTGGGGTCCCCAAACTATGACAATTGTTTTCAGTCCTCAGAGTGGAGTAATCAAAGGTCCTCATGTCTTTAAGGCAGATGTCAGTGTGGAGACCGGAGTCCTGTGTGGCTTGCCCGGGGTGGGGGTGGGGGTAGAATGTGGCCCATGTGAAAGTGTGCTGTCTCAGTGAAGCTTTCATGTGGGCTGAGTGTGGGGAAAGGACTGATTTTCTCTAAAGCATGAGGAACCTACAGCCACTGTCCTAGTCAACCCATGCCCTTGAGTGCATAATCCCAGAGAGGAAGTCCATTCCTAAGAAAGACAAGTGCTGTCCACAGTATCAGAGGCCACTGAACAGTGAAATGGAACACAGATTTCAGAAGTGGTAGCATCTGGTCACATGAAGGAACTCTGATGCAAACCCGAGGGGTCTTACTGGGGTGGCGAAGGATAGAAAGGTTAGGAAGGTGTTGGTCAAATAAGTTTGTAAATATGATATATATGTTTTCTTGCTTACAGTTTGCATTGGGTGTGGGGACAGGCTGTAAACTGGCAAAGTCATTATAGCCTAAGCTTAGTTTTAAGACTAAGCCTTTCCACCCTTTTAATACTAAGATCTTTTCAAAACTAAGCTTTTCCCCCACAACCTTGACTGTTGCATGATGTGGGGTGGTGCACTCTTATAAGGAATCCCATTTATGCCTCAGATAAGTGACTTTGTACTTTCTTATTTGTATATTGGCTTAAAGGTTTTGATTTCTACACTATAAAATGGGGCAGACTGGGGGCTCGCTCTCTCTCTCTTGGTTCCTGCTATTAGCATTGCAGAGGAGAAGCAGCCAAGATGGCAGAGTGCTGAAGGAGAAGTCAGTTTGTGCAGAGAGAAGGAGATGGGGAACAGAGGTGAATAAGGCTGGTGAGGTAGAAACCTTTGATTCTAGGAATACTCGGATAAGTCAGTGGCTTTGGGAGCCCTGAATGGAAAGGGAAGTGTTTTACCACTGTATGTATTTCTCGCCCGCCAGGTGCGAACTAGGATTAAAGGTAATGGCCCACTAGCTCTTGGCTCTGTTGTTTTATTACTCTCTGTCCAAATCAAATTCGAACCTGCACAGGCCAGGCAGCTGTGATGGTGGCTGTGGCTACTGGCCTTACAGAAGGGAAGATGGGGAATGGTAAACTAAGTTTTCTGTTCTTTGGGGAGTGAAGGCAGAAGAATGCTAGCGAGCACAGGACATGGGTGACATAATAACGACACTCAACACTTGAGTTCTTACCATAGTTCCATCCAAGCACTGGTGCAAGTGACGTGCATTTTCACAACAACCCTAACACATAAGTTCTTTATCTTATCTTCATTTTACTGACAAGGAAATTGAAGCACAGATGGGGTAACTAGCTCACCCCATACTAGGACTGTGAAGCACAGAGCAGGGATATGAACCCAGGCCTTCAATTCTGAGGACCTGGCTCTGACCCAGGACTCGGCAACTTTTTCCTATAAAGGGCCAGATAGTAAATGTTTTAGGCTTTGGGGGCTCTACAATCTGTGGCAACTAATCAACTCTGTCTTGGTAACAGGAAAGCAGCTATAGATACTATGTAAACAAACAAGTAAGGCTGTGTCCCAATAAAACTTTATTTGTAGAAACAGAGGAGGGCCAGAGTTGGTCCATAGTTTACTGAGTGCTGATCTAACTCAATTGTTTAATATTTTAAAGTAAGTATTTGTTTTTGGTTCAGCAAGCCTGGTCATGTGCTTTTGATATAATTTTTGTGATGGACCATGCATAGCATAGGTGTATTTGGGGTGAGATGGGGGAGAGTCGGAGAAGAAGAGAGGAGGTAGGGTTCAGAGTGGGAGCCAGCCTGGAAGGGGCAGGAATGGGAACTGAAAGTTCAGGCTGGGTCATTTTCCGGGAGATAGGGGTAGGAAAGGGAAGCACTAAATTCTGACCAATATTATAGGGCGGCTCTAAGTGGAGGGAGCAGGTTTAAGAAGTGCCATAAAATTCAATTTTATAGGATTCAGGTTTGATAGCATATGTAGTAGCAGCCACATTGAATAAATATATGTTTTTCATTATATTTTTATTACACATTTAAAGCGCATTAAGGCACACACAGCTATCAAAGAAGAAAAAAATGGAGAGACTTTGGCTTCACGAGTAATCACATCAATTTTAAGGCAGGCTGGTAGTTTATGGAGACAGAGAAAGATGCATAGCTGCTGTCCTTCCCAGCCTTGTACTAACTCATTCTTCTTCAGGGAACAATATTAATAGATGTTTTGCTACATTTATCTCCTGTTGAGGGAGCATTTCTCTTTCTTTTTTAAAAAAATAATATCATATCTTGGATGTTTATTCATTTGCCTTTGAATTGCAGGTAATTGGCTGGCAGTCTCGGTCTGGAAAACAGCACACTTTGTTGGGGTTTGAAAAAGAAATTGAAAACCGTTTCAAGAAATTGTGACTTGAAAATACTTCTGACTTTGAGAAGCCATGTGATAGGCAGTGGCTGCTGATGATTTGAAACTTCATCCCCTGGGGTTGGGCAGAGTTGGTCAGTGAACCATGAGGGGACAGCAGGGTCACCAGGTAGGGTTGTGAGGTTGTGCCTTACACAAATGCCGCTGGGGTAGAAATGCAGCCTGTGCTCTCTCCCAAGCCCTGTGTCTGCCTGGAGGAAGGGGCATTTTTTCTGTGTGCCAATGTACTCTTCACTCGCCAAGTCATGGCCTTTGGGGCTACCTCTGCTCAGATGTGGTGACTTTTTCTCATTTGTGTTCTCCAGGGGTGGGTGTTTATAAGGGGCTTACAAATTGGGTATCATCACACTTAAGATGCCACTGATTATCAGATGCATCACTATTTAACGTACAACCTAGAAAGACAAGATGCTGCCAACCAAATCTTGATAGGCCGTTGATTATATGACACAATGTGTTAAAAGTTGCTGCCCTATAAGAATAAGGTAAGTGGAAGATGGCGCTGGAGTAGGCAGACGTACCAACATCTACCTCCCAGAGCCAAAGTGGATTACAAACTAATTTTAAGAACTATCATCTGGAAAAACCAACTTTGGACTAAACTAAGAGGACTCTTCAACCAAGGAACACTGAAGAAGCCACACTGAGACTGGTAGGAAAAGCGGAAACGCGGAGAAGGCTGCCCAGCTCCCTGGAGTGAACAGCAGCCGGGAGAGACTCGTGTGGTGGGAAGTGAGTTGAGCAGAGAGGGGAGGGTCCTGAGCCCCAGGAACAAAGCCCCAGCCTGCAGCCCCAGAGCCCAGAAGAGGCGTAAGGACAGTATTTAGCTGGAAACAAGTCAGGATACTGTTTGTGAGAAAGAGTCTGATTTCTCCGACCCAGGATTCTTCTTAAAGGGACCGCACAGAACACCTCTCTCACAACCACTCACCTGGGGCTCCGGGGAATGGGGAGAGAAAAGAGGACCAGAGTAGCAGGAAGAGAATGTAATCTAGGAGGCACAGGGAGAAACATTTTGGGAGATAGCCACCCTAACCCCTGGGACGAGTCACTCCCCAAATCTGAAGTGAATATTTCCCCCGGAAACAGCAATACCAGCAAAGGGAAACAGGAGAGCAGCCAAACAAGCTCCCCTGCGGCACTCAGAGCAGAGTTGCTTAGAAGGAGGGAGCTTTTGGGTCTACAATAGTGAGTATTAGGGTCTGAGCTGCAGCGCCTGCACCCACGCCGCTGAGGGCTCACTGGAGGGTGGGCGGCAGCGGGAGATGGAAGTGTGGTTCTGTCGGCAGGGGTGGAAGCCAGCTGGCCACCACTGGGCTCAGGTGTGAGCTCAGTTTTGCCCGGCTGGGGAGGAGGGGGCGTGCAAAATCGGTCAAGCCCAGCAGCCTGTAATCCAGCCTGCAGGAGAAGGGCAGGAACCCTGGAAGGGGTATAGACCAGCCCCTGAGTAAGGGCGCAGGAGCACAGCTTTGCCCCGCCCACGGAACCCAGGTTTGTGGCTTGACTTGGGAGCCGGCTCCTCCCACGGGGGTAGAACCAAAAGCCCAGAACAGGCAGAGTTCTGCTACTGAGCTGAGCTTTGGCACGCAGTCCTGCCCGGTCGGTAGAGCCAAGGCTAGCAGCCGTTCCACGAGCGGGCTCCTCCTGCAAGGGCGGGGGGGGGGAGAGCTCGGAAACAGGCGGAGACCTGCAGCTGAGCAAAGGTGCTCGCCAGTGCCCTCAGGACCAAGCATAACGTCATCCATGGGGGCGGGGCAAAGGCCAAGGCCACCAAGGCTTGTGAACCCGAGCACGTGATCACAGCCACTCCCGTGAAGAGAAAATGCGGAGGCAGAGAAATGCAACACAAATGAACCAAGAGAAATCCCCAGAAAAGGACCTAAATGAATCAGATATAACCAAATTACCAGATGCAGAGTTTAAAATAATGATTGTTAGGATGCTCAAAGATATTAGAACAACAATAGATGGTCATTACAAAAACCTAAATAAAGAGATAGCAAATATAAAAAAGGACATTGAAATAATAAAAAAGAATCAGTCAGAAATGACAAATACAATATCTGAAATAAAGAATACAATGGAAGGAATTAAAAGCAAGATGGATGAAGCGGAGAACCGAATCAGCGAGTTAGAGGAGATGATAAATAAAGGCATGAAAGTAGAGGAGAAAAAGAAGAGACTCAAAAAGTCTGAGGAAACTCTAAGAGAACTCTGTGACAACATGAAGAGAAATAACATCCGCATCATAGGGGTTCCTGAAGAAGAAAAGAACAAGGGATAGAGACTTTGTTCAAACATATCATAGCTGAAAACTTCCCTCAATTAAGACAGGAAAACATCTTACATGTTCAGGAAGCACAGAGAACTCCATTAAGGAGAAACCCAAAGAGATCAACACCAAGACACATCATAATTAAAATACCAAAGCTAAGTGATAAAGAGAAAATATTAAAAGCTGCTAGAGAGAAAAAGACTATCACCTACAAAGGAGCCCCCATAAGGATGACTTCTGACTTCTCAACAGAAACACTTGAGGCCAGAAGGGAATGGCAAGAAATATTCAAAGTAATGCAGAACAAGAGCCTACAACCAAGACTACTTTATCCAGCAAGGCTATCATTTAAAATTGAAGGAGAAATAAAAAGCTTTACAGACAAAAAAACCTCAAGGAATTCACTGCAACCAAACCAAGGCTGCAAGAAATGCTAAGGGACCTGTTGTAAACAGATCAAAGGAGAAAAAGAATATAACAAAAGAGGAATACAGTTTTAAAGAATAAAATGGCAATAAACAATTACATATCAATAATAACCTTAAATGTAAATGGATTAAATGATCTGATCAAAAGACATAGGGTAACTGCGAGGATAAGAAAACAGAACCCATACATATGCTGTCTACAAGAGACACACCTTAAATCAAAAGATGCACACAGACTGAAGATAAAAGGATGGAAAAAAATATTTCACGCAAATGGAAATGAAAAAAAAGCTGGGGTAGCAATACTTATATCAGACAAAATGGACTTTAAAACAAAGACCATAGTTAGAGATAAAGAAGGTCACTACATAATGATAAAGGGAGCAATCCAAAAGGAAGATATAACCATATAAATATATACACACCTAATATAGGAGCACCTAAATATATAAAGCAGACTTTGATGGACTTAAAGGGTGAGATCAACAGCAATACTATAATAGTAGGGGACTTCAATACCCCATTAACATCATTAGATAGATCCTCAAGAAAGAAAATTAACAAAGAAACAGCAGACTTAAAGGACATATTAGATCAACTTGATTTAATAGATATCTTCAGAACCTTTCACCCTAAAACAGCAGAATATACATTCTTTTCAAGCACTCATGGTACATTCTCTAGAATAGACCACATGTTAGGGCACAAAAGCGGTCTCAACAAATTTAAGAAGATTGAAATCATATCAAGCACTTTCTCTGATCACAACAATGGCATTAAACTAGAAATCAACCATAACAGAAAAACTGAAAAACATTCAAATACTTGGAAACTAAATAGCATGTTATTAAATAATGAATGGGTTAACAATGAGATCAAATAAGAAATTTAAAAATTCCTAGAAACAAATGATAATGAGCATACAACAACTCAAAATTTATGGGACACAGCAAAAGCAGTCCTGAGAGGGAAGTTTATAGCATTACAGGCATACCTCAAGAAGCTAGAAAAAGCTCAAATAAACAACTTGACCCTACATCTAAAAGAACTAGAAAAAGAACAGCAAGTAAAGCCCAGAGCTAGTAGAAGGAAGGAAATAATAAAGATCAGAGCAGAAATAAATGACATAGAGGCTAAAGAAACAATACAGAGGATCAATGAAACCAGGAGCTGGTTCTTTGAAAAGGTAAACAAGATCAATGAACCTTTAACCAGACTCACCAAGAAAAAAGAGAGAGGACTCAAATAAATAAAATTAGAAACGAGAGTGGAGAAATAACAACTGACAACAGAAATACAAAATATTGTAAGAAAATACTACGAAGAACTGTACAGCAAAAAACTAGACAACCTAGATGAAATGGACAAATTCCTTGAAACATATAATCTTCCAAAAATTAAACTGGAAGAATCAGAAAACCTAAACAGACCAATTACAACAAATAAGATTGAAACAGCTATCAAAACACTCCCAAAAAAGAAAAGTCTTGGGCCTGATGGCTTCACAAGTGAATTCTACCAAATATTCAAAGAAGAACTAACTCCTATCCTTCTCAAGCTATTTCAAAAAATTCAAGAGGAAGGAAGACTTCCAAACTCCTTTTATGAGGCGAGCATAATTCTGATTCCAAAACCAGGCAAAGACAACACACACACACAAAAATTATAGGCCAATATCCCTGATGAATTTAGATGCTAAAATCCTCAACAAAATATTAGCAAACCGGATCCAGCAATATATGAAAAAAATCATACACCATGATCAAGTGGGATTTATTCTTGGGAGGCAAGGCTGGTACAGTATTCACAAATCAATCAGTGTGATTTATTACATAAACAAAAGGAAGGAGAAAAACCACATGATAATTTCAATAGATGCAGAAAAAGCATTTGATAAAATCCAGCACCCATTCATGATCAAAACTCTCAGCAAAGTGGAAATACAGGGAACATACCTCAACATGATAAAGACCATCTATGACAAACCCACAGCCAATATAATATTCAATGGGCAAAAATTAAAAGCAATCCCCTTAAGATCAGGAACAAAGCAGGGGTGCCCCCTTTCACCACTCTTATTCAACATAGTTCTGGAAGCCCTAGCCATAGCAATCAGACAAGAAAAAGAAATAAAAGGCATTCAAATTGGAAAAAAAAGAAGTAAAACTATCATTATTTGTAGATGATATGATATTGTATATAGAAAACCCTAAAGTCTCAGTCAAAAAACTACTAGACCTTATAAATAAATTTGGCAAGGTGGCAGGATATAAAATCAATACTCAGAAATTAGAGGCATTTTTATACACTAACAATGAACTGTCAGAAAGAGAAATCAAGGAATCAATCCCCTTTACCATTTCAACCAAAAAAATAAAGTACCTAGGAATAAATTTAACCAGGGAGATTAAAGACTTGTACTTGGAAAATTATAAAACATTGATAAAAAAAATCAGGGAAGATACAAACAAGTGGAGGCATATACCGTGGTCATGGTTAGGAAGAATAAACATCATTATAATGTCTATATTACCCAAAGCAATTTATAAATTCAATGCAATACCGATTAAAATACCAATGACTTACTTCAAAGATATAGAACACATATTTCAAAAATTTATATGGAACCAAAAGAGAACATGAATAGCCCCAGCAATCTTAAAAAGGAAGAATAAAGCGGGAGGTATCACACTTCTGGATCAAGTTATATTATAAGGCCATTGTACTCAAAACAGCATGGTACTGGCATAAGAACAGGCATATAGATCAATGGAACAGAACTGAGAACCCAGAAATAAACCCACACTTTTATCAACAACTGATATTTGACAAAGGAGATAAGAACATACATTGGAGTAAAAACAGCCTCTTCTACAAATGGTGTTGGGAAAATTGGACAATTACCTGCAAAAAAATGAAACTAAACCACCATTTTACACCACTCACAAAAATAAACTCAAAATGGATAAAAGACTTAAATGTAAGCCATGAAACCATAAGCATCTTAGAAGAAAACATAGGCAGTAAGCTCTCTGACATCTTTCGCAGCAATATATTTGCTGATTTGTCTCCACAGGCAAGTGAAATAAAAGACAGGATAAACAAATGGGACTTTATCAAACTAAAAAGCTTCTGCACAGCTAAAGACAATAAGAACAGAATAAAAAGACAAACTATACAATGGGAAAACATATTTGACAATACGTCTGATAAGGGATTAATAACCAAAATTTATAAAGAACTTGTAAATCTCAACACCAGGAAGACAAACAATCCAATCAAAAAATGGGCAAAAGAAATGAATAGACATTTCTCCAAAGAGGACATACAGATGGCCAATAGGCATATGAAAAAATGCTCAACATCACTAATCATTAGAGAAATGCAAATTAAAACCACAATGAGATATCACCTCACACCAGTCAGAATGGCGCTCATCAACAAAACAACACAGAATAAGTGCTGGCGAGGATGTGGAGAAAAGGGAACCCTCCTGCACTGCTGGTGGGAATGCAGACTGGTGCAGCCTCTGTGGAAAACAGTATGGAGATTCCTCAAGAAATTAAAAATTGAACTGCCTTTTGACCCAGCTATACCACTGCTAGGAATATACCCCAAGAACACCATAGCACTGTTTGAAAAGAAGAAATGCACCCCCATGTTTCTGGCAGCATTGTTCACAATAGCAAAGATCTGGAAACAACCCAAGTGTCCATCAGAGGACGAGTGGATTAAAAACACACATACATACATACTATGGAATACTACTCAGCTATAAGAAATGATGACATCGGATCTTTTAGAACAACATGGATGGACCTTTTATAACATTATACTGAGTGAAATAAGTAAATCAGAAAGAACTAAGAACTATATGATTCCATACATAGGTGGGACATAAAAATGAGACTCAGAGAAATGGACAACAGTGTTGGGGTTACAGGGTGGGGGGGAGGAGAGGGGCACAAAGAAAACCAGTTAGAAGGTGACAGAAGACAATTTTATCAATGTCACCCCATCAAAATTAATCAAAAAAATAAAAAATAAAAGAATGTATCTCACGGATAATTCAGGCAGTTAGAAGAATAGTATAAGGATGCTAATTCTGCCTCTCAGGCCACATCCTACAAAAGGGGCCCCAAGCAAATTGGTGATTTGGCTCCTCTGATTTTTGCCAATTGGATTTAAAAAAAAAAAAATAGGTCAGGAACGCCCTGAAATGGAACTAACAATACATGAGCATAAATTTAAAGCACTTTTAGATACTGGAGCTGATGTATCTGTTATTGCTAAGCTACATTGGCCTCCTTCCTGGCCCACTCATGCAGCAGCCACAGAATTACAAAGTATAGGGCAGAGTAAATCCCCTCAACAAAGTTCTAGTTTTCTACATTGGGAACATTAAGAAGGTCATTCTGGATTTTTTAAGCCTTATGTGCTCCCTGGATGGCCAATTAATTTGTGAGGTAGAGATGTTTTGAAAAATATGGGAGTGTTGCTTGTCAGTCCTAATGGTTTAGTCAGTACTCAGATGCTTGATCGGGGATTTTTGCCCATCAAGGGTCTAGGGAAAGAACAGCAAGGAATTCTCACCCCCATAGAAGTGGCACCCAATACCAGAAGGTGTGGATTAGGATATCAAAATTTAGCATAGGAGCCTTGGTAGCTCCTGCTACCTCAATAATGCATTGTGCAGACCCAATTACTTGGAAATCAGATAATCCTGTATGGGTAGACCAATGGCCCCTTCCTCAGGAGAAACTTAGGGCAGCTGCTCGATTGGTACAAGTGCAGCTACAGCTTGGGCACATTGAACCATCTAATAGCCCATGGAATACACTTCCATATTTGGATCTTGTCGCCTCCTGGATTATCAAGGGGCATAGGCGACCCTTACAGCTTATAGGTTTTGAGCCTCAAAACTATTATTGTTCCTTTTTTCAAAGGATCAACAACAGCGGCTCTGGGAAACTTCCACTAAATGGCAAATCGCTCTTGCAAATCAATGGACAACTGTATACTGAAACTGTCAACTTAAAATCAGCTCAAAGTCTAGAATTATATGCCATTATCATGGCTTTTCAGCATTTGCCAGATTCCCCCTTTAATCTATATACAGACAGCAAATATTTACTTATGGTGTTTCCACTATAAAGACTGCTGTCTTAGGAACAAATGCTGATGAACTATTTCAGTAGTACCTCCTTCTTCAAAGACTTGTATGTAAACATAGAACTCCATGTTTCATAGGACATACTCAAGCTCACTCCATGCTCCCTGGAGCTTTAGCACAAGGAATGCCCTTTTTTTTTTTTTTTTGTATTTTTCTGAAGTTGGAAATGGGGAGGCAGTCAGACAGACTCCCGCATGTGCCCGACCAGGATCCACCCAGCACGCCTACCAGGGGGAAATGCTCTGCCCATCTGGGGTATTGCTCTGTTGCAACCAGAGCCATTCTTGCACCTGAGGCAGAGGCCACGGGGCCATCCCTTAGTGCCCGGGGTGGCTTTGCTCCGGTGGAGCCTTGGCTGCGGGAGGGGAAGAGAGAGACAGAGAGGAAGGAGAGGGGGAGGGGTGGAGAGGCAGATGGGCGCTTCTTCTGTGTGCCCTGGCCAGGAATCTAACCCGAGAATCCTGCACATCAGGCCAATGCTCTACCACTGAGCCAACCGGCCAGGGCCTAGGAATGTCCTTGTTGATCAAGCTACCCAAAAGAAAATTATTTGGAGCAACCATGACAGATCGAGCAATTCAGTCTCATACTATTCATTACCAGAACGCTGCAGCCCTGTGTAAACAGTTTCAACTTTCTCGGGAAGCAGCATGGCAGATTGGGAAATCCTGTCCAAGGGGTCCTATACTACAATCTGCCCCTTGATTTGGAGTTAGCCCTCAAGGACCCCTACCAGGACAACTTTGGCAAATGGATGTTACTTATATACCTTCATCTGGCAAACAGTCCTATGTCCACGTTACAGTGGATACATATTCTGGATTTATAGTAACCTCTGTCAGAACAGGAGAGGCTGCTAAGCATGTTATAGCTCATTGTCTGTATGCATTGTTCTATTATTGGATTTCCTAAACTGGCTAAACTGAAAATGCTCCTGCATATGGAGCAAAAGCATTTACTGCATTTTGTCATTCTTACAATCTTTAAAGTTAAGGTATTATTAAACTGTACCCAGCAAATATTTTTAAGGTCAATTAAAAAAAAATTTAAAAGGGGGTAGTCATGTCCTGGAACTCCTACGGGTCTACCATATCATGCTTTTTACTTAAAAAATTTTTTTTAATTTCTTTTGAATGCTGATGAACAGGAGACGCCAAATCTTTTTTGCCTGCAAACTACTACCTTCTTTATTTGATCCAGCTAATAACACTGTTTTGTCTTTTTCCAAATAGCTCCAGATATATGGAAAAGATTTATATAGGCGGATAGGGATCCTCAAACCTCTCAGCGAAATCTTCTGAGCATGGCTTTTAAGATACCTAGAGGCAGAAAAAGCCCAATAGAGATCAGGGGAACTACCAGCTTTTAGGATACGCCCTTAAAGGCTCCAACGCCCCAAATGGGTCTCATAGGATGCCATCTGGTTCCTGCTTCAATAGTGGAAAGGAAGGTCATTGAGCTAAAGCCTGCCAGACTTACATGCCTCTGCTGTGAGGAAACAGCGACACTGGAAGGTAGGCTTCCCCCTCACTCCTCTAAGGGAGGGTTCAGTCTCTTCCAGCCCTGCTCCAGCCATCTATGACCTAACCTTGCCCAGAATGCTGGGGTTTGCCACTGAAGGCTGAAGGTGCCCAGGGCCATTGGCCCCATCTACGACACTGTGGACGAGCCTAGGGTATTTCTTCCAAGAAGCAGGTAAACTGATCTCATTTGCACAAGGGCCACTTAACTATGTCTTGCCTGAATAGTCAGGTTTTTTATTCTTTCCTCGAAGATCTCTGTTGTGGGTGTTGATAGTCCTATTTTCTGCTGCTTTGTTTAATATATAGTGTTTTTTTTATTCCTCCTACCTCAATGCCCCACTCATATTTCAGGCTGGGACCTACTCCTAATTTAGAGCTCTCTTTCCCCTTTTTGCCAACTTCTATTATGAATCTACCTTTGCCACCCAGCTTAGTGTGTCCCAAGGTTCTCTTTACCAAGCCACAGTCACAGAGCTCCAGGGAAAAGCAACCTGGTCTCATCTCTCCAGAGAGAGGAGAACAGAAGCTCCATTTCCACACATGCTGCAGATGGCTTTTCCAGTCTACCTGAATCATTACCAGCTAGAAGCAGCGGTCATTGGGACTTGGACATGAGCTGCAGAGTATAGAATTGTGACAACAATTCCAGTGCCATGCGGACTTTTCCTGGAGGTGGACTTTTCCTGGACTCCTGCTCCTTGTGACAGCTCCTAACAGACTGAACTGTGGTTGGGTTGCATTTTTCATGGATTTGGCATGGTGTTGGGGCCAACTTGGACTTGGTGAACATGTTAAGGACACTATTCTTTTATGGATTCTTGCTGTATTGGCCAAGAGTTTGCTTAAAGGCTTTAATCACTGTGAAAAAAAATAGAAGACTGGATAAAGAAGATGTGGCACATATACACCATGGTATACTATTCAGCCATAAGAAATGATGACATTGGATCACTTACAACAAAATGGTGGGATTTTGATAACATTGTACGGAAGGAAATAAGTAAATCAGAAAAAAACAAGAACTGCAGGATTCCATACATTGGTGGGACATAGGAATGAGACTAGGAGACATGGACAGGAGTGTGGTGGTTACGGGGGGCAGGGGAGGGAAGGAGGGAGAGGGGAAGGGGGAGGGCGAGGGGTACAGGGAAAACTAGATAGAAGGTGACGGAGGACAATCTCTCTTTGGGTGATGGGTATGCAACAGAATTGAATGACAGGATAACCTGGACATGTTTTCTTTGAATGTATATACCCTGATTTGTTGATGTCACTCCATTAAAATAAAAATGTATTTATTGATATAAAAAATTTTTTTTTTGACTATCATGGTCATCTTTGAGGGAAAGTAGTAAGTCTGTCTTATATTAGTTGTAACATTTTATTCACTTTCCTCAGTTGTCAAGACACAACTTGGAAATATAATATGAAATTTAACTATTCATTAAGAAAGGATACATCCCACTTCAATAAACATATATTGAATGCAAAAAAAAAGAATAAGGTAGGTGTAAAGCCAGTAGCCGCAGCCACCATCACAGCTGCTTGGCCCATTCAGGTTCGCATTAGATTTGGACAGACGGTAATGAAACAATGGAGCCAAGAACTGGTGGGCCATTACCTTTAATCGTAGCTTGTACCTGACGGGCAAGTAAAAACACACACTGGGCTCCAAAACCCACTCATTCAGTGCTCACAAAGCTACTGACTTATCCGAGTTTTCTAGAATCAAAGGTTTCTAGCTCACCAGCCTATTCACCTCTGTTCCCCATCTCCTCTCTACACAAACTCTGCACAAACTTGCTTCTCCTTCAGCACTCTGCCATCTTGGCTGCTTTTCCTGGCCTCCTCCATGTGGCCTCTCTCTGCTCTCCTCTCTGCTCTCTCCTCTAATGCTAATCTCAGGAACCAAGAACACAAGCTCCCGATTTGAGCCACTTTATAGTGTAGAAATCAAAACCTTTAATCCAATATACAAACAGGGAAGTCTTTGATACAAAGTCACTTGTCTGAGGCATAATGGGATTCCTCATGAGAGTGCACCACCCCACATCATGCAATCAGTCAAGGGTGTGGGGAAAAGTTTAGTCTTAAAACTAGGCCTTAGGCTATAACCACCCTACCTGCTTACAGCCTGTCCCCCACACCCAATGCAAATTATAAGCGAGCAAACATGTATCATATTTAAAAACTTATTTGACCAACAGTAAGCAAGTCCTGGAAGGGAGGTTTCTACTAGGTTTTGTTTATTCTGTGTGATAAACAGTATCTCCAACCTCTCAGCTCTGCCAGAGAATGTCAGTTGGTTCCAATTTCTAATAGAAGTAGAAATATAGACTATCAGAGTAAAGTTGAGTTCAGGGAGCATTTTGCATCTCAACTGGGGGTAACTTTACCCTCCATGGAACATTTGTCAATATCTGGAGATTGTTGTCATTGTTGATTGTCATTCCTGGAGTGGGATGCTACTGGTATTTCATGAGTGAGGCCAGGGGTGCTGCTCAATATCCTACAATGCGCAGGATAGCTCCCATGACTGGAAGTGACCTGGACTCGAATGTCAGTGCCGAGGCTGAGAGTCCCTGATGCAGTGGGACGATGTATAACAGGGGTGAGAACTTGGACACTGGACAGCAATACCTGGGTTTGAACCAGTCTTACTGACCTGACTGAGGGCCTTGGGCAAGGTAATTCACTTTGCTAAACCTCAGTTTCCTTGCCTGTAAAATGGAGCTCAGAGTCTCTTCTTCAGAGGGTTGCTGAGAATATTGAATGAGATAATTAAGGCAAAGGCTGTAAAGACAGCATTAACAAAGCCAAATCCAAAAGCAGCTTCAATACCTTTATCTATGCTAACTAAATCTAGGCTAAATCTAGGCTAAATCCTCTGGACAACTCGAAAGTAGGTATCCTTGTTATCCCCGTTTTACAGGTAAGAGCACTGAGAAAACTGAAATGGCTTATTAGAAGTCACTCATGAGTTAGTGGCGGAGGCAGGATTTGAACTGAGTGTCCATATTCCCAACCAGTCTGATCCATCTGGCGGAGTGCCCAGCACTGCATAGGACCCAGGGAAAGGAGGCATATAGTAGTATTGTCAGTACTGCCCAGCCAGATGCCCCTGCTTACAGGTGGTGAGACCCCAGAGAACAGGAGGACTTGGCTGGGTTCCCCATGAGAGGGCAGCTAGTTCCTGGGCTAGTTCCTGGGTCTCCTGCTCCTCAGGGTCGAGTCTCCCTCTCTTCCTCGCTACCCTTGCTGAGCAGCCAATGTGGAGCATGTTGTGGGCAGCAGGAAAGAGCGCAGATCTAGGCTTGGGTCTTCCACCACCATTTACTGGTTCTATCTGAGGGGTAATCATCCCCACCTCAAGGGGTTGTCAGGAGGATGATGTGCGACAGTAGGTATCAGCCATCAGCTAACTATAGATATCTGAGTGCTTGGCCTGTGGGCTGAGGAGCAGGGTCTGAAGTCTCCTGGATCCCCTGACCTGATGGACATCTGGAAGTAGAGAGGGCTGGACAGAGACTCCAGGATGGCCTAAGAGGTCTCAAACAAATGCTCCAGGAAACTGTGGAGAAGTGGTGTCCTTGGAAGCCTTGGTTTAGTTCTGCTTTTATCATATATATATAAATTATGGAGGGGAATGAGGGAGGGAGGGAGGGAGGGAGGGTAGAGGGTAAAGGGAGGCAGGGAGGAAGAGAGGAGAAGAGTGGTGGACAGGCCACACTCTGAAGAGTCTCGGTGAGGCGGTGGCACTGGTGGACTTGAGACATGTCTCACAGACCCTGGAGGAAGAGGGGAGAAGTCTCAGAGACCTATGGTGCAGAAACCCTGGGTAAGTGGACACCTCCTCCTGGCCCAGGGAACAGGATGGATGACCAGAGCATAGAGCATGCATGTGAAGGTTGGGTGAATGAGAAACGTTTAGGGAGGTGGTAAGAAAAGTCCTTCAGATCTCACAGTTGTAAGGGGTCTTGGAACAGCCACTGCATTGAGCTCAGGGCTCAGGAACACTTCTATGTGAGCTGGGCACCTCACTTTGCATTTCCCGACGTGCTGTTATATAGGAGACAATACTGCAGAGTGGATAGCAGGTTAGAGGCTCTGTTGTTACACTGCCCGGGTTCAATCCCACTGTGGCCACTTGCCAGCTCTGCAACCTTGAGCAAGTCACTTAAACATTTAAGACCTTTGTTCCCTCATCTGCAAATTAGGGTCCGTTTCATAAGGATGTTAAATGGATTAAATGAGATACTGTTTTGCAGTCCTTAGCACAGAGTAAGTATTTGATAATGATTACTTTTCTTCCCAGTATTTAATATTTTCATCATAATTATTATTAAATTTATTCCCAACAGAAGCAGTAACACAAAATGTACTCAGGACTGATTCAAACCAACCCTGAAATCCTGCCTGTCTTTCTGTTCACTGGCTGTGTAGTGATTCCATCCTCTGAGCCCATTTTCTTACCTGTGTAGCAAGGAAAAGATACCTGCCCTACAGAGTCATTTGGGAATTAAATCAGTGAACATTTAGAAAGTGCCTGGTATGTTTGACCACGAATTCTGGCCACCTGTCCGTTACCTTCCCTTTCTGTCTCCTCATTGTCCTCACAGGTGAGTCCCCAGTTCAGCAGATCAAGATCAAGCAGTTAGAAAGGAGCAGAGCCTGTTTTGGTCAGGCCCATCTCCCCAGACTTGCCCATTCAATGACACCATCTGTTGTAGGTGGACAGAGAAGGACAGGCCCCGCCCAGAAGATCAGTAACTCATGGGAGGATCCAGGGAGGGGCACCTGGATCTGGAGGCACCTGGCCTTGCCCCGTAGCTTCCCCAATGGAAGTGGGAGATACAACAAGACTGTTATTCGATGTTTAAGGCCCTTTACTCACTGTTATTTAATTTGCCTTTCCAATCACCCTGAGGCAGTGGTCCTGGCAGACACTATTATGCCCCTTTTATAGAGAAGAAAATTGAGGAATTGGGAAGGGAAGAGACTTATCCAAGGTAGAGCAGGGTTATGGATGGAATCCAGACCCTGATCTGGGCGTTCCTGGCCCAGTGCTATTCCAGCTATTCCACAACATACAGTGCCTCTAGTGACTTTTTGCTCTTGCCTTCTTTAACTTTCCCCTCTGTGCCTACTCCCCCGCTCTGTGTTCCCCACATCCTGGCCGCAGCTATAAATGCATCACCTGGAAGGTGACTGAATCTGGCCAAGCTCTGACATCACAGCAAATAGGATCAATTTATTACACTTGCTCATTTCCAATTCTACACTGACACAGTTGTAAATTGAATAGTGACAAATTCCAGATAACTTGACAGTGAAAACAAATTTAAGTGCTTGAAGTCAGACGTGCAGGAAGTAGACAATCTAGGAGGAAGAAATCTGAAACTTGATTCTTAGAAATTGGATCTGTTGTCTGTTCTCCAGTATGACTTGACACCGACCTCATCAGGGTCCTGGACTGAATTGGCTGTGTAGGAGCTGAGAAATTCTATGGCTGGGCAGACTTGGTTTCTACCGACCAACTAAACCTGACTTAAGCAAAGCAGGAACTTATCTGGTCATGTAACTATAAGGTCTCAGGGAACCACTGCATTCAGGTATGGCTGGATCCAGGAGCTCAAATACAGTTATCAAGAATGCTTCCTCTATGTGAACTTTACTTTTCTCTGTGTAGTCTTTTTAGTCAAGCCCTCTGTAATGAGGGGAGAAGTAATCATCAGTAGGTCTAGGCTCACACCTACCAGCATGGTAACCTCATCCGGAAGAGCATCTTGTTTCCAGTAAAGCCAGTAAAAGCTTTTGTTTTCTCTTATTGGCCTAGGTTGCATCATGAACTTCTGAACCGATAAGTGTACACTGGGAATGTAAAATCATTGGCTAGGTCTGAATTACGTGGCCATTCCTGGAGATGAAGGGATGGGTCCTATGACCAGGAAATGAGATTGTGGACACCCCTCCAAACAGCAGATGGAAGGGGACTTGACATGGTGTGGTGATGTGCAGTATAGTGTACAGATGATTTACTATGAAATAGCACACCTGAATCCTATGTAATTTTATAACCAATGTCACCCAATAAATTCAATTAAAAAATAAAAACCAGCAGGTAGCCACTGGAATATTCCCAAGCCTCTGTTTCTTAGTTTATGACCTTTAGAGATTAGAGCCTGGTGTATCCTGTTTGGAAGTGTTTCTTGTCTGGTCTCACCTAATTTCAGAGGAAAAAGTTGAGAAAACTTTAGATAAAATTTTTTCTGCTTTATTTACTTCATGTTCATAATTATATAGCATCACTAGCCCTTTTCTGATCCAGAATTGAAGTTGAAGATACTGTTTCCTCAACACTTACCATATACTGAACACTGGGTTCAGAGCTCAGCGCAGATTTGTTTGCCTCCCCAGAAGCCAAACTCTTTTATTCTAGAACTGGCCCTAGTGTTTGATTGAATACCAACTCCTCCCACTCTCTGGATGAAATTCTACATGAATGGAGAATGGGGTACAGATTTTAAGCCAATCAGAGTATCACTTTCCCTTAGCCGTAGAGATAGGTTCAGGGGTGAGCATGTGATCTAAGTCTGGAATCAGGGGACTGTCTTTGAATCAACTGAACAACAGGCTTTATCTTCCCATTGGACTTAGGGAAGGGACACTGAGATGGTGGCAGCTATCTAGGCATTGCCACGGTAAATGTGAAGGTTAGGTACAAAGCCAGGCCGGTAGAAGGCAATGCCAGGATGGAAAGAAAACGAGGCCTGACCAGAATGACTGTATTCTGAATGTAGCTGTGTCTGAAGCTGGAGACATCTGACATTTCAGTCACTTGAGCTAGGAAATTTCATGTCTTGAGATGGGTTTTCTGTCATTTGTAGTACAATGAAATTTTGATATGCTTAAAGCTCAACAGCTGCTCAGTGTCAAAATTTGAGCCCAAATCTGTTTGATCCTATTTTGATATTTCTAAAGTTGATTTAAAATCATTTTCAAAACTTTCAACTCAAGTCAGTGAACTTAAAAGAAAATAGACAATTCTGATAAAGAAGATGTGGTACATACATACAATAGAATACTACTCAGCCATGAGAAATGATGACATAGTGACATTTATGACAACATGGATGGATCTTGAGAACATTATATTGAGAGAAATAAGTAAATCAGAAAAAGTTGCCTGATCTGTAGTGGCGCAGTGGATAAAGCGTCAACCTGGAAATGCTGAGGTTGCCGGTTCAAAACCCTGGGCTTGCCTGGTCAAGGCACATATGGGAGTTGATGCTTCCTGCTCCTCCCCCCTTCTTTCTCTCTCTCTCTCTCTCTCCCCTCTCTATAATGAATAAATAAAAAAAATCTTAAAACAAAAAAAGAAAAAGCTAAGAACTATATGATTTCACACTTAGATGGGATATAAAACTGAGTCATGGACATAGATAAAAGTGAAGTGGTTCCCAGGGGGAGGGGGATGAAAGGGAGGAGGAGGGGAGGGAGGAGGGGGATGAATGGGAGGGGGGAGGGGTAAGAGTATAAAGAGAGACAAATATAAGGTGATGGAAAATGATTTGACTTTGGGTGATGGATGTACAACATAAGCAATACTTCAAATGCTATAAAAATGTTTACCTGAAACCTATGTACTCTTATTGATCAATGTCACTGTGTTAAAGTTAATTTTTTAAATTAAAAAAAAAGGAAAATGAAAAACTCTATATTTTATTTTAAATACCTGCTTAACTTGATGTTTCTGGTTCATATCCCCTACACAGTAGTTTGTGTTTTTTTCCTGGGATCTCTTTTGTTTTTGTTATTGTTTTGTTTTTAGCAACTATATGGAGGTATAACCGACATATGGTAAAGTATAAAAATATAAAGACTACTATTTTATACATCTGTGAAATTATCAGCACACTCAAGATAATAACTATACACATCACCCCAACAGGTTTTTGTTTTTTTAAATTTAGACAATTAAATTTAACAGGGTGACATTGGTCAACCAGAGTACATAGATTTAGAGAAAACAACTGCACATCATTTGGACAGTCAATAATGCTGTATACCCATCACCCAAAGTCAAATCATCCTCCGTCACCTTATACTTGTTTCTCTTAATGCCCCTCCTACCCCCACCCCGACCTCAGGGTTTTGAACCTGGGACCTCAGTATCTCAGGTTAGTGCTCTATCCTCTGCAGCAGCATTGGGCAGGCAAATTGTTTACTCTCTCTGTCTCTATCTTTTTGTGACAGAGACAGAGACAGAGACAGGAAGGGACAGATAGGGACAGAAAGACAGGAAGGGAGAGAGATGAGAAGCATGAGAAACATCAGTTCTTCGTTGCAGCATCTTAGTTGTTCATTGATTGCTTTCTCATATGTGCCTTGACTGGGGGGCTACAGCAGAGCAAGGGACCCCTTGCTCAAGCCAGCGACCTTGGGTTCAAGCTGGTGAGCTGTGCTCAAACCAGATGAGCCCATGTTCAAGCTGGCAACCTCTAGGTTTCGAACCTGGGTCCTCTGTGTCCCAGTCCAAGGCTCTATACACTGCACCAACTCCTGGTCAGGCTGTGGTATGTTTTTTAATTTGAAGAACAGAAAAGTTTAATTTTAATAAAGTTTGTATTTTTTTGGAGTTAGTTTTTGCATATTATGCAGGTTGCAAATGCAATTCAATAAATAAAGAATAATCTTTTTATTAAATGGTATGGAACAATTAGATATTTATATGCAAAGGAAAGAACTTGGATCTGTATTTGTATTAGTTTCTTACAGTTCTAAATGAATTAACACAACTAAATGGCTTAAAACAACAGAAACTCATTCCTTCAAACTTCTGAAGGCAAGAGATTTGAAATCAAGGTTTAGTCAGAGCTGGTTTCTTTTGGAAGCTTCCAAGATCACATGGTTTTCTCCCTTGTGTCTCTCTGTTTTCACATGACCTTCCTAAAAGGACACCAGTCATTGGATATAGGATCCACCCTAATCCAGGATGACCTCATCTTAATGAATTATGTCTGCAAAGACCCTTTTTCCAAATAAAGTCACATCCACAGATGTTGGGAGCTAAGACTTTAACATATCTTTTTGGGGGATGCAATTTAACCTACAGTATACCTCTTTTCTGTTATTGAGTGAAATGTCATAAATATAAATGTCAATTAGGTTAATTTGGTTAATCTATATTGTTACTGCCTTTCTATCTATTTTTCTATTGATAATTGGGAGAGGGATACTGAAATATCTGACTATATTTGTGAATTTATTTCTTCTTGCATTTCTATCAATTTCTGCCATTTGTAATTTGAAGGTCTGTTAGATACATCAACATTCAGAATTTTTATATTCTCCTAATGAATTTATATTTTATTTTATATTTTATTTATATTCTCCTTTATCATGATAAAAATGACTTTCATTACCAGTGATAGCTTTTTCTGCTTTGAAATGTACTTTGATATTAATATAGTCACCTAGCTTTCTTTTGATTAGAGTTAGGACATCAAAAGGTATGTCTTTTTCCATACTTTTAATTTTAATGTATTTATGTCTTTACATTTCATTTGTGTTTCTTGTAGGTAGCAAATGGTTGTGTGTTGCATTTTTGTCCATTCTGACAGTCTCTGCTTTTTAATTGGGATAGTTAGGCTGTTTATACTTAATGTGATCACTGATATGGTTAGGTGTAAACTAGTATCTTGCTATTTATTTTCTATTTTCCCCATTTTGTCTTTTTTTCCACTTCTCCCTTTTTTACCTCTCTTCTTATGGGTCATTAAAAAATGGAATATTTTTAATGATTCCATTTTATCTCCTTTATTGGCTTCTTATATGTAACTCTTTGTTCTATTGTTTTGTAATGTGTTTTAGAGTTTATAACATACATCTTTACTTATCATAGTGTACCTTGAAATGATATTATTCCACTTCAAGTGTAGTAGAAACTTGTAGTAATATACATCTATTTCTCCCCTTTGGACCTTTGTGATGTTATTTTAATGTATTTTATTTTTATGTGTTATAAAAGCATCTCACACTATTTAAATTATTACTTTCTAAAGATATTTAAGTATTATGAGAAACTATTATATGGTTACCCATGTATATCTTATTTCTAGTGCTCTTCATTCTTTATGTAAGTTTATATATATTTCTACCTGATATCACTTTTCTTTTGCCTGAAGGACTTTCTTTAACATTTCTTATAGTACTAGTCTGCCAGTGATGAATACTTTCTGCTTTTGTATATCTGAACACATCTTTATTTCACTTTCTTTCTTGAAATATATTTTCACTTGATATATAATTCTATGTTTATAGGTTTGTTTTTTCTTTCTGGGCTTTGAAGATGTTCCACTGTCTTCTTGCTTGCGTTGCTTCCAACAAGAAAGCTGCTACCATACTTTCTTTATCTTTGTTCTCTGTCTCTAACAAATCTCTTTTCTTTGACTGATTTTAAGATTCTCTCCTTTTCAATTATTTTGAGCAATTTGATTTGACATCTTTGTTGGCTTCTTCTATATAACTTTTTGTTTTATTGTTTTGTTCTGTGTTTTAGCGTTTATAGCATCTATCTTTACTTATCAGAGTCTACCTTGAAGTGATATTATCCCACTTCAAGTATAGTAGACCTCTGTAGTAATATATATCAACTGAATAAAATAACAATAAATTGAATTTATTTATTATTGTGCTAGCTTCATTGAATTTCTTTGAACTGTAGGTTTACAGTTTTAATAAAATTTGGAAAAATGTCACCATTGTTTTTCAAATGTTTTTATTGTTGTATTTTCTAGTTCACTAATATTTTATTTCACAAAGTCTAATCTTCTGTTAATCCTAACCAGAATATTTTGCTTCTAAAATGTTTTAGTTTTTATCTCCAGAAGTTCTACTTTGGTATTTTAAAAAAACATTTTCTAGTTACATTTTTGAATGTATAGAATAGAGTTATAATAACTCTTTAAATGCCCTTATCTTTTAATTCTGACATCTGTCTCCCTCTGGATTGGTTTGAGTGACTGTTGTTTTTTCTCTCTCCTCATTATAGGTTTTATTTTTATGCTTTTGTCAAATCTGGTTAATTTTTCACTGGATGTCAGACATTATGAATTTTATTTGCTGCTAGGTATTAAAAACATCTATTCTTCGTTCTGGTACGCAGTATATTACTTAGAATTTGAGCCTTTTGTATCTTGCTTTTATGATATTTTTAGTCAGAAAACTTTCAAGACACTAATCTGGGGCTTGCCTTCTTTGTTTCTCATCTCTCAAGTATCAATACCCTCCGTTGCCTGCAGTTCAGTGGTTTGAAAAGCCATTATTTTACATTTTCTGTCCATTTTTTGCTTGTTTAAGGTTATTTCTGTTACTCCAGCTTGGCTGGAAGCAGAATTGTGGTCCAGCCTTTCAGATCATTTTTATTATTATTAATCCATATTATGATTGTTATCTCTATTTATTGATGAGAAAATAGAAGTTCAGAGACATTAAGCCATATAAAGGGAAAAAGTAGTTTTAGACAGTGTTTATATTTTCTCTCAGATTGAATGTAAGTGAGCAGGAAAGTGAATTTGCAGAGAAAGAGGCCAGTTCTGGTGACCTGTCACTGATCCTTCTTCTTGATCAAAGCAAAATGACTTCCATCTTTCTTACCTTCCCAGAGCACCAGCTTCTCTCCTTTATTATTTTTTGAACTACTGATTTCTACCTAAAATAGGTTTCTACAGATTTCATCTTCTTTGGGGAATAGCCAGCCATAAACTGCTACCTAATTCAACGATGGGAAATTAAAAAGGACTACTGTTTTGGAATAAATTTCATGGAGAAATGAATTTCTTTCAGCCTTTCTCCTAGGTGCTGCTGACAGCCAATGCTGAGGGCTGAGGGTAGAGGTGGTGGCCTGTGCCCTCAGGCCCTCACCTTGAAGACCCACTGTTATTTTATACTGTGACTTAGTGGGAGATGCTCTGGATGTGGGTACCAGCCTGTGCACTTGAGTTCTAGCCAAGTCACCAATTTACACAGTGATACGTCTCTTGGCTTCCACAACCTTCCTCTAAAATGGAGTCAAAGATACTCCAACTCGTCTATTCTTGGGGGTCACTGGAAAAGTCAAACATAATCATGGATGTTGCTTTAGCAGGAAAAGTTTAAAAGCAGAATCTAAGAAGAACTTAGGAGTCTCTTTTTTGATAAGCTAGATATCTCGAGTGCCCTTTCACCTTTAGAAAGAAGTTTTTTTTTTTGTTTTTTTTTTTGTTTTTTGTTTTTTTTGTGGGGACACCAGACTCATGGGCATTTTATCAGAGGAAAAACCTGACGTTTAGGAAAAGACTGACAGGCTTGGGAATTGGACCAGAATGGGTTCTGTGCCTGATGTATTTACTTATTTGGATCCTGTTTTATTTTAAAGCTCATCCCATTTTGGACCCAGCCTTCCAAGCAATAACCATGACGGAGTTGTGAGCCCATTCCCCCCGTCAAGCTAGACTGCCATTTATTTCCCCACACAATGTGCCCTCATGCTAATCTGCCTGAAATATCTTGACCCGGCTCTTCATGTCCCTCAACATCAGGCTCAGTTGTCTTCTGGGGACATTTCCTACCACACTGAAGTGTTTCTTTATGTGTATATCTCCTGAACTTGGTCACAGAGCTTATCATATTGTATAACAATTATTCCTTAACATTTCTATTTTATTGTAGTATACTTTAAATCTCTCCAAAGCTGGGAACAAATTAATGCATCTTGGTATCTCTCTGATGCTTAAAAAACTTAAAGAAAATTTTTATGATTTATATATATTTTTTAAAGAAAAAAAGAAAACCCTGATAGATAACTCATCACATTTCAAAGAATCTTAAAATAGTGCAAATGACGATAAATGAAAGTTCTCGTGTTCCTCTGACCCTCTCAGTCTTTCACTCTAGGGGCAAACATTGCTAACATCCCTCCAAACTGTGCATGCGGATATAGACACATTTAACTTCCTAGAAAAAATTTAGGGGGGATTGTGATTTACATATTATTCTGCAATTTATTTCCTTGGTTGAATATGATTGAAATTATTTTGTAATAGTCCATTTTTAAATGACTTACTCATTTACTAGGTTTTCTATTGACAAACACATTTTCAGGTCTTTACCATTGGGCACAATGTTATAAAAAGTGAACTTGAAAATTTTCAATCTGCTTTTCCCCAAATTTGGAAATGTTGCTTGCTAAGTGACTTTGAAATGTTTGATTTATTCTCTCTTCTTCACCAAGTTAACAAAAATCTTTAAATTTCAAACATAATCAGTTTAAAAACAGTTGGCTTTTACTACTGTTTCCAAACTATGTTTTCCCCATTTTGAATCTAAACATCTTAAGGCACAATTTCAAAACATTTTAGATATTAAACCAGTTTATTTTCTAAGCTTGCTGATGAGTTGAAATTTTTTGGAAATGATTTTAAAACAACTTGAATGTTCCAAGATAACTTCCTAACATTTTGAAGCATTTGAGAACTTATTGAGCTTTCAGAGGTATTTATAAAACATTTGAATAAGTGATTAGAGATTGTAGAAAAAGCAAAGCATGTTTATTATATATCTTCATTGTTGCAACTAATCTTTTTTCTCCGAGATTTTATCTTCTAAGGTTAGAAACTATATTTAACACATATTAGTTATTTTCATTAAAGTAATATGAAATACTTATCATTATGCCATTTCTCTGCTTTTCTCCTTTCATTCATTTAACAAATACTTATTGAGTGCCTACTATGTGTTAGCCAGTGTCCCAGCCAGTGGGGACACAACAATAAGTAAAAGACAAAAATGCCTACACTCGTGGAGCTTACATTCCATGGTGGGGACGATCAAAATACACAAATTGATTAAGTAAAACATATAAGAGAGTGGTAAATTCTAAGGGAAAAACAGGCAAGGAAAATCATAGGAATGTTGAGGGGAGGGCTTATACTTTTAGATAGGTGGCCAGAAAATTGCTTGCAGAATATAACTTTCAAATAGAAGGCCTGGAGGAAGTGAAGGTGTGAGACATGTGGATATTTGGGGAAAGAGCATCTTAGGTTGAAGAATATCAAGTGCAAAAGTCCTGAGGCGGTAATGTGCCTGGAGTGTTTGAGGCACAGCAAGGAGACATGTGGTTGAAGTAGAGTGAACAAGCGGGAAAATAATGGGAGATAATTTTGGTGGACCAAACCACACGGGGCTTTATAAGTCATTATGAGGACATGAGCTTATTCTCAAAGTGAAATGGGAGTCTATTTGGAGGTTTTGGACCTAGTTGGAATTACCTGATTTACATTGGAAAAACCACTCTGGCCACTGTATTGAGACATAAAGGTGGCTAGGGAAGCCTGAGATCAATTAGGAGGTAGCCTAGTAATTCAGGTGAGAAATGACGGTGCTAGAGTGGAGAAAGTGAGAAGGGGTTGAATTCTGCGTAAGGTGAAAGAACAGTGAAAAGGATTTATTGGTGAGTTTTTAGCAGTTTGGAGCAAAGTTTTTTGAGTAAAAGAGTCAAGGTTTTTAGCATAAGTCACTGAATGAGAAGTTTGGAGGGGAGGGGTTTGGAGTGGGTATCAGAAATTAGTTGGGGCATTTTATGTTTGAGATACCTTTTTATATCCAAGTGAAGACGTTAGATGGGCCATTGGATATACAAATCTGGAGTTCAAAGGTGAGGCCAGGGCTGGAGATGTATATTTGGGAGCCATCAGGATATAGATTGGATTTGAAGCCATGAGGCTGGATGAGATCACCAGGCATTCAAGTTAATATGATAGAAAAGAGACCCAAGTATTGGGCTCTGGTTTGCTTCAACATTTGAGCTTAGAGAAGTGAGGAGAAATCAGAAAAGGGGACTAAGAAAGCCTAAAGAAGTGGAGAAAAAAAAACAGGTGAGAGTGTTGTGTTCTGTTAGCCAAGGTGGGAAATATTTCAAGGAGCAGAGAAGAGAGGATGAATGAAATCACCTGCCAGCATCTCACCTTGATGCACATTTGGTCATTGGCTCTTCTGGAAAGCCTTTTCTGGCTCTACCTCCACTTCACTTCCTCCCCCGCCCTCATGGCTCCTATTGCACACCCTGCTCTGGGTTCCGAGCCTCTTCAGGGGGCAGCTGCAATTCTGCACACCCCACGTTATGATACAAGGGTCAGTTCGCATGTCTGACTCTCCCATCAGACTGGAGCCTTTAGAGGGCAGGCCAGTGTCTTACTCTCAGCACCCCAGCCTGCTGAGGAGCCTCTACTCAACATATTTTGAATATAAGTAAATATTTATTTTAATCTGGTTTTACTTTGCATTTTTAAAAAAATGATTTTTAAACTAGGTATGCAATCCTTTGGATTTTGGAGATTTAGCTACTTTGGAGGGTGAAAAATAAAGGCTCACATAGCTTCTTCAGGTGACTTTGCCCTTATGTACATGAAGTTTTATAATCACTTCGCTGCATCACAGAGACTTTCTGTAGGACACTTAGTAACTCCCTACCGCCCTTGCTAATGCCCTTCTATCACCGGGAATGGCCTTCCCTCCTCAGTGACAGATCCCTGGAATCTATCTGGCTCGAAGGAACCTCTGTGAAAGCCTCCCCACTCATTGCCTTTGACCCTGGCACACATTCTAGTAACACTTTTCTTGCTCTAATGTTGGCATCAATATTCAAACTTAAATTTGTTAAGATTAATTGGCATTTATATCTTTCCTGGAAGCAAGCTATAGTCTGACTTCTGTGTTGACAGGATCACTCTGGCTGCTGTGTGCATTTTCCCATGGCTTACAGCCAGCAGCTCGGCGTCTGGGCAAAGTAGGAACCCAGTAACTGTTTAAAGTGTCAAAATTTTTTGAAAATCAGTGATTTCAACTTCAGAGGCAATACATATTGAAGTCAGCCATTGTGTAAGAGTCCTGAATTGATTTAAGGGCTTTCACAGATGGACGTCCTTCTAATAAAAGCCAGTGCAATGTTCCTCCCCATTGTTCAGCCAATGGACCTTCTAAATCCATTTAGGCATTCTTATATGCTGGGAGGATCCTGAGAAAGAAAATAATTGAATGCTCATAATTTTTAGTTTCCAGTAATACCACCTACCTTATGTTCTGTAAAAGGTCAATGGACTCAATCACAATTGTTTCGTATGCTCAGTAAATATTTCATACAAACAATAATTCAGTTACTCAGAAAAAATATAGAAATGGGCTGCTTTAGGTTCAAAAAAGGGGGATGTGCTGTGGATAGTCCAAAGTGCATGCACAGGGTCTCCTTCCTCAACTGATCAAGTGGCACGGTACATGCTACAATGAAGTGTATTTGAAAATATCTCCCTTTTCTTCCCAGGGTGGACATTACTAATTGAATGTCAAGCTCTACATGGCTAATCCTAAATGTGACTCAAATCCTTCTATAGGAAGCCCCTAACAATTGGAGCTCACATATGAGATGAGAGCTCTTTGCTATTGCATGTACTGGCTGTTAGGAAATGGGAACCATGAGGCAATGAGAGGTAAATGGAGCACAGAGCTGAGACATGAAAACCAGTCTCACTGTCATGTGGCTAGGCAACTGAACAGGAAGTCAGGAGGGCTGGGCTCTGGAGCCTGTTCTACTACTAGAAATGTGACTTGGGGTAAGTCACATAAACTTCTGGATAGTTTTCTTTTGGGTAACTCTTATGTAGACAGAGTATTTTTATTGCCATTGTTCCTTCATATATAAGAGTTAGACTACATTTGGGGGTTGATATTTCTCCTACCGAAACTTCTGCTACTAAACCATTATTGAGCACTTATTCTGTTCCAGGCATTCTACTAAAGGATTTATGAGTTCTGGACCCAAGGTCAACCTGTGGGGCATTTTCCCACAAGACCAGGCAATTCTCTGGCATGAGCTGGATGTCCTACAGTTCAACTCAATTCTGACACTACTGGTTAGAAAATAGCATTGGGGCCCTGGCCGGTTGGCTGAGTGGTAGAGCATCAGCCTGGCGTGTGGGAGTCCTGGGTTTGATTACCAGCCAGGGCACACAGGAGAAGCGCCCATCTACTTCTTCACCCCTCCCCCTCTCCTTCCTCTCTGTCTCTTTCTTCCCCTCTTGCAGCCAAGGCTCCATTGGAGAAGAGTTTGCCCGGGCGCTGAGGATGGTTCTGTGGCCTCTGCCTCAGGCGCTAGAGTGGCTCTGGTTGCAGCAGAGCGATGCCCCAGATGGGCAGAGCATCGCCCCCTGGTGGGCATGCCGGGTAGATCCCGGTCGGGTGCATGTGGGAGTCTGTCTGACTACCTCCCCGTTTTCAACTTCAGAAAAAAAAGAAAATAGCATTGGATCCCACAGCTGAAGGGCTCAGTCCTAGAAGATTGCCCCTCTCCCCACTTCTGATGCCAATGACAAGTGCAGGTGGTTACCTGTATTTCCGCTAAAATCTGAAGTTCCTAAAACCTCATCCTTGGGTTCTATCAATTTGCTCCATTGGCTCACAGAACTCAGGAAACCTGTTTACTCACTAGATTACCAGTTTGTCACAAAGGCTGTTAAAGGACATGAATCAACAACAAGATGAAGAGATACAAAGGGTAAGGTCCTGAACACAGGAGCTTCTGTCCTTATGGAGTTTGGGGCCTGGTATGGTGACATGTTGTAGCTTTCTGTCTCCAACCTGGAAACTCTTCAAACCCCTCATGTTTTTAAACAGAAGTTTTATTACATAGACATGATTGATTAAATCATTGATTCAACCTTCAGCCCTCTTTCCTCCCTGGAAGTTCCACTCCTCTTATCATGATTTTTCCCTGACAACCAGTCCCCATCCTTGGGTGCATTCCAAGTCACCTAATTATCATAAACCATGTTGTGGTGCAAGGGAACTCTTTATGAATAATATGACTCCTGTTTTCCTTTATGGCTCTGAAGCCATTTTAGAAACTGAGGACAAAAGACCAAATATATAACAAAAGATGCTTACATTGTTCCTATTGCTGAGGAAGTTCCAAAGGTTTGGGGAGCTGTGAGCCAAGAACCATGAGTGAAGACCAAACATATATAATGTTGTATATTTATTATAAATCACAATATCATAGGACTTTATCTTCATCAAGCAGTTTGATCTTCCCACTGGCCCTATATAGTAGTTTCTATTAATATCCCCCTCGGACAGATGAAGAAACTAAAGCATAGAGAGCTGAAGTAATTTGCCTAGAGTCCCACAGCTGGTGAGTAGTTTGAATACTAACCTCAGCTCTTGGACTTCCCAAATAACTCTAAAGTCTGCTCACTGAACTGCCGCACTGTACCGAGGTCATTGTAGTTTCCAAACATTGTTCTAGTTGATGCCAGGGTCGTGGAGTGCAAGATCCTGCCCTCTGAGGTGCTCTCAACCCTCCACTTGCTCTGAGACATCTCTTTGGAACCCACGGAATCCAATAAACGGCCTCAGGACCTCTGGCTGGAAGACCTTCCTGACTTTTCAGCTTTCATGGTCTCCTTGCATGCGACAGATACAACAGCATGAATGCCCAGCATTAATTCCTCCGCCCACCAGGGGACCTCTTAAATTATAGATGATGCCCACCAGATGAAGCCCTGGCTTTACAACTGATGATGCTAACTTGAACCCTGGCTTTACAAAATATAACAATTAGGAAGTGATTCTTTGGAGCTGTTGTGGGGGCTGCCAAGGATTTGGTTTGTTACAGTCTTCTGTGTCTTTGCACGGAGATCCCAGGGGAGGCATCTTTCTCCCGCCCCTGGGTTAAGGGCTTTTCCTGAGCACTGGTGTGTGTTAGCCTCATGGACACTGTGAATTCCATAACCCCCTCTGGCTCCCATGACATATGACTTCTGAAAGACTCAGAGTAGAATTAGTGGTCTAGTCCTAGAGCTTACTGACTTTGCTCATGGCTCTAAATCAGTTTTTTTCCCTTTTGTTTAATTTTTCTTCCATTAATTTATTTTTTGTGTGGCATAAACATTTATGAAAATAATCTTAAATCCATTTTGGAATAAGGTGGGGTGTAACTGAAGAAAACTTATTATCTCTAAAGAAGAATTCCCTGCTGATGACCATTATCAATACTGGACTCCCTTCATTAGTTTAAAATCTTAAATGTATGAGTTTTTCATGCTTTCTGATAGTTTTTTAAAGATCATCATAAGGGTGGACCCTAATCTAGCTAGATATAAAGAAAAAAAATATTGGAAATCTGATTCACTCCTTCCAAGTTGTCCTAGTGTCGATGGCTGACGTGGAATGCAGGGAGTCACTGAAGGTAAAGAAATGAGAAAAGCAGGGGAGAAATGAAAGAAATTTCAAGAAGATAATGCCTATTAGTTAAGTCCTTATTTTGTACTGATGTCGCGGACTTTGTATGCTTTTTAACCTTCTCAGTAAACTTGTGAGTTATCATTCCAGATTAACTGATAAGGAAACTGAAGTTCAAAGATGTTTAAGGAGAGAAACAAGAATGTGGCGATTGGACGTTTCAGTTGGCTTCTGACATGCATCTTCATCCACAGCCCTCTGCATCATCCGGACTTCAGACTACCACCATCTCCTAGTGGGGAATGCACCCTTCCCAACTGGTCTGGCCACCTACATTCTAGCGCCCCCTACAACTTATTCTTCATGCTGCAGCCAAAGTGACTATAAATCACAAATTAGCTTGTATTAATTGCTTACTTAAAACCTTTTCTTTAATGGATTTCTTTTGTCCTTAAGACAAAGACTAAGTTCTTGAATAAGCCCTTTGCCTACATGGTCTCCAGCCTCATCTCTCACAACCCTTCTCTTTTTCTCTCATCTTCTCCTAAATTGGTTCCTGTGTCTCAGAATCAGGCTTACTTGGAGAGCTGACAGATGGCTGCCCCCATCCCTTCTCCCCCACCCAGACTCCAATTCAGTAGGTGTGGGATTGGGCCTGAAAAGCGCATTTCTGACACTTTCCCAGGGGGTGCTGAAGCTGCTGCTCTGAGGACCACACCTTCAGTAACACCACCTACAACATTTTCCCCAACATTAAGCTTTTAGGTAAGGGTCAGCAAAGTTTTATTTTTTATTTTTTTAATTAATTTTAATGGGGTGACATTGATAAATCAGGGTACATGGGTAAATCAGAGAAAACATCTCTAAGTTATTTTGACTTTTGATTATGCTGCATTCATATCACCCAAAGTCTAATTGTCTTCCGTCACCTTCTGATTTTCTTTGTGCTCTTCCCCTCCCCCAACCCCCTCTTTCTCCTCCCCCCTCCTCCCCCCTCGTCCCCCCTTCTCCACATTCTTGTCCATGTCCCTGAGTCTCATTTTTATGTCCCACCTATGTATGGAATCATATAGTTCTTAGTTTTTTCTGATTTACTTATTTCGCTCAGTATAATGTCCAGATGGTAAATATTTGGGGTTTTGCAGTCCATTGGTCTCTTTCGCATTTATATAGCTTTGCCTACTCAGCTCTGCCTTTGTAGTGTGAAAGGAGCCAAATACAATACAGAATAAGTGTGATTGTATTCCACTAAAAGTTTATTTACAAACACAGAGGGGGAGGAGATCATCTGTGTACAGCAAACTACAAGCTATAGTTTGGTAGATGTCAAGCACCCACTGACCACAGAGCTTTTGCACAGGCCATTTGCCCCTTTGATTGGCATGTCCTTCCTCTCCTTTTCTGCCTACTTAGTTTATTCTTAGCTTTCACATCTTGTATTAATCATAGCATCCCTTTGCCTTTCTTAAGTCCTCTCATGAATTCAACAATATTGATCACGTACCTTTTAAGTGCTAGACACTGTTCTAGGTGCTAGGGATATGGGGAAAAGGCAGATAAGATCTCTATAATTAGGGAACTCCATAATAGTGGGAAGATATATGATAAAGACTTAAACAAATAATAAAATTAAATTAAATCCTTCGGAGAGTATTATAAAAATGTGATAGGAAGCATCACTTGGGAAGAAGTCCCTCTCCTTTATAGTGACTGGCACAGTCTCAGTTTCACATTTGTTTGTGGGATGGTATGACTCATACTGCTCAGCTTTTTCAGATCGAAACATCTATACCTGTCTGGCTCTGTACCATTGTTTCCTTATTGCTTAGCGTAGAATCTACAGAGACGTGGCTCAGACAATACCAATAAAACTGATTTCTGAGGTTAATGGGTCATGCCTTATACTGTTTAATTTATTCTTTCATCAAACACTCATTCAACTGTGTCAAAAGTTCCTGGTAGAGATACTGGGATGAAAGGTATCTTTTCTTTTTCTCATTAAATGCATTGATCTAATATTTATTGAATACCTACTGAGTTTACTGAGTTCCAGGCTCTGCTCTAGGTCAGGGGACAGAAGGATTTTTGGTACAACAGAGAAAGATTTCTTCCCTCACGGAGTTTATTTTATGGTTGGGGGAGGAGTGGGGCAGACATTAAATACTCAACACATATATTGTCTAAATCATTGCAAAGGTGAGAGTAAAGTAGAAAATAGGAGGTAGAGAATGCTAAGTGGAGAAGCAGGCCATTGCAATTTTAAATAGAGTTGTTGGTGAGGGCTCTGACCTGAAGAAAGTGGAAGATTTAGTCAGTGAGCCAAGTAAATATCTGAGAATTTCAAACAAAGAGCAAATATTTTTAAGGGTATTGGGCTGCCTGGCACATCCAAGGACAATAAAAAGGATAATGTGCCCAGAGTTGAGTGATCAGTAGACCCCAGCTATTGTGGACATCTGCTTCATATGAGATATTAGGTCTAAAATGAGATACATGAAGTGGATTCAGGAAAATTTCTGGGTAATTAATCTTCACACTAACTAGTGAAAAGCTTCTCAGAAGGAGGATTCTCTTCAATCATGACAATGAAGGAAAAATAGAGATTTTATAAACATTTCCAAAATTAACCATTCTTTTTTTGCACTAGATATCTCTGAAGTAAAGTCACTGAAAAATGTTAGTTCAGTGGCATTGGCTTAGGGAAAATTTGATGCTCAAGTTTACCAGAAGATATTACAGAAAAATTCTGAACAAGACTATAGTAATCAAAATAGCATGGTACTCAAGAACTGTATCAAGATATAAACCTATGCCTTCACAGTCAATTAATATTTGACAGAGGAGCCAAAGACATACAGTGGGGGTAAAGATAGTCTATTTAATTAATGATGTTGAGAAAATTGGACAGATTAATGCAAAAAATTAAACTAGACCACCTTCTTACAATACAAGAATAAACTCAAAATGGATTAAAGACTTAAATGTTAGACTCAAAACTATAAAAACCCTAGAAGAAAACATAGGCAGTAAAATCTCAGACATTTCTTGTAGCAATATTTTTTTCTGATATCACCTTGGGCAACGAAAACAAAAGAAAAACAAATGGAACTACATCAAACTACAAAGTTTTGGTACCCCAAAGGAAACCATCTGCAAAAAAACCAAGATGGAAAGATAACCCACTGAAAGGGAGTCACTGGTACTGATAACTCATATTCTGATAAGGGGTTAATATCCAAAACTTATAAAGAACTTATACAACTCAGTGCCAAGAAAACAAACATTCCAATTAAAAAGTGGGCAAAAGACTTGAATACACAATTCTCCAAAGAGGACATACAGATGGCCAATAGATATAGAAAGAGATGCTTGATGTCACTAATTATCAGAGTAATGCAAATTAAAACCACTGTGAGAAATCACCTCACACCTGTCAGAATGGCTAGCATCAATAAATAAACAACAAGTATTTGTGAGGATGTGAAGGAATGGAAATCCTCATGCACTGTTGGTGGGAATGCAGACTGGTGCAGCCACTGTGGCAAACAGTATGGAGTTACCTCAAAAGGTTAAAATGGAACTACCTTATGACCAAGTGATTATACTTCTTGGATTTTATTTGAAGAAACTCAAACACCAATTTGAAAGAATATATACACTCCTATGTTCATTGCAGCGTTATTTACAATAGCCAAGTTTTAGATACAGCCCAAGTGTCTATCAGTAGATGAGTGGATAAAAAAGCAGTGGTACATTTACACAATGGAAAACTACTCAGCAATAAAAAAGAAGGAAGTCTTACCCTTTGTGACAGCATGGATGGACTCGGAGAGCATTATGCTAAGTGAAATAAGCTAGTCAAAGAAATACAAGTACCATATGATTTTATTCATATGTGGAATCTAATGAATAAAATGAACTAACAAGCAAAATAAACTCATAGATAAAGAGCAGCTGACAGCTGTTGGGGCTAGGGAATAAACTGGGGGGGTGAAGGGATTGAACAAAAAAAAAACCCAAAGAGCTCATAGACATGGAAAACAGTGTGGTGATTGGGGGGAGAGGAATGTGGAGAGAGGTGAAGAGGGTAAGGGGGGATAATGGTGATGGACAGAGAGTTGACTTGGGGTGGTGAACACACAATGCAGTATACAGATAGTGTGTGTGCACCTGAAAACTATCATTTTGTTAACCAGTATTACCCCAATAAATTCAATAAAAAGGAAAAAATTTAAAAATTTTTTTAAAAAGAACAGACAAAAAATAAAATATAACCATTATTCCACCCACCTAGAACCAGTTAATTCAATGGTATATTATCTTTTATATATATATTTAAAAAGGGATAATATCTTATAAATGTTTGTTGACTTATTTTTTATAGCTTAATGTGTTGTGAACATCATTTGTATATCAAGGAAAGTATTTTTGCATTTAAGTTTTTAATGGCTTTGCTGTATTTCATACTTTATCTAATCAAACCCTTTTAATTAGATATTTAGGTGGTTAATAATGTTGTGATGACTATCCTGTTGGTAAATGTTGGAACAAGCTTTGAGTTATCTCCTGAAGATAGATCCCCTGAGTAAACAAGGTGGTGAGCATATGGAGCTGGGCCAGTCTGCAAGGAACAAGAAGACAGGAAGATCTGGGAGACTGGTCACACAGACCAATGCCACTTCAGAGCAGGCCCTGGTGTGGAGTGTTCCAAGTGATGGGTGAAGCTGACTGGGTAGGTGTGGGATGTGGACCAGCAGTGGATAGATGAGACGTTGATAGCCTAATGGGAGCCATAGGGCCCGTGTTTGGAACAGGGAAGACAAGTAATTTGTCTCAGGCAGCGGTTCTCAAACTGGTTCCTGGATACCAGCAGCATTAGCATCACCTGGGAGTCTGTTAGAAATGTAATATACAGAATGGTGACTATAGTTAATAATACTGTATTATATATTTTAAAGTTGTTAAGAGAATAGACCTTAAAAATTCTCATCCCACGAAAAAAAATTGTAACTATGTGTAGTGACAGATGTAAACTAGATTTAATTGTGGTGATCATTTTGTATATATACAAATATCAAATCATTAGGTTGTACACCTGAAACATATATAGATATATATGTCAATTATATCTCAATTAAAAAAAAAAAAGGAATAAGCCCTGGCCTGTTGGCTCAGTGGTGGAGCATTGGCCTGGCATGTGGAAGTCCTGGGTTCAATTCTTGGCCAGGGCACATAGGAGAAGCATCCATCTGTTTCTCCACCCTTCCCCCTCTCCTTTCTCTCTATCTCTCTCTTCCCCTCCTGCAGCCAAGGCTCCGTTGGGGCAAAGTTGCCCGGGTGCTGAGGACAGCTCTATGGCCTCTGCCTCAGGTACTAGAATGGCTTCGGCTGCAGCAGCACGACGCCCCAGATGGGCAGAGCATCGCCCCCTGGTGGGTATGCGGGTGGATCCTGGTCAGGCACATGCAGGAGCCTGTCTCTCTGCCTCACTGCTTCTCACTTCAGAAAAATATAAATAAACAAACAAACAAATAAATAAGAAATACAAATTCTCAAGTTTCACCACAGAACTGAATAAAAAATGCAGGGGTCAGGCCCAGTACTCTGCATTTAATGAAGCCTTACTTGTGAGTCCCATGTATGCTAAAGTCTGAGAATCACTACCTTAAAGATAATAGGGTGCTTCTACCAAGCAGAAGATAAGAGCTTTTGTTCAGGAAAGAAGGACAGATGTTATTAGAATTTTTAATCCCCCCCTTTTCTTAATTGATGCCGGAGAGAGAGGGAGAGACAGAGACTGAAACATTGAACTGTTCCTGTATGTGCCCTGACCAGGGATCACACCTACTACTTCTGTGTTTCGGGATGACTCTCTAACCAATCAAGCTACCTGTTCAGGGGATTACATTTTTCTTCCTCTAACATTCTATGATGTTCTATTTGTAGTTTATTTTATACTTACCTGTTTCCTTTCCCACAGACTGCATGCTTCCTGAGAGCAGACAGCTCTCTTAGCACAGTGCTGACATTGTCCACATGCCCTTCTCATCCACTCCACGTCCTCTCCTGCTCTCTGTCCCTGAAGGCTGACTGACTTCTGTGCACCATATCAATGGGCTCCTGTGTCCTCTGGACTGCAGTTGGTTTTGAGCAGTGGATGGTTCTCTGTCTCCCCTCCCCCCCAAAAAAATATGGAGGGAGAGGGAAGAGTAGGATTAGGCTCTTTATTCCCTCTCTTCCCCTCCCTGCGTGCTTCGTCAGAACAGGAGTGCTCCTCGTCCCACTGTACCCACTGCTCCTCCAAAGGTGGCCTCTGCTGTGGGACTCTCTCCTTCCAGGATCTGGGGACCACTCCTTGCCCTGGTCCCTCTGGCTGAAGGGCCACTTGGCTTCACCACTGATGGTCCCAGGTGCCACCCCCCCATTCCTGTGCTTGTTCTATGTCCACACGTTTCTAATCTGCTTCTTTGTAAGCAAATCCTCCTAAGAATATTGATTTTGATTGTATCCTCTATTTCTGTTTGAGACTTGATTGATAGAATCAACACCTCATATTTGTTAATGATATTAAATGATATTTATTAATGAAATTGGAACATTTTTAAAATATATATTTTGAAAACAAGTTATATGCATGCTTTATATCATATAAAGTCCTTTGATAAAATTCTTTTAAGATAGATAACTTAAACCCCCATTTAATCTTGCAAAGAAAAATAAGTCCAACAATATTTATAAGGAATCAAGAGAAGTAATCTGTTATTCATAATCTTGGCTTAAACCATTGCAGAGGGGTAAGATGGGATTTTCTCCAACTGCTAGTCATAGTGATAATTTGAGCTCTTGACCTGCACAGAATCCCAAGAGATATGAGTATTTGTGAAGAAGGGCAATGGCTTAATTTATTTTCAAAGTTATAGTGACAGAAACTCAAGGCACTTTGAATTATATTGTAAGTAAAATAAATTAGTTTTAGTCTTTATTTCCATAAATTATACCTTGGTATGTAAGAAGAGAAATGTTCCCTGTGGTCAATGATGGGCCCTCTCCCTGCAGTTTATAAATCAAAGGTGCAATTGGAGAATAAAACACTTATTATGAAATAGAATGTCAAGCTCCTTGTTAAATTTGCTGTAGCAATTAAGTTCTCAGATGAGAAAGGGCGTCTTTTCTAATGTTTCATTACCTCTGTCATTCAGAACTCCATTTATAGGAGCAACTCTTCATAGTAAGTGCACATTAGGGTGACTTTTCACCTCCATTGAAATGAAAGATTTGAAAGGGGGAATTGGTTCCTGTCCACCTGCTTGAATAGCAGTGAATACTGGCTCTTTGCCAGTTTGCAGAGAAAGGGGAGAGGCAAGAAGGATGGTAAATGGCCCACTTGGTCCAGATTGGCTGGTGTTGAGGTGAAGCTGTCCCTCGGCACTGCACACTATCCAGGGCAGCTGTCTCCCATGCTGATGGCATTCTATCCTAAATCATGAGGATGACCCTTATTTCCAGAGAAGCCTCAGATTCTAATTCATCACAACTTTGGGGTAAAAATAATAATCAATTTCGTGTTGTTCATCTTAGCTTGTAAAGCAGGAAAAGGGGTGTGTAAAAGAGAGAGAGAGAAGCACATGCAAATGTCTTTGGCTTTTATTACTACTGTATTCCAAGGAAAATAGTTGCATTAAGGAGGTTATTTCCCTCTGGAATAAGGAGCAATGGGTTTAGTCAGTCAGCCCTACATTTAAATTTGGCCTTTACTGATGACTAGTTGTGCACCTCAGGTAATTTTCCTTAAGCCTTAGTTGCTTTACTTATTGATGAGGGATACTTCTATTCACAGGGCGAGTGTGAGGTTAAGTGAGTGAATTTCACATAAATGACATTTCTTCATAAGCTATAAAGCATGTGAACGTCCAGATATATGGAAAAGATTTATATAGGCAGATGGGGATCCTCAAACCCCTCAGCGAGATCTTCTGAGCATGGCTTTTAAGATACCTAGAGGCAGAAAAAGCCCAATAGAGATCAGGGGAACTACCAGCTTTTAGGATACACCCTTAAAGGCTCCAATGCCCCAAAAGGGTCTCATAGGATGCCATCTGGGTCCTGCTTCATTAGTGGAAAGGAAGGTCATTGAGCTAAAGCCTGCCAGGCTTACAAGCCTCTGCTGTGAGGAAACAGGGACACTGGAAGGTAGGCTTCCCCCTCACTCCTCTAAGGGAGGGTTCAGACTCTTCCAGCCCTGCTCCAGCCACCTATGACCTAACCTTGCCCAGAATGCTGGGGTTTGCCACTGAAGGCTGAAGGTGCCCAGGGCCGTCGGCCCCATCTACGACACTGTGGACGAGCCTAGGGTATTTCTTCCAAGAAGCAGGTAAACTGATCTTATTTGCACAAGGGCCATTTAACTATGTTTTGCCTGAATAGTCAGGTTTTTTATTCTTCCCTCGAAGATCTCTGTTGTGGGTGTTGATAGTCCTATTTTCTGCTGCTTTGCTTAATATATAGTGTTTCCTTTATTCCTCCTACCTCAATGCCCCACTCATATTTCAGGCTGGGACCTACTCCTAATTTAGAGCTCTCTTTTCCCCTTTTGCCAACTTCTATTATGAATCTACCTTTGCCACCCAGCTTAGTGTGTCCCAAGGTTCTCTTTACCATGCCACAGTTGCAGAGCTCCAGGGAAAAGCAACCTGGTCTCATCTCTCCAGGAAGAGGAGAACAGAAGCTCCATATCCACGCATGCTGCAAATGGCTTTTCCAGTCTACCTGAATCATTACCAGCTAGAAGCAGCGGTCATTGGGACTTGGACATGAGCTGCAAAGTATAGAATGGTGACAACAATTCCAGTGCCATGCGGACTTTTTCTGGAGGTGGACTTTTCCTGGACTCCTGCTCCTTGTGACAGCTCCTAACAGACTGAACTGTGGTTGGGTTGCATTTTTCAGGGATTTGGCATGGTGGTGGGGCCAACTTGGACTTGGTGAACATATTAAGGACACTACTCTTTTATGGATTCTTGCTGTATTGGCCAAGAGTTTGCTTAAAGGCTTTTAATCACTGTAAAAAAAATAGAAGGCTGGATAAAGAAGATGGGGCATATATACACCATGGTATACTATTCAGCTAGAAGAAATGATGACATCAGATCACTTACAGCAGAATGGTGGAATCTTGATAACATTATGTGGAGTGAAATAAGTGAATCAGAAAAAAACAAGAACTGCAGGATTCCATACATTGGTGAGACATAAAAGCAAGACTAAGAGACATGGACAGGAGTGTGGTGGTTACAGGGGGTGGGGGGAGGGAAGGAGGGAGAGGGGGAGGGGGAGGAGGAGGGGTACAAAAAAACTGGATAGAGGGTGACGGAGGATGATCTCTCTTTGGGTGATGGGTATGCAACAGAACTAAATGGCAAGATAACCTGGAAATGTTTTCTTTGAATATATGTACCCTGATTTATTGATGTTACCCCATTAAAATAAAAATTTATTCATAAAAAAAATTAAAAAAAAAAAGCATGTGAACGCCCTCCAGCGAAAGACCACCGAGAACACACCTGCAGTTGAAAAAGTTGTGTTCATTACTCATTGCGGCGTGGGAGAATGGTTCCATGGGGAACCATGGGGTATCTTAGTTAGAAGATGTTTGAAAAGACTTAGATGAGATTTAGCCTGGGGTATTGTGGTTTGAGGAGGGTTTAAAGAAATGAGGTTATGCTGTGATTGGATGCTGTCAGGATGCAGGGGTAATTCTGCTTGGGTACCTTAACACATTGTATCTAGAAAGAAGGGAAGTTAGAAGGAGGCTTAAGCTGTAATTAGTAAGAAAGAGGCAGTTATATTAGTTAAGAAAAGCAGATATCTGGTTATTTTTGTGGTGTCTTGGACAATGTTCATGTGTTCAATTATGCTTATGGCATGGTATTGTTTTTGTCTTGACCCATCCTGGTCACAAAACATCCCTGAGTCTGATATTCTGTGAAATTGTTTATGTTCAACAGGAGAACATCAAGGACTAGCTGGTGTTCCAGGCCAGCTGTTGGATGTTAGGGGCTACTTTTCACTTTCTTGGGCATTATAGAAAAGTGGAATGTTTTCCTTTTAAAATTGTACAGATAGAGAGTTGTTACTTCTTTTTGTATATGTGTCTGAGTGTGTAAATGAGTCAACTCTGTGTGTGTGTTCCAGCAGTATGTGTAGCTACCATTCTGTGGTTAAAGCACATCTTTAATTGAGACATCGACATGGTTTAGTGGCTGTGCTAGAAACATTCTAGTGTCCTCACTGAACATTTCTTCTCCTGAGGAAACTGCTCCACTCTTCTGCTGAGGAGAGGGACTGTTTGGTACCAGGTGGCTCTGGTCACAGATCAGGGCTGGGCCTGATAGGAGACAGCCAGCCCATAGGCTGGCGGCCATGTGGCCTGGCTTGAAATGTTAGATTGGAATCAGATAATTCTCCCAGAAACTGGAAAACCAAGAAACTTACCCAGCTAATGGGGCCAAAAAGCCCATAGAATGCTATGAGGAAAATGTGCAGACTGATATTAGGGTCATGAAAGACAACAACAGAGAAACAGACTAGAAGTGGAGAGCTCTTGCGGGTGGAGGAAAGAGAACTGTAGAGGCGAAGTTCAAAGTAAAACAGAGCTCTGTGATAGAATGGCTGGCCTCTGAGCTGTTAGGGGCTGGACCACTTTCTGACTCTAGCCTTGACCATCCTCTGATAAACTCCTGCCTCATAAGCTAGCTCAGATGGGTCCCTGTGTTTTGCAACAGAGAGATACTGATTTAAGTAACTGTCTACAATGTTAGAGAATTAAAAAACTGTAGGCAGCATCTAGCCCAGGCATGGCCAACACACGGCCCATGGGCCAGATCTGGCCCGCGTAATGAGTTTATGCGGCTGGCGATTAAATTTTTATTCTTCTCCGCTACTTTAAAATCTCAGCTACTCAGGAGAGGAAGCGTCTTTGATTATTGGAAATCGAGATATTTAAGAAGATAGTGATACTCAGAAAAGAATTCCATGTGTGACTAATCTAGGGTTAATTTCTAATAATTGGTCGAATGGATTCGCGATACTTATTTTTTTAAAAAAGTCCATTATGAAGATTTACAACTTTTGTACTCGTCTGTACTCTATTTGAACTGTTTGACATTTAGTAGCGATGTGAAACCCACATTCTTTTAGGGGGAGTTTGCCAGTGCACACCCAAGGTCAAACATTTCGTTATTTTTGTGGTCAAGTGTGATGAATCAAGTGGCATTGTAGCATAGACAATAGCTGCAGTTGATAACTGAAAACGTGTCCAGGCTATTTGTAAAAGAAAATAATTGTTTTATTTGCGATATAACCCCTTCAAGCACATTCTATTAATTAAATATTGTTTTGATTGATTGTGATACAGTTTGGATATTTATGTGGTATGTAATTATATTTTTATTAAAATAATATTGTATATTAAAATTTTTTTCACTCACATTTATTCATAAACAAATTACTTAATAAAATTTTGTTTACTTAAATGAATCATTTTTGTATTTAACATTTTTTAATTTTAATATTTCATCCGGCCTGTGAAAAAAGTTTTCTTTCTGGCCAGGGGCAGAAACTGTTGGCCGCCTGATCTAGCCTGTTCAAGATGACAGAACAGGATGGAAGTGGCATGAGACTAGAACTGCACGTCCATCTTAAGGATGTGCACACGTGACCACACACTGTGCTTCTTGCTAAGGATGCTGACCACATTTGGGGGACATTTGCTTTGTAAGAGAGTCCTTCATGCAGACAGAGTTGATAACTGCCTACATGGTGTTTGAGGAGCCCTAGAAAGTTCTCCAGCTCCTTCCCTGCTCTCCCCACATACCCTCCAGGATGCTAGCACCTGCATCCTCAGATAGTTGCAAAGGTTAAATAAGGTTTTGTGTGTTAAATCCTTATTATAGTACTTGATACATAGTAAGAACTAAATGAACAGTACTTAGCAAAGTGTATAAAGCCACTGTTCTAGCTCATTTATGCCTGACTCCAGAGGTAGTAGTAGTAGAAGACAATGCTCTAAATGGGTGATGTTAACTGAGCTTATTAGTTTAGTTCAGGACAGTAACCAGAGGATATGAGCAATACTTTAGGGTTGATATTACCTGTGCTGATATAAATGAACAATACCTTACACTAGTCTAGCTTGTGGATCTAGCTACTACATTAGCTCCTTTACCAAACACAAAAACTGTAACATTGTTAATCCCATCTTAAAGCTATGGAGCCTGAGGCTCAGGGCAGCTGAAGGCTGAGTGAGGCTGTTCTCCCTGTAGGGAACGGAGTGAGAACCCAGGGCACTAGGAGTTGGGAGAGAGTGTGCCAAGTTGGGAAACTTTTTTAACATCATCATTTTGTCCAGGACCAGCCCTCCACGCCCAGGAACTTGCAAATAAAGGGCTCTCTCCATCTGGCTGCGATAGTAATTCTTCTCTGTCCAGGCTTAATGTCACCAACGTGATTAGCACCTGTATCAGGAAAATCAATGGCCTCCTTGGTGAGCATCTGCTCTTTCCCATTCATCTCTGTCTCTGCGGGTGAGGAGAATGGCAGCTTGAGCTTGGAGAATAGTCATTGCATAATGTAAGCAGCCTGGACGGGCCCCGCGGGTCAGCGAAGGCAGGAAAGAGGCGGCTGTGTGACTTGCTGTCGTGCAATAGATAAAGTTTCTTTGAAAAGTTTTTTTTTCTTTTTTTGAAAGCTTGGAAAATGTGGAGCCTCATTCCTTTCAAGAGGATTCATGGAAAAGCCATGCTTACTAGGTACAGGGGGGCCCTATTGCTGCTTATGAGCAAGGCCCTGAGGATTGGGGAGGCAGGCTGCCTGGTAAATATCGCTCAGGACTTTATCCAGCTTGATGGCCACACCTTCATTTGAAGGGGAATATATTTTTAATGAAGTGGGTTTTTAAGAAACTATGTGGACTGAATGCTTACATTTTTTTTTAAGTTTTCTGACATTTCTAAAACTAACTCTAGGCATATTTTTAAAGCTCTCAGGCTTAAGATGTTTATTTTGATTAAAGTATTTTTATTTGCATGTTAAATTCACTTAAGAGAAATCCATTACGAGTTTGAATTTGTATGCATTACTATACCTACGACCTTAAAAACCTAATTATAAAATTAATTTTTGGTTGCTATTTCATGTGTCAAGTTATATACTCATTGTTTTGTGGGGGGAAAAAAGCACAATGCTGCCTCTAAAATAGAATATATAGCATTATATTTTATATTCACAACACTGGTTAATTATGGTTTTGCAGTTTATGCAAAGTATATCTACCCAGAATATCAATCTGGATATTAAAAGCTTATCTTCCTGTCTTTGGAAATGTTAAGATAGTCAAGTAAAATTAAAGCATTTTAAACAATTGGTTGCTCTTAAAAAAAAAAAAAGAATTCTGAGAATTTTTTCTAATAGAAATTGTTTGGAAAATTACAATTAACTTTGCCTTATAGAGTTACTTTTTTCATTTTTTTAAAATGAGAATGTCCACAAAGTTCACTGCCTGTGTGTATGTGTGTGTATTCTTTTCAAATGTATTACATTTTTGGTAGAGGTAGGCAGATGCCTGTTTGAACATTTTTGAACTGACTTTATTATAATATAAAAGCTAGCTAATATTAAAGATATCCATTCACCTGAATAATTTAACCCTTCTCTTCTGGTTTATAATCATTAATCTTTATTTCATGAAATCAAGCAAGATAATAAAATGACATCCCAGTGATAATAACAGTATGGATGGATTCATTGCAACCACTTGCTCTGACCCTCTCTTTTCAGAGAGCCTCTTTATCTTGCCAACATGACCTTCTTCTTGGTCTGCTATTATCTGAAAAATCGCCTTTGTTAGTCTTTGGAACTTTTCCACTCTCTGTGGCCTCCAATGTTTTTATCATTGTTCAGACTCTTAGCTTTGCTACCATAGATGTAAAGAGTTTTTTCTTTTTTTTACAAGTCTCAGTGTACTTGCTAAAATAGAATAGCAATTGTTAGCTAATCATTATTGTGTGTGGAGCGAACAAAAGCTCTTTAAAATGAGACCAGGCCTGTTCTCTAGCAACAGTAATTCAGACTTAGTCTTATCCATCATTCTGTGGCAGCGCCTGGGGCTGGAGCTTGACTTGAACTCTGAAAAGATGAGAGAAAAGGACATGAACATTGGTGAGAACCACTTGACTGAGTAGGGGTGAGTATGATGTCTAGTAAAACTAGACGCTTTGTTGCACCTGGGTTGTGGGTAGTTCCAGGCCGTTTCCCTACTCCCACCCCAGTGTGGCAACTGTGGGCTGGGTTGGATAGAGTTGCCCATGTGTAGTACGGGCATTTGTTATATTTTGCGATCACACAAAATCCGCGGACATGTCTCTCTCTCTCTCTTTTTTTTTTTTTTTTTTTTTTTTTTTTTGAGAATATCCCACAATATAAACTCATCCTACCCAAGGTGGGAGTGGAATACTCACTTTCCCAGATTCCCTTGCTACTAGGTACAGTCATGTGACTGGCTCAGCTAATAAGATGCAAACACAGGAGAGATTTTGAGTTAAGTTGAGAAAGAAGGCTGGGCATGGAGTCCATTTTCTGGGGAACGTCATGATGGACACCTCTGGCTTTGGGGGACTGCTGTGTGTGGGGGGAGTCCTGACGGTCAGGCCTAGTCAGTGGCCCCAACTGCCTTTGTTCCAGAGGTAGTGGCCCGCACTGGGACAGCTCTGAACTGAGGTTTTGAGTTACTTCTTGCTGCCTAGCCTCTCAGACATCACCTTGATTTGAGTTTTAAAAAACTTATTTTAAAATTTATTTATTTTTAGGTTGTAAAATGTGATATTATTTTTAAGATATATAATGTGATGCTTTGATAAACATACATTGTGAAGTGGTTAGCTCAGTCAGGTTAAGTAACATCCATCACCTCACATAGTTACTTATTTATTTATTTTTTGTGGAGAGAACATTTAAGATCTACTCTCTTAATAGATTTCAAGTATACAATATAGTATTGCTCACTATAATCAGTGTACATTTGCTCCCTGGAACTTACTATCTTACAGCTGATAGCTGATAGTATCTTACCTTCTAACCAACTTCTCGCACTCCCAAACCCCCGACAGCCACCATTTTGCACTCTGAATGTAGGAGTTTGACTCTTTTAGATTCCATATATAAGTAAGTGTGATCATATGGTACTTGTTTTTCTGTGTTTCGTTATTTCACTTAGCATAATACCCCCCAGGTTCATCTATGTTGTCACAAATGGTAGGGTTTCCTTCATTTTTTTTAATGGCTCTTTTATGGGATTTGGAGTAAGAAGAATCTAAACAGTATTCCATAGAATTTTACCAAACAATGAACTTGGACATATGTCTAATTATAACAATTATAACATAACCATCTCACTCAAGATAGGCGCAGTCTTAGTTAAGGGAGGTAGCAAGAGTGAAAATACCATCTCTGACTCTGGGCTCTTTGGAGTCAGTCATTTCTTAGATTTTATCCTTGATTTGACAAGCTTTCACGTGCTGTTGGCCATCTATGTCCAGAAACAGGCTGATCATAGGAAGACCATTTAGGCGTTAGGTCTGTCTGTGGTTGAAGTTAATTTTCTGAAGTATGAGGCTTTCAGCCCCTTAACTGATGCCATCAGTGTTGCTGTTATGCTGTTTTCTGGTTCTACCCTAGGGTCTTGCTCTAAATCTGTACATTGAGTCCTCCACTTGAGGAGGATGTTCGCTCTGGGATGTCAGGAAAACCATAGTACATCACTCATCATGCTTTGTACCACTGCTCAGTTGTGCTGGGCTCTGATGCTTTGTTATTGTTCTGCTTGATGGGCCATGCTGATCTGAGCTGCTCTTAGATTATCTTTCTAGACTTCATTTTCTTTGTTTGAAATTATCTGTCTCCCTTAGAGTATGAGCTACTTGAAGGCAGGAATCCTGTACTTTCCTGTTTTTGTTCTCAAGCTCAAGAACAGTGATGGACACATTCCCAATACCTAAGGAAGCATCAGAGGCTCTGAATTCCCTGAGGGACCACAGGCTTGGCTCTGTGAACCCAGAGACATTGACATTGCATAACCATCTTTCTGGTGTTTGTAGCTCCCTTGGCCTCACTGACCAGTAACCAAGACTATCCTTTTGTCTCCAAGTAAAATCTGGCTTTATTTTCCACTGTCATGTCTGTGATCTCTTATAAACCACTTAGTGACCCCTTTAAGGCTTATTAGGGTGATGAGGTAGCTCTTTTGACCTTTTAGGACATATGCTTATTTGGGCCTCTAAGGTCCAAGATTTCCTTCTCTATGATACTTTTCATTTCCTTCTTTCTTTCCAAATAGGTTCCATTTCTTCCACAGCAACTAGGCAGTGGACAAAATAGCTGCTCTTAGAATAAAGCCACAGTGTACATTTTAAACTTTTGTAGTCTTAGAAAATAAAATAAACAAGCTTTGGAATTCTTTGCATTATGTCTGTCTATGCTTGAGTGTATTATATCTGCATAAATTACAAATAATTGAGTGAAAAGTAAAATACTTATTGTACCATTTGATTCCACAGTTACAAATGTCTGACTATTCAGGATCACATCCAAACCATGGAATATTAAATTGTGACAGTAAGAAAGAACCTTTAAATTATTCTTCTATCTTATATCAGACAAAAGGTATAAACAATATAGAAAGAACTTTTAGAACTTCATAATAAGAAGCAAATAACCTGGTAAAGATGGGCTAATATTTGAATAGACACTTCAAAAATAAGATATTCCAGTGGGCTAGCAGAACATAAAAATATAGCCAGAGTAATTACTCATTAGAGAAATGCAAATTATAACCAGTGTAATGACACTACACACCCATTTATGGCTACAATGAAAAAGACTGACTATATCAAGTGTTGATGAGGATATGGTGGGACCAAACCATTCTACACTGCTGGTGGGAATATAAATGATACAACTGCTTTAGCAAATGTTGACAGTGCTTCTTAAAGAGTGAAACATATGCCTACTGTATGACTCAGCCATTCTACTCAGGGATGTACTCAAGAAAAATAAAAAAAACATTTGTCTACATAATGACTTGTATCCACATTTCCATGGTGACTTTATTCCTAATAGTCCAGATAGAAATGACCAATGTATCCATTGACAGATGATGGTGTAGTCAAATAATGGAAATAAATAAAAAGGAATCAACTACTGATATAACATGTATGCAGATCAAAATCATTATGCTAAGTGAAAGAGGCCAGACCAAAGAAAGGGTACATAATACACATTTTCATTGTTATAAAACTATAAAATATGCAAGGTATTTTATAATAACAGAAAGCAGCTAAGTGGTTGCCTGAGACAGGGATGGAGGAGAGGAAGAATTACAAGAGGGCACAGGAAACTTTTGCAGATACAGCTATTGATGTAGAGGTAGCTGCAAATGTAGGTGTAGATGATATGGAGCTAGAACTGTACTGCTCTTGTCCAGAGTATATTTCTCCTTACAGTCCTGATAGGTAGATTATATTTAAAAAATCACTTTCTTTTTCATATTTTCTATGGATATTATCCTACATAAGAAAATTGCTTGGTTGCTTGTCCTTTCTATATGGTTCCTGAGTTATTTTTGTCATTCATCAAAAACTAATATTTCACAATTAATGGTAATTGTGTCTACCTTTTTTTTTTTTAATTAATGGACTATAGATGCTCATTCAGTCATTCTGGGAATACGTTTTTCCCCTTTTAAATGACCGAGAAATTCAATAAAAGTGATGCAGTAAAGAAAAATGGCTTTGCCCAAGAGGAGTCACCCAATAAAATTATAGCTTTAATTTTCAGCCTGACTTTTCTTGTAATTTGTTTGAAAATTCATGATTTCAAAAGAAACAGACTGTTCATTGAAGAGTGCATTGTTTACTTCCCCACGGGAGGTCTTGGAAAGCAAAGCTTTGAGTGTAATACTCTAAAGGTAACAGCAGCACTGCAGTTTCCTGTCCATTTCTACACCTGTGGCGTGGGGACTGGTCAGATCCAACTTTGGTCATAATTTCCAAAGTTTCCTCTTGATCTTCCCCTGAATTTGAAGGAGTCATGGCATGGGTCAGTGTTTCTCAAACTTTAACATATACACACATCACATAGGGATTTTGTTAAAAGGTGGGTTTTGATTCAGTGGGTCCAGGGCAGAGCCTGAGGTTCTGAATTTCTAACAAGCCCATAAGTGATGCCCAGGATGCTGGTCTATGGACTACATTTTACATAATAAGGGGGTAGATACACTGAAGTAGCACACAACCCTTCTATTACTTGTTTGCTTTCAAAACAAATTTTTTGTCTGCCTAGAGATACCAACTGTTGGGCAGATAAAATATATTATGCTCACTTTGTTAAAGATGGCGCTGCCCATATGGAAGCCTGTCGCCCAGGTGATATTAATGTGTGTTGGGGATTGTTGTAGCCTGGGGCTTGGTTTTAGGACTAAGCCTTTCCCACCCTTTTTAATGTGGGGTAGTACAATCCCATCATACCTCAGATAAGTGATTTTGTAGTAGAGACTTCCCTATTTTGTATATTGGATTAAAGGTTTTGATTTCTACACTATAAAATGGGGGCAGAACAGGAGCTTGCTCTCTTAGTTCCTGAGATTAGCATTAGAGAGGAGAGCAGAGAAAGGCCACGTGGAGGAGGCCAGGAGAAGCAGCCAAGATGGTGGAGTGTTGAGTGAGAAGCCAGTTTGTGCAGAGTTTGTGCAGGGAGAAGGAAGGAGATGGAGAACAGAGGTGAATAAAGTCTGGTGAGCTAGAAACCTTTGATTCTAGGAAGCTCGGGTAAGTCAGTAGCTTTTGTGAGCACTAAATGTGAGTGGGTTTTGGAGCCCAGTGTGTGTTTTTACTTGCCTGCCGGGTGCAAGCTAGGATTAAAGATGATGGCCCATCAGTTTTTGGCTCCATTGTTTCTTTACCAACTGTCTGAATCCAATGCAAACCTGCATGGGCCAGGCAGCTGTGATGGTGGCCTTGGCTACTGGCTTTACATTTGGCGTAGTTGGCAAGATTTGATACAGATTGGCAAGAAGCCACCACCACTTTTGAGCGGTGGAGTAGAGGACTGGCTGCTGTTATGGTTCCCAATGGCCGTCCTTTTGGGGACATAGGCTGGCTGACTTTTACAGCCATGCGTGAGGAAACTGAGAGCTCTGTGGAAGAGGCTGCCTGGGACCTGAAAACAGAGCAGTGGAAGGAGCTGGAGCAAATGTGGCAGATACAGATGCTGACCCTGGAGCTGGAGGAAGTGCTGGAGGAGGAGGTCGACCAGGTTTGCGGATTCACCTGGAAATGGAGCAACTGCTGGAGGAGGATTCACAGGTTCGTGAGTTGCAGATTGCCCTGGACATTGTGGAGAGCCAGCAGCGGCAGGAGGCTGAGGCTGAGGCTGAGGCTGGGTCTGGAGCTGCAAGGTCTGCGGAGCAGAAGGCTGCAGCGGCCCGGGGCTCAAGCCCGGTAGCCGGAGCTGATGTTTTCAGTTCCTCTTTGGAGGATGAGGAGAATCGGGCTGGAGTTGCAATCCACAGCCTCCAGAAGGTGAAAGCCCAGCTGGAAGCAGCACCTACTATGGACCTGGTAGGTCTGCATTTTTGGGACATAGGGCTGGTTGCCATCATGCTCACCAGAGCAGAGATGGAAATGCTGACTGCCATTGCCACGTGCTCCTCTTTGGGACAGTGTAAGACCTGCCAGGATGGCAGGGATGAGGGGGGTGGCTGAGGTCTCCTGTGCATGGACTGATTTCCTGGACTATGACCAGAGTGGGCATTGGTTCCTTTGTTGGATGGACTTACAGAATTTGGACAATGTGAAATACCCTGATGGAGGTGGGGGCGGCTTTGCTAGGGGCCCTTCCCCTGCCCTGGGAAGCTTTTCCCATGGCTAGAGAAAAGTCCAAGGACATTTTGCGCTTTGGGCAAAGTGCTCAGAGACTGGGGAAATGTACCTTTGTAATTGTTGAAATTGTATGATTTGTGCTGTTATAATTTGTGTAATGTGCCTAATTTCCTTGCACAGGGATGCCGGTGATGTAGATTTTGGGTAGTAAAGTGAGCATAGGGGTGGATTGTTGGGCAGATAAAATATATTATGCTCACTTTGTTAAAGATGGCACTGCCCATATGGAAACCTGTCGCCCAGGTGATATTAATGTGTGTTGGGGGTGCGCTGAAGGCAGGCAGGATCTTTGTAGCCTGGGGCTTGGTTTTAGGACTAAGCCTTTCCCACCCTTTTTAATGTGGGGTGGTACAATCCCATCATGCCTCAGATAAGTGATTTTGTATTAGAGACTTCCCTATTTTGTATATTGGATTAAAGGTTTTGATTTCTACACTATAAAATGGGGGCAGAACAGGAGCTTGCTCTATTAGTTCCTGAGATTAGCATTAGAGAAGAGAAAGCAGAGAAAGGCCACATGGAGGAGGCCAGGAGAAGCAGCCAAAATGGTGAAGTGTTGAGTGAGAAGCCAGTTTGTGCAGAGTTTGTGCAGGGAGAAGGAAGGAGATGGAGAACAGAGGTGAATAAGTCTGGTGAGCTAGAAACCTTTGATTCTAGGAAACTCGGATAAGTCAGTAGCTTTGTGAGCACTAAATGTGAGTGGGTTTTGGAGCCCAGTGTGTGTTTTTACTTGCCTGCCGGGTGCAAGTTAGGATTAAAGATGATGGCCCATCAGTTTTTGGTTCCTTTGTTTCTTTACCGACTGTCTGAATCCAATGCGAACCTGCATGGGCCAGGTGGCTGTGATGGTGGCCGTGGCTACTGGCTTTACACCAACTCACCTTAGAAAAGATTTAAAGTAGAACATTCAACCACTGACCATTTATTTTAATCTTTGTTATCATATAGTCATCTTTGAACCATGTTGTCTCATGCGCTTCCTCATAATTTGATCACAATGACAGCATCCAGGAAAGAGAAGTAGTTAAAGGCAAAAGGAAATAAAGAGATGGGATGCTGGAGTATCTGTATCCAACCTGTGCTCTGTCTGGAACACTGAGACTGTGTTCAAGTAGATGTCAGGTCAGTCTGGGAGAGCAGATGGCATCCTTAGCCTCATTTTTCAACCATCCTTATGTGTATGCCCTTTTCCCTGTAGTTCTGCAGTGGAGAGGTGACAGTCCTACTCCTTGACTCCGGGCTTGGCCATGTGACTGGCTGTAGCTAATGGGGTGATAGCATACCTTCCATAAGCAGGGGCTCAGTTTAGGCTTCTGTACTGGGACTTTCATTTCCTGCATCTTTATCATTGATATGAGAGCGACATGGTCAGGGGAGCCCACTGGTCTCAGGCGAATGTTGAGAGACTTGTGGAACACACCTCCCTCTGGCCAAACCTAGTGTAAATCAGCTCACCCTGGACAACCTTCACACCCTTGAGATATAATACATGGTTGGTATTTTAAGCCACTAAACTTTAAACTGGTTGGATACATAGTAATAACTACCGACACATTAGAGTGGTGTGTCTGATAAAGGAGGACGCAGCTAGGGGTGGATGGTGCTTGGGGGGCTGATTAGAAGTTGGAGATCTGAAAAGAATAAAAACAGACACAGCAGAAGGTCAAAGCAGGTGAGACAAAATGGAATTCAGACTAATGGCAACTACTGGCTTTTAAAATATTTTCAGTGCACACTTGCATGGGTGGGTGAAGTGCACGGAAAGAATGTAACTGTGGTCTGAGATGGGGTGGGCACACACACTTTGGGCCAGGTAGGACTAGGCTGGATGCAACAGGTTGCTGTTTTTCTCATTGAGTTCTTGACTGATTGTATTATGGAGAAAAGATAGAGAAAAAGAAAGCTGGGAGAAAACACTTGACTGATTAATTAAATTTGAGTGTGAATTAATAGAATAATATGCATCTTCTCATGTTGCTTACATGCTTGCAATGACAAAGCAACCTTTTCCCCCTTCATGTAAATGATAAATAATACATAAATGATTTCACTCAATTACTAGACGTGCGGTATTTGGCCTGTATGTCATGGGATGCCACACCTCAGATATAGGAAGTGCCTGAAACTCCTTTAGTCATCAATTCACTGGCTCATTCATTCTTTCAAATGTACTTAGGTTATTTTATACACTCATGGAGCTGACATACCTGCATGGAAAAAATACATCAATCATTGCATTATAAATGTGTTAAAAATGGGGAAGTGCAGTGAGTACTAGGCTCAGAAAGAAGAGGTGCTTGACATAGTCTGGAGCTCAGAGAAAGTTTCCCTGAGAGTCAAACAGCATTTACGTTGACATGTCAAAGGATCAGGGAAAGCAATTCAGGCACCAGAAATGTTGTGCAAAAGATCTGTGATAGGATAATGTATAGCTTATTCAAGGAAATGAAATGTCAGTGTGATTGAACAGCGAAGGACAATTGGCAGGTGCCTGATCAGGCATGACTAGGTATGTATTTTGGATTTTATTCTAAGAGCAGTTGAGAGTAACTGGCCAAAGGAAGCCAGGAAAGTAGCAGGAAAACCACAAAAATGCAATGCCATGGAAGACAAGGACAGGAGAGAGTGCGCAACTTTAGTGAACGCAGCTGAGAAGATCAGTAACAGCAATGGCTCATGTCTGTTGGATTTAGCGACAGGGACTTCTTTAATAATATTGGCAATAGTCAACTGGCAAGACAGAAGCAGAAGCCAGATTGTAGTGGGTTAATGAGGGAATTAAAGGTAAGAACATGAAAATGTAAAAGGCCAATTATAACAAGAATTGGCCCCGCCAATTCACCACGCACCCACAATTTCTATTTTGTGGAGAAGCAAGCATGAGGTGTGTGGCAGTAGGAAGAAAACCTACATGAGCTGGGAAAATGTTCATGAATAGTTTAGAAAGTAGATATTATCTTTACCAGTATAATTAGGAGTAAATTGCATTGGTTCAGATGTCAAGAATTCATGATATGGATAATGGCTTTGCTCAAAACTACCTATAATTGTGTTATGAAAGAAGGGTAAATAATATTTGTCCTTGTGTAAGTAAGATGAATGAGGATTGTTGGCATATTCAGGAAGAAATGATTTTCGTTACATCTTTTTATAAGGCTATTCTACAATGACTTGTCTTTCCCAGCTGTGTTGGATGTGAAGTTCCATGCAGGAAAACACCTGACTATTATTTTCCTAACTGTATCTTCAGGACCTAGAATAGCTCTGGTCCAAGCAATGGGTTCAATCTGCTTGTTGAGTAAATGAATGCTAGTTGTTTCTTTCTTATTCTAGTACTTTAACTCAAGAGAAACACAACCAAACCTTGTCAACAATACTAAAGGCTTCTGGACCTTCTGATGGCTGAGTAACTCAGGTTTGACATTTTACCAAGAAGTTCAAGCCAGGGAGGTTATTACTGTTCTTGAAAACTCACTACTGAAATGAGCTCAGCATGATTTAGACTGGGCCAGATGGAATTCTCCTTTCTGGAATCCTTGGGTAAATAGCAAGTGAGTAGAGTAATTGCAAAATGTAATTGTTTGCATTTGTAAGCAAAACCGTACTATTATCCAGACGCTGAAGGGGAGCGTGCTCAGAATTTGAGTGCAGGGAGCTGAATGGTACCTGAGGAGCCCCGGGGGTTTAGAAACCCCTCCTGCAATTGCTCCTCAATGTCAGCAAGGAGATGAGAGACGTTGTGTTTGTCTGGAACAAGTGCTCTCATTTTTCACTTAATCAGAATTTGCATTGTTTTCTCATTATGGTTTCAAAATGTGAATTTTGCCTCCATGTGCTGTGGAAATAACAAACCCCTAACAAGTTGCTTTTCTCTGTAGTACCTTCCATCTTAGAATCTCTGAGGATCTCATAAGCTGATAATGTTCTTTCCAAATGAGCTATTTTGTAATCACACTCCACATGATTGTTTAAAATGATTATTATTGTTTTACCTTAATATAAAAAGATTTATTTGCCAATAGAAAACTGAGTTTACCCAGGAATGCTTGTGTTAACTGCCTCTCGGCTCCTCCAAGTCCGTGGAAATCTGAAGACTGTGAAATGAAACTGAGTTTCTGGTTCTGTCCATATTAAGAAAACAAGAGGCTAACTTTCCATATTCAAAGATGATTTTTACTATTTTACCTCGGTGCTCAGAGTGGGGTGTAACCTAGACAAAAAGAAAGAAGGATGAAGTGGGGGGAGGGTGCTCACTGGGGAAGATACACAGAATTGAAGATGCATTTCTCTCCTCCCTGCCCCTGGCTGTAGGATTAGGATTGGCTTCCCAAACCTGTGACCTTTTCTCTTATCCAGTAGTCTTGAATTCCCACCACACCCTGGACAAAGGCGTTTTTGTTTTGTTTTGTTCTGATTACTTTGATCAGATGTGTCTTGCTCAGGAGATAATGCCCCTGGAGGATTTTTGTTTCTCTCTCATTGTCTCAGTCGCTGCCTGGTGCTTGCTGATACTTACCTGACAGTATCCAGATTCCTTAGGGTGAAAACTTATGTTCTGCAACACTTGCAGGTTTCTATTTTATCACTTTCTACTCACTCTGTACCAAGACTTTACATTCTGCAGGTCAAAGCTACATTTTTTTTTTACTTCTTATTTTTATCTAAAATTACTTTTACTTCATCACTGAGATGACTAACTCTTTAAATCAAGACTGGCAATTTTTTTCTATAAAGGACCAGAGAGTGAATATTTTAGGCCTATGGGCTGTAAGATCTCTTGCAACTACTCAACTCTGCCATTTTAGTGCAAATGCAGCCATATTCAATATGTGAGTGATTGGGTTATGGGCTGTGTGCCAATACAACTTTATTTATAATAACAGATGGTGGACTGGATTTGGCCTGTGGGCCATAGTCTACCAGCCTCTGTTTTAAATCATAGTTCCCAGAGTTTCTCCATTTTCATACTGTTGAGCTCTAATACCCCTTAAGAGTTAAGATGATTCCCACCTTACTTTGTCATTCTCTCCCTTCCCACGCATTCAGCAGGGGACCCTGAAACTTTTCAGGAGAGCAGTCTCACCTCAGTGGCCTCATGATCTGGATTTCCCCAGATAATCACAAAGCTCACTCCATTTTCTTTTCTTTTCTTTTCTTTTCTTTTCTTTTTTTTTTGTATTTTTCTGCAGCTGGAAACGGGGAGGCAGTCAGACAGACTCTCACATGCGCCCGACTGGGATCCACCCAGCACACCCACCAGGGGGCGATACTCTGCCCATCCGGGGCGTCGCTCTGTCATGACCAGAGTCACTCTAGCGCCTGGTGCAGAGGCCAAGGAGCCATCCCCAGCGCCCGGGCCAACTTTGCTCCAATGGAGCCTTGGCTACGGGAGGGGAAGAGAAAGAGAGGAAGGAGAGGGGGACGGGTGGAGAAGCAGATGGGCGCCTCTCCTGTGTGCCCTTGCCGGGAATCAAACCCAGGACTTCCGCATGCCAGGCCGACGCTCTAACACCGAGCCAACCGGTCAGGGCCTTCCCTTTTCTTTAAGTCTCTACTCAAATGTCACTTTCTCAGTGAGCCCTTTTGTATTGGCCGATGTCTAATTAGAAACACAAGAACAACTTCAGGTATTTCGAGCAGAAAACTCGATGGAGGGGATTGGTTACAAATGGGAAGGACTGGCATTGCAGAAGGGATAGGTAGGCTTAGAGAGAGCTTAGTGACAGCAGGAAGGCTAGAGGAAAAAAGGGGAAATAGTGGAACCTCGAGCCCAGGCTCATTGTGCCACGGAGATGGCTGCTGCCAGGTCTGCCACCACTGCTGCCTGCAGGAGACCAACTCTTCACTGCCCTTGGTGCTCGGGAGCTAGAGGAGATGCCTCCTGACGTCACCATCACCAGAATTGTTAACAGCTGTGTAGCTGCTGCTCTTGGTATCACCCTGTCTGATCTTGGACCCAGTATCACCCCACTCCACCTCGGTAGCTGCAGTCCCTTAAAGCACCACCAGAAACAAAAAGATTTGCTTTCTTCTTCTTCCTGCCTTTCTGTCTCCCATAAGTACCTCCTCTGGAAGAACTTAGCCAGTCTTGGATGCAAGGGAATCTGGGAAGTGTAGTTTCCAAACTTTTATACTCCCCCTCCCCCAAAGAGCTGACTCTGGAAGGATTAAAATAAAGCAGAAAGACTTTGGGTTAATAATCAGCATGCCCTGTTCACTGTGTCTAAAATGTCAAGTCTCAACACTTTATTCCTTTTCCCTAATTTATTTGTCTCCATAGCTTATATCTGATTAACATGCTATTTATGCACTTACCTGTCTATTACCTGCCTCCCTTACTAAAATGTAAGCTCAATGAGAGCAGCGATTTTACCCACAGCTGGACCCTCACTTCCTAGAACCTTGTATGGAATATAGGGGACAGTCAATAAATAATTTGGAGAATGAATAAATTAATTGTTTAACAACACCCAAGCATCATACCTGACAAGCACTATGGTTTCCAGAGCCAAGTCTGACAACTTTAATGTACCATAAAGAAATAAAGAATGAGAAGAAAGTGTCTTTTTCTCATTTTTCCTTTTTCTCTTCTCTTGTTCTCTCGTATATCAGCATATTATATTCACAGTTTCTCTCCTAGAAGGCATCTATTTGAAACACTGACCATTTTTATAGCACCGTAAGCTTTGGCAGAGAGGGCACACTCCTTCTGAATCTAGTTCATTATTTGGCCCGTGTTGCAGTGTCTCAGAGGGAGTGTTGTTAGTTCCCCAGGGCTGCTGCCACCAAACAGCACTGACCGGGTGGCTCACGCAAGGAAAAATAGTTTTCTTATAGTTCGGGAAGCTAGACCTGAGATCAAGGTGTCAGCAGGGCTGGCTGTTTCTGAGGACTCTGAGGGAAGGAGCTGTTCCCTGCACCTCTCCTTGGCTTGTAGGTGGCCTTCTTCTCCTTGTGTCTCTTCATGTCGTCCTCCCTTTCTTCCTCTGTAGGTGACTATGTCCAGATTTTCTCTTCTTATAAGATAACCAGTCATATCAATTACAGCTCACCCTAATGACCTCATTTTGATTTTACCTCTTCCAAGGTACAGTAAATTCAAATTAATTACATTTTGAAGTTCTGAGGGCTAGGACATCAATATATAAATTTTTTTTTTGGGGGGGGGGAGTTGGGAGATATAGTTAAACCCATAACAAGGGTCATGGCAGATTCTTCTCCATGTTTCATATGTTGCAGCCTGGGGTTTTGTCTTTACAGTTTTTGACTCAACGCTTACAGGGTTAAATTGAAAATGGTTTTCACTTGTACTCTTTTATGTTCTATTTTCCCTAGTTTCTCCTAAATAATTGAGTGAATATGGTGATATGGTACATATCGTGTTGTTTTTCTGAACTAGGAAACTTCTCTTTACGTCTTCAGATGTTAGAGGCTGAACAGATGTTTTCTCTGCAAGCTCTCCACAGAGCTGGTGGCACATAGATCCATCAGCCTTTGCAACAATATCTCAGGATTCCGTTGGCAAGGAAAAGATAAGTTATGCCACGTTCTGCACTTGAGCCCAGTGATGAACATTTTAACAAACTGACGATGTGAATTGCACGGCAAGGTCCACCTTGGCTCATGAGATTATATAGCACCTCTTGACTGGTGTGACTGGTCCCGTGTTTGTAAGTTGATATTGGGGAAGACCCCGACTTGGTAGCTGGTGAACAAGCCAGCAAGTCCAAGGTAGGGAAAGGTTCAGCAAGAAAACAATACCCTCTTTGACCTTGATGTTAATTGAATCTGCCATGGAACATACAGGTGAGCTCTTGTCTTGTCTGTTTGCAGCCTTGTTCTGCGAACAGCCCACCAGATATCTTTCCATTCTCTTCCTGACTATTGAGTGACCCTGGAAATAGCCTAATCTGTCTTGGCAGATTGAAGATAGAAAAAACAAGCAGGAGAGACAGACCTGCTAGTTCCTGCTATCGATCAGTGTCTTGAATGAAAGCTCATTATGAGTGGGAGGAATGTGTCAGACACGCGTGTCAAGGGTGGAAAAACTCAAAACAGATGCTGGCAGCGTGGAGAAGTGATAAAAACAACACACACACACACTGGACGCCTTTATGCCTTCCTGGGCTTAATTTATTACAAGTGCGTGGTCCTTTCTCTCTAAGTATGGCAATTTGGAAGCTGGAGAGAGAGAGAGAGAGAGAGAGAGAGAGAGAGAGAGAGAGAGAAACCCTTTCTAGAAAACAATCAACTAGTTAGTTCAATCCCCTCCTTTTAGAGATGGGTAAACTGAGGTCAAGAGGTATGAATTGGTGTCCAAGATCTCACAGGGTGTTAGCACAGTTGAGATGCTCAACCCAGATCTGATTCAATTCAAATCCAAATCCTTGTGTCAAGTATTTCAGCTTCTCTCTCTGCCCAAGTCTATGTCTCAGGGTCCCAGCATTAAGTTTTGTAATGTCAAGACCCTCGCTCTAGGCTGACCAATAAGGCTCCAGAAACAGCCCCGAACTGGGGACATACACACATGATGGGTCTGAGTCCTAATGCTGTCACTTGTCAGACATGTGAGTTTGGGCATACCACTTTGCCTTTGGAGCTATACTTTCCTCGTTTTTAAAAATGGACATCCTGATACTTGTTCTCCTTGCTTGTTTGGGATTGTGTGTGATTAAAATCAGTCTATAAATGCACCTGTAGACCCTACCAACAATGAGTATTCTCCCAGAGGGGTAAACTTTTACTCTGTACTTATTTAATAATACTGCAGCCAAAAATAGCTAATCAGATTGTCCCGGCAAGCTTAGAGGGCCAGACCCAGAGCTGTGCGTTATGATTAGAAAGAGTAGGAATGGTGTATTAGTCAGAGTTCTACAAAGAAATGGAACCAACAGGATATATGTGTGTATGTGCGTGTGTGTGTGTAGATAGATAGATAGTAGATTGATTGATTTTAAGGATTTGGCCCATATGATTGTGGGGGATGTTGTCTCAAATGTACAGGGCAGGCAGTCTGGAGACCGAGGGAAGAGCTGATATGGCGGCTTGAACCTAAGGGCAATCTGGAATGAGGAATGCCTTTGTCCTTGGGGACTCAGTCTTTTCTTTCTGGCCTTCATCTGATTGGATGAGGCCCTGGCATGTTATAGAGCTGTTTTACTTAGGAACCTGCCAGTTTCAATGTTAATTACATCTAAAAATTTCTTCACAATAGCACCTAGACTGGTGTTTGACCTAAAACTGAGTGCCATGGGCCAGCCAAGTAGACACAGAATTATCCACCATGGGTGGGATTTCCCAATTCTGAGCATTTGGGGACTGGAGGTGGGCGCTCTGAATGGGCAGGTAGGGAGGCTGTGGAGAAGAGCAGGGCCAGAGGAGCGGGAAGCATAAGGGAGAATGGCACTCGGCTGCCGAACGCCAGGTCTGTCCCAAAGTACTCGTTTCTCTGAGAACCAGACTTTTCTTACAGCCCTGGGAGAAGCCAGTTCTTACTTCTCACATCAGTGATCAGAGAAAGCATAAAGGAAAGGGAGAAAGGCGATACCCTCCCCCCAACACACTGCCTTTGCTCTTCTCCATTAGCTTTTGTCTTTGGCTGGATATGATTACAGGTTCCCTGTTCCCACTGCCCCCACCCTCTATCTGGCCACTGTGAGCCAGCCAAAGGTCTGTGCCATCATCAGAGGGCCAAGTCAGAGGCTTCCTCTGTCTGCAGGAGGAAGGAGGCCTGACCTCAGGTTCCCAGTAGGGAAGGTCCAACCACAGCCTAGGTACAGGCAGGTATCGTGAGAGAAAACCTGAAATGTATCTTTAGGGGTGTATGTGCTCCCCAAGAAGTGCCATGCAGTCCATATGCCACCAGTGTAGCCTGCAAAAATGTCACTTCCTTTAAAAGTCACACACTGAATTGATTTCTGACCTTTTGTGTGTGTAGCAGGTTCCAAACAACAATTGCTTATATGATGTGGGTGGCTTAGTATGGGAAGCAGTGCTGAGCATTCTTGTCAAAGGGGAGGGAAAAGGGGGGTTTTCTTTAAGAATGCCACATAATATAAGCTATCCGTGATTCTTCTGTTTATTTAGTATTGTCAACTAAATAACATTGTCAACTAATCATGGCTTTGCATGCTCCTCTCTCCCCTTCTTCATTCCCCTTTCTCTACCTTCTTTCTTACCTTTCTCCTTCCTCTTCCATCCCTTCCTACTTCGTCTTCCATCCCTTCTTTTATTACTTTTTCTCATATTAAGTGTCTACTATGTGCCAGGCCACTGAGCAATATAATGGTATAACAATGGTTAGCCAAGTACACATGTATCTATTGTTGTAGAGATTATATATAGAGGTAGAGTTGCAGAGATGGGCATTTAAACACAATGTCACCAATTATAAGTGCAATTAAGGAGAGGTATGGAGGCATGGCAGCTTACAGGAGGGGGACTTGATCTAGCGCATGCTGTGGAAAGGCGAGGATGAAAAAGAAAGGAAAGTGACTTTAGAACTGGGAGCATAAGGAATAGAAGAGCTTATTAGGTGAAAAAAAGAGAACATTCCAGACAATGAAAAAGTAGCCCTGGCCAGATATCTTGGTTGGTTAGAGCATTGTCCTGATATACAGAGGTTGCCATTTCAATCCGGTTAGGGCACAGACAGAAACAGACTGATGTTTTTTGTCTGTCTGTCTCTCTCCCTTTCTCTCCCTCTCTACAATCAATCAATAATTTTTTTTAAAAGGAAGAAGTATATGATAGGCCCTGATGTGGGAGGGATTGCCCCACATGCAGAACAGAAGGAAAATCAGAGGAGGGGTGGGAGTGGTGAGGGAGGTGGAGAGGGGTGGAGAGGTGGGCAGGTTAAAGCTTTGGGAGGTTTGGGTTCTAAAAGACCACCAGACTGGCACATGAAGAACAGATGGTAGGGTCTGGAGGGGGTACCACCAGAACTATCAGAAGTCCAGATGAGAAAGAATGGCTCTGACCTGGGTGATGTCCGTGGAAATGGAGAAATTTAGGAAGTACAGTAATATTTTGGTTTTCATTGACTTTGGTTATTGTTGGTTTCAGGGTTTTTTTTTAATTTTAATTTTTGTATTTTTCTGAAGTTGGAAACGGGGAGGCAGTCAGACTCTTGCATGCGCCCAACCGGGATCCACCTGGCATGCCCACCAGGGGGCGATGCTCTGCCCATCTGGGGTGTCGCTCTGCTGCAACCAGAGCCATTCTAGCGCCTGAGGCAGAGGCCATAGAGCCATCCTCAGCGCCCGGGCCAACTTTGCTCCAATGGAGCCTCGGCTGCAGGAGGAGAAGAGAGAGACAGAGAGGAAGGAGAGGGGGAGGGGTGGAGAAGCAGATGGGTGCTTCTCCTTTGTGCCTTGGCCGGGAATCGAACCCGGGACTCCTGCACGCCAGGCCGATGCTCTACCACTGAGCCAACTGGCCAGGGCCGGTTTCAGTTTTTGTAGATTTTTTTCTGTGAAATTTTTGTCTCAGTTTTTGTCGGTAGCCTCGGATTTCATTGGCGTACCTATGTGACCTCGCTGCTAATTTTGTAAAAACAAAGGGCAACCCACGTGTTCTCCTGCTCAATGTGGCATTGCTTATTGTTGTGTGAGCATCACCCTGCATGTCTAGCCAAACAACTCCATTGCTTTCCAGTGTTTTTGTGCTTTTTTTTTTATTGATTGCGAGTGCTAATACTACAATTTCATGTAAGTAATTACTGCGTATACAATATTCGGTGTAATGTGTTTATTTTGCGTTTTTCAGTTTCAAAATGTACGTAACACACATGAGATAAAGTGACATGTGCTCAAATGTCACTGTCCCTGTTAAGTGTTTCCCTTGCTACTAAGTTAACTCTTTCCTTTTAGCTCCATCATGGGAGCAAAGGAAGTTTCCAGAGCCAGCAGCCCTCCGAAGAAGGCCAGGAGCACGATTGAATTGAAGAAGGAAATCATTGAAAAATACAAGAGTGGCTTCAAGATTGCTGAAATCAGCCACATGTACGGGAAGTCACCATCCATGGTAAGTTCCACTGTGGTGAAAAAGGAAGCAATAAAGAAGGCTAATGTAGTGAAAGGCATGGATGTGCTAACGAAAGAGATTGCAAACAATTGAAGATGTTGAACAGTTATTATTAATTTGGAGCAATCAAAAACAGTTAGATGACGATTCTGTTTCGGAGGCCATCATATGTGAAAAGGCCAGACTGTTGTGTGCCGATCTCATTAAGAAAATGCCTGGGATGAGTGCTAGTGTACTTAGTGATTTTAAGGCCAGCAGAGGCTGGTTCAAAAAATTCAAGAGGTGCACTGGCATACACAGTGTTACTAGGCACGGCAAAGGTGTGAATTAGACAAGTCTGAGGCCAAAATAATTTGTGTCCAAATTTAAAGATTACGTAGAGGCTGCAGGAATCATCCCCTAACAAGTCTTAAACTGTGATGAAACTGGCCTTTTTTGGAAGAAAATGCCAAAGAGGACGTTCGTTACACAGGAGGAAAAGGCACTGCCAGGACATAAGCCTATGAAAGATAGGCTAACTCTTTTGTTGTGTGGTAATGCTAGTGTGTTTGTAAAGTGAAGCTCTTATGGGTGTACCATTCAGAAACTCCTAGAGTGTTTAGCAGAAACAATGTGATTAAAAGTAAATTGTGTGTGATGTGGAGTGCAAACAAGAAAGCATGGGTCACAAGGCCAATTTTCATTGAGTGGATGAATGAAGTGTTTGGCCCCAGTGTGAAAAAGTACTTCCAGGATAATCAGTCGCCCCTTAAGTGCCTCCTGGTAATGGACAATGTTCCTGCACATCCTCCAGGTTTGGAAGATACATTGTTGGAGGAATTCAGTTTTATCACAGCGAAGTTCTTGCTTCCTAATACCACACCACTCATCCAGCCCATGGACCAGAATGTCATTTCAAATTTCAAGAAACTACACAAAAGCAATGTTTCAAAGGTACTTTGAGGTGACATCAGATACAGAATTGTCCTTAAGAGAGTTCTGGAAAAAACATTTCAACACTCTCAACTGCATTAGCCTCAAAGATAAGGCTTGGCAGGAAGTGATATCAAGGACAGTGAACTCTGCCTGGAAGAAATTATGGCCAGGATGTGTGCATGAGAGAGATGTTGAAGGGTTTGAGCCTTCCCTGATGACCCTACACATGTGGTGCAGTCAACTGTTGATCTGAGGAAGTCCATGGGTCTGGAGGTGAGTGGTGAGGATGTGGAAGAGCTGGTGGATGACCACAGTGAAGAACTCACCACTGAAGAGCTGCAAGACCTTCACCTGGAAGCGCAGCAGACGGCAGAGGAAGAAGTTGCTTCAGATGAGGAGGAAGAGATGGGAGAATGTGCTTCTTCAGAGATTAAGGACATCTTCTCCATGTGGAGTAAGGTACAGGGGTTTGTGGAGAAAAATCACCCAGACTAAGCTGCTGCAGACCGTGTCTGCAACTTGTTTAATATACAGTAATGTCTTGTGCCATTTTAGGCAAATCTTAAACAGGAGGCAGAAACAGACCTCGTTGGACAGCTTTCTTGTACGACATGGGTCCACTGACTCTGAAGTTGGCCCTAGTGCCAAAAGACCAAGAAGGGAAGTGACCCTCACATAGTGCCTTGATGCTTAAGGTCCTTAGGGAGTGGGATTCCTCCTCCAAACATTAATATCTGTACCTCTCTCTCCCCTCCTTGCCGTCTTCCATATGCCAAGAAGAGTCTTCAGAAAGGTAAATGCCATGTTAAATGTCCATTTATTCTTAACATTAATCTTTTATATTAATTTATTATTGTTTTTAGTATTAAATATTACATTTATTCTCTATAAAATGTGTTTTTGGTATGTATTTTGGAGTGTCTAGAATGAATTAATTGGATTTACATCAATTCATATAGAAATAATTGCCTTGGTTTTTGTCAGTTTTGGATTTCACTAATTGTTTTCAGATGGATTATCGATGAAAACAAAGGTATCACTGTAAAAGCAGTGAACTGTTTAACCAGCTCTATGACCTTGGATGAAGGAAGTCAGTTAGCAGCCTTGACCTCAGTTTCTTCCAGAGCACAGCCGTACTAATATTACCTGTCCACTTTCTTTGTTCCCAAAGAGTTCTCTGTGATTATTGTTGTATTGCACCCTGCCAAGCATAGGTGTAGAGCATGAGCAATAGGTGGGCCCTGCCTACAAGGGACTCAGTCTAGGAGGAGTGATTATTATTATTATTATCGAGTGATAGTCATAAAGTATGGCAGGTCCATAATCCAGGTGAGTAGGGGGCTTGAAGGGAGCCAGAGAAGGGCCCCTCACCAGTTCTGGGAGGCCAGGGAGGACTTTCAGGAGGAGGCAATGTCTCAGCCAACCAGGAATGATGAGTAGGAGATTGCCAGATGCAGAAACGCAGAGAGGATGGAGGAAAAGGCATCTAGAACCGAGGTTATACTCAGAGCACTGGTTCTTACCAGGGGAAGTTCCCCCTGCCCCCCACCATGTCAGAGACATTTATGATGCCCACAGCAATAATGGGTGCAACTGATATGTAATAGATCCAGTTGCTTGCAACCAATGGCTTCCACACGGGCCAAGAAGTGGGTATTTTTAAAGTAGGAAATGGAAGGTCATTAAAGGATTTTCAGAAAAGGGGAATTATTATTAGATGTGCAGAAAAAAACCCCCACAGGGATAGATATAAAACAGATAAGAATGCCATCTTCTGAAACACCTATGTAAGATGAGTCACAGAGCCACATTCACCATCCTTGTGCTGAAAACAAGGGACTAAAACTGGGTTTGCAATATCTACAAAGAAAGCACAGAGCCAAAAGTAAGGAGTCCCATAACGCAAGATCAGTTTTATTTCTGGCAGTCAGAAGCGTATTTTTTAACCTTGGTGGTTTCAGATTTGAAAACTGAATTTCACGGTACCAGGGAGCATTCAGGTTACCTGTGACATTCCATTACTTGGCCTCAGAAAGTCTGTTTGTGTTTTTTGTATATATATAGTTTGGTAGTATTTTTTTTTTGGGGGGGGGGCTTGATTATTGTATTTTCTCAAATAATCCAGCCCTACCCCAAATCAACAGGATTTGGTTTCTGGTGAGGAACCTCCTCCTGGCTCGCAGATAGTTTCTTTCTCACTGTGTCTGCACTTAGCTGAGAGAAAGGGAGAGAGAGAGAGAGGAAAAGAGTGTGGGAGAGGGAGAGAAGAAGGAAAAAGGAAAAAGGGAGGGAGAGTAAGAGGGAGGGGGGCAGAGAGAGAAAGAGAGAGAGAGGACTCTCAGGTCTCAGGTTTTCTCACAAGGACACTAGTCAGATAGAATCATTGACTATGACTTTACTTAACCTATGTATTTCCTTAGCAGCCCCATCTCCAAATGCAGGAAGGACTAGGGCTTCAACATGTAGTTTTGTGGGTGATGCAAACATTTAGTCCATAACACAGCACAAAGCCTCATTTGTTCACAGTGGTAGATGTTCAGTGCATATCAAGTAGTCGTTAGCACTGCCGAGCAGTGGATGTCCAGGTGCGAGTCTTTTTGACCGGCAGCAGATGGCAGGGGTGCAGGGAATCAAGCCCCGTCACAGTGGATGTTCAGGTCTCTACTGGAATGTTGCTTTTTCAGGAAAGCCTTTTATATGCTCCTGACTGAACTTGGTTCTCCACTTTCTCGGGACTCCGATCCACCCCCTCATTACATTGGGCTCTGTTTGTAATTAATTAACGACTAACTTCCCTCCCTCCTAGCCACTAAGTAAGATTTCTAGGCGTAGAACACAGAATCGATCTCGTGTCTCTATGGTATCTCCATCCTGGGCACGTGTTTGTGAAGTGAACGAGTGAGTGCTCAAAATCCATGTGCTAGCCCATTTCAGGGAGCTGACACGGAGATTGCTGGACATCAGCAAGGGATTGTGTCCTGGCCAAGCAAAAAGCTTTAATCTTAGTAGATTATTTGATGTCTGAACTGGAAAAGCAAAGCCAAAACCCAGGTGAATACTTTAGGCCAACATGGTTGGTGTACAAATACATGCCTGGGGCTCATGGAGGCCAAGAGGTGTCTGTCTGCCAGGCTGACCCCAGGGTGCACCCAGAGGAGGAGCTCAGGCCACAAGCAGTCCACTGCCCTGGTCAGGATGGTGGTTCTGGTGCCTGATGTGGCCAGGTGGCTGAGGAAGAGCATTGGGATTTCCATTTTGGAAGAGCTGACCCAGATGGTGTGTGCTTCTCTTGTGTTAACAAGATCCTGTGCCTTGGGCCATGTTTACTCCTGTCTTGCTTATCAGCCTCCTGGTTCAGAGCCCAGCCCTTTGTTCCCCTGCTTCTGATGCTGAGCTCAGGGGCTCAGCATAGGTCTGTGAACTGGACGGAATGGATGCATTGGCTCTGACAGGAAGGTTGAAAGCTTGCCCAGGATTCCAATCAGAAACAAGCGACCATCTTGGATACCTCAGATAGACCCAGTTCCTTTTTTTGCAGCAGTCCTTCCATTTTTGGACACACCTTTCAAAAGAAAGCATAGAACCCCACATCTAGATCTTAAAAGGAAGAAATGTCACCAAACGCTGGTTTTTAGATGTTATTGTGCCATCAGGGTAATCTGCAGAACTGGTTAAAATATAATTTCCTGGGTCCCACCCCTGGAGAACCTTATTCAGCAAACCTGGAATGGAGTCCAGGTTAAGTACCTTTTGCATGAACCCTTGGGTGATATGAGGCAAGCTGTCTGTGAACTACACCTAGAACAGCTAGCACACTCTCACATGAGGGTCCAGGTGAAGTACAGCTTTGTGTGCAGTATCTGGGGAGGGAAGCTGACATCCTGCATATCTAACAAGCTGCCAGAAGGCAGATGCTGTTGGTCCATGCACCACACTCTGAGTAGCAAGGACATAGAAAAGTGACTAATGTGATAGTTGAGCTAAGGCTCTGATGTCACATGGTCACAGGTTTGAAACCAACTTCACCACTTCCTTGGTAATCAACCTCTTCCAATCCCTGAATTCTTGTGTCTCAAATGGGAACTGGTTCAGAGATTAAATGTAACCATAATATAATAAGTCCTTATTCAACTTCATTAATTTGTTCTGCGACTTTAAGCTTATCGATCTATAATGAAACAAATTTTACCATCGGCTAATTGATAGAAACAAAAGTTAAGTTTCTACAGCAGCTCATCAATGTTATAATGAAATGACATTGATTGAAACAACATTTTTTGAGGACCTGCTGTGTATATAAAGCATTCATTATATCCCTTGACATGCCATTAGTTCTCCATGATCCTCATTATGGTATTATTAGTAATAAATCCTGCTAACTCAATGCAAATTAGTCAGAGACGTTTGTTTTATAATCCCTGTCATTTTCCCCCCACTCATTTCTTTTCCATGAGGATTCAGTCCATTTTACCATTTTTATTATGTAACATATCTGGAAGATAAAAAGAATTAGTCCCCTATGTGATAACAAACTCACGCAGTGCTCTGAACATAACACATTCTTAATAAGATGTTGTCATGTTAATGAACACCAAAACATCTGGATTAGAGGCTAATTTATCTAATCTGGCTCCAGATGTTGGCCATTATGCTTACAGAGCAGGTGCACCTGGTGCTGGGTCTATGTGATTCAAAACTGAGGAGTCCTCAGTGGAATATCATCAGCCCAGGTAGGCAGGTGCACATTTTAGGAAACAGCAGCCTGTGGATTGGCCAAGTTGCTTGCTATGTAAATTCCAAATATACCTTGGGATGTAGTAGTCCATTGTTCTGTCCCAAATTTCTTCAGAACATTTTTAAGTTTTTTCTTGTAAAAACCAAAAACTGTGAGGGTAGATTGATCTTTACTCAATGGGCAAATATTGTAGCTTACTAGGTAAGCCTTCAGACTCTGCCTTCACTCAGTCCTAGTTTAAAATCCTGACTCCACAGCTTTTTACCTGTGTTACCTGGGCCCACTTGCCTAGCCTCTCTGAGTTTCATTTTTCTCAAAGTGCCACTTCTGGGACTTGCCTTCCCAGCTGTTGGTGACCTTACTGTCATGAGTCAAGTAGTGCTCCCTGCAGGTTAACTATAATGATTTGAGCCATATTTCCACGTCATTGGGACATTCTTAACTCACAACATAAATTCACATGTAGAGTTTAATTATTTTTAATTTAAGTAAATAGAGGGGAGATGGAGAGACAGACTCCCACATGCATCCTGATGGGGATCCACCCAGCAACCCCCATCTGGGGTCAATGCTCTGCTCATCTGAGATCATGCTCACAACCAAGTATTTTTAGTGCCTGAGGCAGAGGCTCCATGGAGCCATCCTCAGAGCCTGGGGCCACTGTGCTCAAATCAATCAAGCCATGGCTGTGGGAGGGGAAGAGAGAGAGAGAGACAGACAGAAGTGGGAAGAGTGGAGAAGCAGATAGTCCCTTCTCCTGTGTGCCCTGACTGGGGATAAAGTTTAATTTTTTTTAGGTGGCCAGTGTTAGGCTGTAAGAGTGAAAAAAAAAAACTTATGATGATTTTTCTTTTCTTTTAAGACTGGAGCGTATGTGGCCTCCCTTAGTCCTGTGGGAATAAAGGGTAAAGGCTTTGTAGCTGATACAGGGTATTGCAGCTCTCCAGCACAAGAACTCTTTCACATATGCTATTACATCTAATATTGGCTCATTATTAGGCCTATTTTTCAGATGAGAAGCTAAGACACAGAGATAGAAAATATCCTCTCCAAGGGTATTCAGGGAAGGAGTGACACTGGGAATATGAATCCATTTAATCTGATCCCAAAGAACATGCCTTGAAATGGCTCTTTCCCAGGTCACACAATTCCTTCTCACAAGATATTAATTTTTTGATAATAAAAAAGAGAAGAGTCAATGATGCCAGTTAATTCCAGAAGCAGAAATCTATCTTTCTGCCTCCAGGAACTTGATAAATTAGAGGTTATGTGTGAAAAATGATATTTATGTTATAATGTATGGGCATAATATTGGCATTACAGTCAATGTCTAATTACAATTAATGTCTTTTTTCCTGCTTATTTTGCAAATGCCCTCGTCTACATGAGAAGCCTTTGTGGTTCTCATAGTATGAGCCAGTTTTCATGATTTATAATCCCCAAATGTTGTGTCTGATGAACCAATTAAAGAGCAAAACTACAAAAATGTGTTTCAGTTCATAAGATCTGGGGCCAACAGAATCAAATAGCTGCCACCACCTCCAAGTCCCATACATAGCACGCCTTGATTGATTATTGATTGATTCATTCATTTGCATTCCTTTTTCTCTCACTCTCTTTGGATAGATCTCATTTTCATTTTTTTGCATTTTCCATAAATACCTCCAGCTTGAAAGAGGAGATGATTACCTCTTTCCAGACTCAGAAAACCTACATTTTACAGCTCTGTTGCTTTTCTGTTGTTATTTTTTTTCTTCTGTATTGCACAGGGCTGCTCACACTGACCGCCAGCTAGCTGGTGGGTGCATGGAACAGTATTCCAGTTAATAAATACTCATCAGAGCTTCTAGTATATATAGGGGCTATACTGGAACTGGAAATGCAGAAATGAGTAAGATGATGGTGAAAATAATAATAACATCTGTTATGGACTGAATTGTGTCTCCCCCCCTCCAAGATCCATATGTTGAAGCCCTAATGCCCAATGAAACTTTATTTGGAGATGAAGCCTTTAAGGGGGTAATTGAGGTTAAAAGAGGTCATAAGGGCAGGGCCCTAACTGATGCCTTATGAAAAGAAGAGACATGAGATCTCACTTCCTCCCTATGTGTACAGAGGCAAGGCTATGTGAGGACCCTGTGAAAGGTGGCACCTGCTGGCAGGAAGAGAGGCCTGACCAGAAATCAACCCTGCTAGTGCCTTGACCTTAGACTTGCAGCCTCCAGAACTGTGAGAGAATGAATGTCTGTGGTTGGGAAGCCTCTCCGTGCAGTATTCTGTTTTGGCAACCCCGGCAGACCAGGACAGCAGCCGTAGCAGCTTACTTATTTTGAGAGTCTATTCTGGGCAAGCCACTGGGCTGGATGCTGGGGCTCATAGAGATGAATGAGGCATGGCCTCTGACCCTGAGGAATATACCAAGTGTCCTAGGAGGTGAGTACACGTAGGGAGTCAAGTCCCAGGCCGTGGAACAG